>NC_134154.1:26779500-27101000 GCF_033958435.1 Carettochelys insculpta
CAATCTGTTGGTGGTCTAGCTGTGATCTGTCGACACAAGTTCTGTCGGAAGATATCTTACACTCTAACAAAGTTTCCTAAAATATTTAATGAACTTGAGGAAAAACAAATGTGTGCATATATATATCCGTCATTTATTTATGTAGTGCATTTTTGCAGACTCAATAATTAAAGTAATGTACAATTTATTTTGGTGCCCCTGCAGCCTCCACGTGTCCTCCACAGATTTCCCCCCTTCACCATTCCTGCTGCCTGCACTCAGCCCTATTGTCTTCCCCTTGTTCCCAGACCTTACTGCTTCCTCCTTCCCATTGCCCTGAGCACCCTTCCAAGTCTCAGTTACATCCCAGGCTCACCTCATTACTTGCGTTTGGCCATGATATCTGATAACACCAGCCCTGCTGAAGCCCACAGACAGTATCCCATAGCTAGAACTGGCCTGGGTGTGGTGGGGGAGCTAAATTCTGTTCTCAGCATTCTTTAGAGGATGAGGGAATTAAACCTGGTCCCAGAGCTTTGGGGAGATGGGGAACTGAAGCCCTCCCCCCTGAAAACCATGGGAACAGAAGGAAAGGGCCCTGTTTTGCCTTGCTCACCTGTTGCTTTTCAGGAGGCTGTGTGACCGCAAAAAAGCCTACGTGAAGCCATGGCGGCCACATCTGATAAACACTGACTTAAGCAGTATTTTTAATATCTAAGTTACATATGGTTCTGTGAATTTATAACAGTTCTGAACTACCCTATCCAGTAGAAGACAGTGATGCCCCATCATTTTCTACTGGAAAATAAACACTTAAAATACCGCTGTAATTATTTTTGTCGGTACAATTAGCAGAAGTGTGGTAAATAATGCATATTTTAACAGTAGAAACATACTATTTTGTGTTAATGAGTGGAAATAATGTACTAAGGCTGAAGGCAATAAGTATAATTTATTGATAGCTTATTGCATGTGCTACCCTGAAATAACAAGATTTCTGGATGTTTGTTGTTTAGGTTATATTTAACTTTGAGTTTGCATTTAGGAGATGTAAGTGAAAAAAATTAATAGTATATAATCCTTCTTTCATTTATAATACTGCTATTTGTGCATGGAACCGGACACCAAATGGTTATTTGATGTCCTTTTATTTTGATTAATAAAATTATTAATTTGAATAGTGAAGAACCTGACACACACATTGATAATGGAAATTGGGTTGTGGCATCTCACAGTAACCAACAGAGAGAGCACCATCTTTCGTAAAACCTAGGTATCTGAGTACTTGATGTGTCTGTATGCAATACAGTAGTAGTTGATAATTAAGATTTCTATAAACATTTGCTAAATAGCTGATGATGATGATGATTATGATATGCACCAAATATTAAGAGCTGGATTCTGCCTTTCTTGTATAATATCCTTTTTGTCTTGTGGATCACCTGAAATTCACAAAACTCCTGAGACTACTCACAACTTTTGGAAGTGGACCTTTCAGCTTTTTTTCCTGATGAAAGAATTCTGAATGAAAGTTTTATTAAGAAAGAAAGTGAGTCAAATTCATGGAGTTTCCTATACTTATGCCAGCTGTTCCCACACAGGACATAGTAGGACCTTTGTTATTGTGTTTTGCTGAGATTAATGAAAGTATTAATTTGCATATTAATGTAAAATTAACAAATGGAAAACATCTGTCAATTTCTATACATATGCTGTATCTTCAGGTATTGTAAAAACCCATAACTTGGCTTTTAATGAAAGTGAACCTTTACAAGCTGTTTTTTCAAAGCACATGTGTCCCAATGTACTGAAGGTCCAATCAAGGTAATGAATTTAATATATTCTTTGTTTTAGAAATAATATAGGAGGAAGCAGTGCACTCACGGTCCAGTTACTATTAATTATATATTAAAAATTAGTATTAAGAATATAAGAAGTGGGGTGTTCTGCAAAAATGTATTCATATGATGTTTACTAATTCCAAATGAAATATCAACCTTTCTATAATATCCATTAGAGAGACAAGGTGAGTGAGGTATTACACTGTATACTATTGTACACGTTGGTTACTGCATAATTGTGTTATTCAGGTGAAAATAACTGGGATTTTGATGTGCACTTTTATCTGTCAGTTCTTTCAAGTAAAGAAATAGTTCTGTATGTTTGTTTGAAAAAGCCACTTTTGGGGTTTGAAATCTTTTGATGAAATATTGCTTTTGGGTGAAGTTGTCATTAGCTACAAAGTTTTTTGGACATTTAAAAACAACAGTATTATCACAGTCATATGTTCTCCAAGGCTTTCCACATGATTCACTGAAACATTGCTCTCTTTTTAGGATCTTTTTTAAAAGTAGTCCCTGCTCCTCAGGTGTCTCATTTTAATTTGCAAAGGATTCAGTTTTCAGACTGAGGTTAGCATTGTCAGATCAGTTGCTACAGCTGCCAAAGTTACAATTAAAGGATTACTTAATATCAAATAGTCTTGGTTCAAATGCAGATTTGTACACTCTGCAGGCATATTTTCTAGTTTACAAAAGGAAAGATATGTCAGTGACTTGACCAGAATCTAAGTTGCAGTCCGGTAGAATACATGTAGAGAAGATACCTCAAGGATTTAGAATATAATCCAATGTGCATTGAAGTCAATAGAAGTCTTTCCATGGACTTCATTGGCCTCTGAATTAAGCGGTTTTAGTGATATGAGTACAGAAAAAATTTTTGTTGACTTTAAGTGTATAGCTGATTTTAGCACAAACCACAAAAAATTGCAGTGATCACATTTCCATAGGTAGAAAAAAGCTAAATATTTTTACCTATAGGACAGTCAAGTTTAGAACAAGCTTTGTAAGAATGATGCTAAAAATAAAATTCTTAGATGTGGCATGCTAGTTGAACATAACGTAGAAAGATTTTAGCTAGTCTTCTGTAAGAAAAGCAAATTCTAGAACAACGAACTGTAGCTGTTAAAAATGTACACAGGTTAAAAAAGTATTTAGCTCTATAGAAGACTATTAACCTGACAAAGTTGTATCTCAGTTGGTCTTATATTGACAAATTTGCTGCTTCTCAGCGATTTTGCTAATTGTATTCTGGAATACATTAACTGCTTCTTATTGTGATACTGGACTTGAAAATAGACAAAACAGTTTTGTAGCAAGCTTTGGCTTAATTCAATACCCATCAAAATCAATGAGTCTTTCCACTGATTTCAGTGTGCACTGAATATAATTCTGTACTTTTTTGTTCCTTAGTTTTGTGATCTGTAAAATGGGGATGATATTTGCCTAGCCCGTAACACTCCCAAAGAATTAATTAATTACTATTTTTAAAGAGCTTTGAGATTTTTCCAGTTGAAAATGCTGTAGGAAAACAACATATCATTGAATTTGATAACAGGACAACAGCTGCATGGGCAGGTTGGAAGATCTGGTTTATGATAGAAGCATTTTATGATAAAAGCGTATCACTACCATTTTGAATGCTTGACATAGAGAGTTACAGTTCTTCCAATATTTGAAAACATTTAAGTTAATAACATTTCAGAATGTCTAGGGGATTTAGGTCCAGACCTTCCATTAATTTTAAGAATGAATTTAAATTCCCCAGATTGCTTTGAAAAATCTGTTTCGTTGTTTAGATACTCTAGAAGTAAAAGATGTGAAGTGTCAAAAGCATACTTTGCGTGATACTGCTGTCCCACAAAAGCTCACCTAATAAATTATTTTGTTACTCTTTCAAGTGTTACTTGACTGCTTTTTCGTTTTGCATTATACTGTTTTTGTAACCAAAGTAAGTGTTTTAAAAGAGTTGGTGTAAAGCTAATGTTCGGAAGTGAGTGGGTATACATCATGTGAAGGCTTAATATTTATAATGTTATCTATAGCATGACTGAATAAAAGTTTATGCAGACTGGATTTTTAAACAATTAAACATTAATTCAATAGAACTGACAAATTAGTAAACATGCATAAAGTTTTTCATGAATCTGTTTTAAAAAATTGAAGCGGTTCATTGAGTAAAATGGAAATGTTTTAGCCCAGATAGGAAAAAAGAAGTCCCATTTGACTTTATTAAATAAAAGAATAGTAAAAAGAATGTAAAGACAGACATCATTTAAAAAATATCAAGAAGTTTAATATTGTCATGAATAGGCTACACAATAAGAAATGCCTTAGAGTGTTAATAATTCTCCACCTTGCAAGAAACATCTTCTATAAAGGGTCTTTTTTTTAACTTTTATGGTTGGGGAGGAATCATTCTTAATCAATCAACATATTTCCTTTTGCAATCAGTATGGCTACATCTACACTTCAGTGATTCTTCAAAAGTTCTTTCAGAAGATCTCTTCCAAAAAAATGTCTTTCAAAAGAGCACGCACGCGCACACACAAAAGCTAATTGGAAAAAATTGATCTGCCTTTTCATAGAGAGTAACCACACAGCCCGGGCTCTTTTGAAGGAATGGGCTAGTGATCGAAAAATCCAGCACCATGAGGACTGTTGTTATGAAAAAAGGACCCCTGGAGCATCTAAACAGGTTCTTTTCCAAAAGAATCTTTTGGGGAAAAGGTGCTCTTCCTTATCCAGGAGAGGAAGAGGGCCGCTGCAAAAAGTACCGCATTCTTCCGATTTAATATTGAAAGAGCATTTTGTGCGTAGATGCTCCATGGGATTTTTCAGAAGAGCACCAGCTTTTTCAAAAATATATGCTAGTGTAGACATAGCCTATATGTAGAGACAACTATCGATTGAACCTGTTTGTAGTGGACAAAATGTAATGTATGAATTTTTCTTTTTCATCAACTGCAAATTTCTGAACAAAGTGTAAATAATAAAAATACTGCTTCTGGATTCTACTAAAATTTGTTATGTTTGATCATAAATGATGATGACAGATGTATCTAAAATGTTACTTGACTCTGGATCAGTGATGGGCAACCTGTGGCCTGAGGCTGCATATGGCCTCTCATGGTTATCTGCTGGCAGGCCATGACTCAGTTTGTTTACATGGAGAATCTGCAATCATGGTCCCCTGCAGCTCTCTGTTCCCAGCCAATGGGAGTTGCAGGAAGCAGAGCCTTATGCCCAGTATGTTCCTACAGCTGTGCTGCTTCTTATAGCTCCCATTGGCTAGGAATGGTGAACTGCAGCCAATAGAAGCTGCAGAGGGCAGTGCCTGTGTGGTTGCTCAACATAAACAAAATGTCTCTCAGCAACTCTGATTGGGTAGATGCAGGCCACAGGTTGTCCACCACTGCTCTCGATAAAGTTAATACTAACAGGAAAACAAAATGGTGTCAAAATTGTCATATTAACTGTTAAGCAGTACTGGTTTGATTAAAATATTATACATTATTGAAGCATAATACATAAAATCATATGCTAAAGGAAAATAAAATACAATTAAATCACATTTAAAAGAAGGAATAATCTACAACAACATATATTTTCTCTTGAAACTTTTAAAAAATCTTATGGCACAGTGACAGTAATTTTCATTGTTAATGTGAATAGATAGTAATTTGTTGTCTAAACTTAACATGCTGTACACAATTTCTTAGGCTGATGACTGACATAATGATTCATTTTCCAAACTGTCAAGAGGAAGTAACTATAGCTGTTACACCAATGAAAGTTTGTTTCAAGAGTTATACTGAGGAAGATGTTGGTAAGAATTAATTCACAGTATTTTTGAAGGGTAAAAGTACTTTTAAACAATTGAAATAAATAGAAACTTTGCAGTGTTGTGGGAAAAGGTATCACATGGCTGGAACTTAAACTGATTTGCATGTCTTAGGTTAAAGATGTGCAGAATGTTTCAGGTCAGAGAACATGCTAGGATAGAAAATTAAAAATAGGACTGTAATCTGAGAAGTCTTTGAGGAAACCTAGATGCCAGCCAGAATGGTACATTGAGTTAAAATTACACAATTTGCTTCAGACTTGAACTGAGATCATTATTCTACCATAGCTGTAAAGAAACAGTAATAAACTAAGAGAAGAGGAAGAGAATAATTTTGTGTTTAGAAATGAGATAAATATTTAAATCTAAATCGCATAATTGTAATGGCCATCATTAGGAGTGAGCATATTTCTAAAAGTTAATGCATGACAGAAGTATACATTTCAGCTCGTCCAGTAGTGTTATGTTGTGCATTACAGTGTGAGAATATAAGATGGAGAGAGAGTTTTCTTGACATCTGATGTGGAAGTAGTTTGAAGATATAACTCTCTTTTTAAAGCATATTATAATGTGGGAATCAGTTCATACACGTTTTGAGGGAGATGACTATAAATCATAGGATTGGAAGGAACTACAAGAGGTCAAGACCAGTCCCTTGCACAGATGGCAGGCCCAAGCACCATCTAGACCATTTCTGAAAGGGGTTTGTCTAATCCACTTTTAAAAATCTCCAATTATGGAGATCCTGCAACCTCCTTAAGTAAATTTATTTCAGTAGTTAACTGCCATGACAGTTAGGAAGTTTTTCCTATTCTCCAACGTAAACCTCCCTAGTTGTGATTTGGTTGTTTCTTGTCCCATCATCAGAGGTTAAGACGACAATTTTTCTTCCTCCTGCTTATGACAGATTTTTAGGTACTTGAAAATTATGTCCCCTCTCAAGTCCTCTGTTTTCCAAACTAAACAAACCCAATTTTTTTCATTCTTCCCTCATAAGTCATATGAATGCTTACATTTTAAAGTAAACTATTCAGTAAAAGCTGCTGAGCAGAGGGCTTACAATTAACCCTCTATCAACACTGAAGTCAATGGGACTTTGCATGAGGGACTTAAGGGTCAAACCATAGAGTGAAAAACATTAGGATGCATTAAAAACAGTGGAAATAGAATTTGTTCTAGGTAATATCTTAAATGCTTTATTTAACTTAATAGCTGACATTACCATAAATAAAATTGCCTTTAGCTTCTAGGTCACTTAAGGTAAATTCTAGAAGTTAAATAGTTCTAGAAAAATGATTAGGCAAAAGATTATCCAAGGCATTTTGGGAGTATTTTACCTAAAACAATCAATGTGTTTATTTACAGCTCTTCCTGGTGACATAGACAAGACAGTAATTTGCTGTTTGGTAATTGTTTTAGTTGTTTGATAAGCTTAAAATTAGTTTAAGTGATTTACTCCTCTTTGGCTATGTTTACACTTGCCCTGAACTTTGAAGGGGTCATGGTAATCAGTCTAATGGGATAGCTGTGTTAGTCTGTATCTTCGAGAACAAGAAGTCCTGTGGCACCTTATAGCCTAACAGATATTTTGGAGCATAAGCTTTCGTGGGCAAAGACCCATGACCCACTTCATCAGATGCATCTGATCAAGTGGGTCATGGGTCTTTGCCCACGAAAGCTTATGCTCCAAAATATCTGTTAGGCTATAAGGTGCCACAGGACTTCTTGTTGTTCAGGCTGATGGGATTTTACTAATGAAGTGCTGTGATGAATATGCAGTACTTCATTGGGCTAATTCTGCCCCATGGCAACTTTGAAGTTTCAAGCTTTGAAGTGCCGGCATGCCATGTAGCTGCAGGCACTTTGAAGTGCCTTTACTCCCCAAAATTTTGTCCTTCATGATTAGATGGAATTATTGGAATATTTTCATAATACTGTACACTGTGTTTTCCAGTGTAATTGTTCTAATAAGGGATAGTCTTGGAAGATAACGTATAAATGTTTTAGCTGATATTTCATAATTATCAGTATTAGTCAGTGTACATTTACATTAAGTTCTTGAACACATGATTGTAAGTTATGTGTTAAAACTCTTACAAAAATGCTGGTCCAAAACACATCTAGTTTCTGGGTCTATGCTGCTGTCATGGCCCCACTGACTTACCAGGAGTCACTTTATGTTTTTAATCCTTACCTTTCTTGTAACTTTTAAACAGATTTTTCAAAGGCAGTGCACACTAAAATACATCTTAATCCAGATGAATTTGACTACTTTCAAATTGGAGTAGACTCTGAAGTAACATTTTGCCTTAAAGAACTGAGGGTAAAAATGCAAATAAAATGTTGTTAGTAGGATATTTGTGTAGTATATGATGTTTAACCATGACACAGCAGCAGGCCTCTCACTGAGGCAAGCTTTTATACAGAGCTTCACATACATAGTGGTGTTTCCTGGCTGGCTTAAAGGTAGCCATAAAGGCAGGATTTCTTTAAGCCCTGGAGTTTTACCTTCAGAGGGTATGTTGGGGAACAGGGACACAAGGATTTTTTTTTTTTTTTTAATAAAAGCTTGGGATTTGATTCAAGATTATAACATATTCAACACGTGTATAATACATTATTATAGCTATAAGTCAACTTATTTCATACTAGATGTAGACATTTTTTCTTGGAAAATTTCAGGACATAGAAAGCAAGAATATATACATGTCACAGTATATTGGTATCGCTAATCCATAAGATAAATATAAAAGACAGCATAGTGCTCAATATTTGTGTTTTTAAATACTTTAATAATCCTTTCTTTTCCATTTTTAGGGTCTGTTAGCATTTGCAGAGGCTACTAGTGCTACTGTCTCAATTCATTTTGATGTGTCTGGAAAGTAAGTTTTTTGGAACCTAATTGTATAGGAGTCTTTTGGTAAAAGCTCTGCATTCCATTTCCATCTGCAGTCTAATTTATAGGTAATATTTAGCCATTATAGTAGAATCTGAGATATGAACACATCCAGAATGAGGATGTTTGTAACTCTGAAATGTTTGTAATTATAAACAAAATGTTGTTTCAAAAGTTTACGGCTGACCATTGATTTTAATATCGTTTGAAACTTTACTATGCTAGGAGAAAAATGCTTTTATACATCCAAATTTAAGTGAAACAAGCTCTAAGCAGTTTCCTTATTGTGTCAAATCTTTTTTAAATGTTCCTATTGGAAAAAAAGAATTACATTTTTCAGTACTTTCTGTATTTAGGTTTTTTTTCGGTCTCAGCTATTGCCTGTTTTTGTACTTCTGGTTCCAGATGAGGTATGCCCTTGACTGGTCAGTTTGTAATTTGGGGATTTATAACTTTGAAGGTCTACTGTATATCAGTAAAATGTCTTTTCCCTTAAAATAATCAGTAGCATTCACTTATGAGAGCTGTGTTTGTAATTAATCAGAGAAATACAAAAGTTGAATAGTTTATCAGATTTAAGGAGCTTACTTTTAAATAGGAGACCTTACACAAATCATAATTTCTTATTTTTCCGGATTGCTGAGCACCCTTATATCTCACTGAAGTCAACGGATACTTTAGGTGCTCAATACACTTCTGAATATTAGGCCATCACTTTCTTTTCAGTGTTAAAGAAACTTTTCATTTAAATCTGTAATTTGAGCAATTGTTTGCAAAGGCAGAAGTATGTTTGGTATAGGTTGACCCTCTCAAAACCAGCACTCTCTGGTCTGGCAACATCCATGATCCAGCGGGACCACAGATATTACTGGACCAGAGACCCTAGGTTGGGAGGCTAGTACAGGGAGTAGGTGGGAGGTATTCAGTGATAAGATAGTCTGGCAGGGGAGCCAAGCAGGGCTTGTCTCCCCATTAGGAGGTAGCAGCCAGCTGGGGCTAGAACTGGTACCCACAGGCCACGACTATGTCCAGCAGCCCAGCCAGGGCTGGAGCTGGCCTCTGTGGATGCAGTTAGCAGCCTGAGCATGGCCAGGTTGGTGTCAGCTTGCCAGGGGCCAGGCAGGAAATAAGGGGACCCTGGGGCTGGAATTGGGGGTGTGTGTGTGCGAAAATGGAGCTGGCAACAGGAAGGGGCAGCAGACTTGCAACATTATAGTCACAGACAGGTAACCTCCCTTTGTCAAGCAAATTCCCTCATTTGGGACCAGTCACATCCTAAAGGTGCTGGACTAGAGGTGCAACCTGCACTAAATTATTTTAAGCACAAAATTTACTAACTTTACTGTGTGGTATATAAAGCTGTAATGGGAAACAGAGAGGTCTCCCATGTTTCTTTATAGAAGCAGTGAATTGAAATAATTTTTTCTATCCCAAGCCTTTTTATGTATATATCTATTTATACATAGACTACATGTGGGAGATGCACCGAGGGCTGCGTGCTTTCCCCCCCACAAGCATCAGTGCTGTGCTGCTTCCAGGGAGTGCAGGGGCAGTCCTGCTCTTCCCCTGGAGTGGTGCAGCCCAAGAGCAATGCAAACTGCCTACCTTATACTACTCAAAGGCCGTGCTGTCCTGAGGGCCAGGAACTGCCCCGCACTCCCCAGAAGTGGTGTGGTGCTTCTACAGGTAGAGGCAAGTGGGGGCAGGGCAGAGGTAGGTATAGGGAGAGGCAGGGCAGTAGCTCATGGCTGATACCCGCCCACCCCTTGAATCCTCACAGTGGTCACCTCTGTATGTATAAGTGTACCTGTGGAAGTATATAAACTAGCCTCCTTCCTTCCCCCCCCCCCCCCCAAAAAAAAAAGACCCCACCTATGTTTACTCATACAATTCAGTCTCTGATTTACATTTTTAGACCAATTGCTTTCAGTACTGAGGACATGCTGATAGAAGCCAGCTTTGTTTTGGCTACATTAGCTGACATTGAAAACAGACAATCCTCTCAGCAGTCTCTATACCTTTCACCAAGACAGAAAAGGTAATTGAGGACTTATGGTTGTTTCAGTTTTCTCCTCCTAGAGGTTTAAAAGTCAGGGTTGTGTGTGTTTTTATTTATTTTTTTTAATTTCCAATTGTTAGGTTTGAAGTGGGAGGGAAGAGATGTACTTTAGTTTTCTATGGCATTCATCTCTATGGTACCTGATAACAGGGCATTTGCACACAAGTGAGATGACTTATTAAAGGAATAAGCAGGTTCAGATTAAGGACAGCTGCCAGACGAAGAGCTGGCACAATGAGAGACCTGAGAGAGTGCACCAGTTATGAGGTGAGGGCAGTCTCTTTACTTGCCACCTTGCATATCCAGAGTATGTATCTGTCTTTCCAACACTGTTGTGGCTCTTCTCACCATAACTTGACAGTCAATAGGTATTTAAGACATTGTTTGCATGGCCTATGTAATCTTTTTCATTGACTTTTCCAATCTCCCCCTATTTCTAGTTTGTGGGAAAGGGCTTTCTGTAGATTTACATTCCTGTCTCAAATGCACACATCAGTTTCATGAAGTGGACTGGTGCAATTCACTTTACCTTAGAGTAGAAGAGAATCCAGCAGCAGGGATTATCAGAACAAATAGCTGCTCATTACTGTTCCACAAAGCTTAGCTGGGGAAAAAGTCACGCTATATGAAAGTCTAGTTTTAGAGTCATGCTTTTCATTGCAGTGGTAATATGTTTGTTTACAGTCAAGATACTAACATGTCTGTTAATCCTTTAGGCCCACCCTCAAGGCCCATGCAGATAATTCTGAAAATATCCCAAACAATTCTGCAGATAATACAGAAACAGTCGCTTCAAAAAAGCCATGTTGGAATGGAAGCATAACACTACCATCACCTATAGAGTGTAGGAACCCTCTCTCAAAACAATATATACCTGTGATTTCAAAGACAGACGTGAAGAATGTAGATGTATTGAACATGAATGTAACATGTGACATGAAAATTATGGAGGAAATAGTACCCACATATTCTGATAAGTACAAGGTAAGAATGCCAAATTCAATCTCCATTATAAGGTAAAGAAAAAATAGTTTTACTCAGCAAAATCTTACTGTTTCCTAGTACTGAAAATACTACTACAGGTTGAACCTTACTAATCCAGAACACTTGACTGACAGCATCTGTAATCCAGCATAGTTTTAAATTAGCTGGATGACCATTTATGGGTGTGGCCAAGCTTCCCCTGGTGCCAAGTTTGTTTCCAGCCACCAGTCCTTTCAAATTTATATGGAAATACTGAATTACAGTGGTTGCAAGTAAATCAGTTGATAAATTTACCATTGCAGCTCTCTGATAAGAGTTAGAAGTAACTGTCAAATGGTTTGTTAGCATATACTGGTTACTGAGGTTTGTTTTTTTTAATGTGTATGCCAAAAGGACGTAAATCAGAAGTAAACTATCCCAGGAACATTTTATATGTACAAAACCTCACATTATTAAATATTGCATTTTCCAGTTTCATTCACTTTTCTTTGGAGCAGTTTCATTAAGAGAGCAAGATGCCATCAGCCACACTCTCCATAGTTTGGCCACAGCTAGTGACGCTGAAGAAGATTTTGACAATGAGAAGCTCTCCCAAGCCGTCTAGTGATACGTAGTGCATGTACTGCCTTTGCACAGATGTTTACGCTGTCTTTAGGCACAAAAAGTGTGTTTAATACCTAAGGGTTATTTTACAGATAAGTGTTGCAACATTTTTTGTGGGAAATTTCCATTTTTATTATTTCTGGATTACATGGGTATTAGAACTGTAAATAGAAAGTTATACTCTAGCCTATTATGAGCATTAGTGATTTTGAGCTGAACACATAAGCAAGCTAGTTTCCAGCTCACAAGTAAACAGTCAAAGGTTATTTGTACAGATACCATCTTCTGCAATAAAAATACATAAAAGGAACTAGTTATGACTTTTCTTAATGAATTTCCATGTTTTATCATTTCCTTTTATATTCACAGGTTAAAATTCAATATTTTATTTCAACTCTTGTGGAAGTTTAATATGTAACACATGCCCAAAAAGCTTTAAATAAGTGTTCTTACCATCTGGCTGGCTGTCAGCAAGTTATATATGGATGTGCCTTCTTTAAACTGTAGCTGAAAGTCTTTGTAAGTCTGTACAGGTATAAAGCTAGATTTGGAATTCTAGAGTTTGTCAAACACACCCTACAGCCCTAAAATGGATTAGAGCTTACATTTTAGAGGATGCATAGTATTAGTCACCTGAACCACCAAGTATAATGTTTCAGGAGAATAAATGCTGTACATACGACATGGGAAGTATTAGTAGCAGATCCATGCATTCTAGCAGACTGACATGTATTGGTATAATAAAGGGCCAGTAACTTTTGCAACATTGGCATTTAGGTGTTAAACTTGCTGTAATTTCTGCAACACCATGAGAATTTTTATAATGGGAAGTATTTTAATTTATTAATTGACTTGTATATTGCAGGGCATTGTGAAGTATGAAGAAGATGCAGTGAATTAGAAAAGTTTCATTTTAGAATTTATAGCAAAGGGGTAGCAGATTTAGTCTGTATTGTCAAACAAGGAGTCCTGTGGCACCTTACAAACTAACATTTTGGAGCATAAGCTTTTGTGGGTAAAGACCCGCTTTGTAAGATGCATGAGTGGGGGTTCCAAAGGAGGATCTAAATTTATAGGCTAATGAAAAGGAGGGAGTCCCAGTGTCAAAGTCAGTTCAGTTAGAGGATGTGGCAGTGTGAACATTCAGAGAGGCGAAACTGCTTTTGTAATTTGCCAGCCACACTCAATCTGTTTGATCCTTGGTTGATGGTGTCAAACTTGCACATGAATTGTAGTCCTGTAGTTTCTCTTTAAAGGCTGTTTTGGAAGGTTTTTTTGTTGCAGGATGGCTACTTCTAGATCTGTTAGTGACTGTCCAGGGAGACTGAAGTGTTCTCCTACAAGTTTTTGAATGTTACTGTTCCTGATAGCTGATTTGTCCCCATTTATTCTTTTACAGAGAGACTGTGAAGTTTGGTAAATGTATATTGCAGAGGGGCCTAACTGGCACGTGGCATATTACATTAGTAGATGTACAGGTCAGTGAGTCCCTGATGGTATGGTTAGGTCCTGTGATGGTGTCACTGGTGTAGATATGTGGGCAGAGTTGGCACCAACATTTGTTGCAAGGATTGCTTCCTGGTTTAGAGTTACTGTGGTGTGGTCTATAGATGCTGGTGAGAATGTTTCAGGGTAGCAGGCTGGCTGTAGGTGAGGGCTGGCCTGCCTCAGTTAAAGATCGTTGTCCAAAATGGGTTGCAGATCACTGATGATGTGCTGGGGAGGTTTTAGCTGGAGACCATATGTGATGGCCCGTGGGGTTCTGTTTTCCTTGTTGGGCTAGTCTTGTAGCAGATGGCTTCTGGGTATGCACCTGGCTCTGTCAGTCTGTTTCTTCACTTCCTTAGGTGGGTATTGTAATTTCAGGAAAGCTTGGTAAATGTCTTGTAGGTGTTTGTCTCTAAGAGACTGGAGCAAATGTGGTTGTAGCATAGTGCTTGGTTGTATACAGTGGATTGTGTGGCATGCCCTAGCTGGAAGCTGGATGCATGTAGGTAAGCATGGCAGTCCATGGGTTTCTGGTAATAGGATGGTGTTTATAGATCCACATATTGGACACTACTGTGCAAATAAGGGTGTGATCACATAGCCACCACATCCTCTGCTGGAATTGACTTAACTCTGTCCCTCTTCTTGACTAGGACTCCCTCCTTTTCAGGAGCCTGTAAGTTTGGAGCCCCCACTTATGCATCTGATGTAGCAGGTCTTTGCCCATGAATGCTTATGCTCCAAAATGTTAGTCTATAAGGTGCCAGAGGACTTCTTGTGATTTTAGAACTTACTTCTTCACCCACAAAACCCCCCAAACAAGTCAATGAGTTTGGTGGTTTGACTACTGTTTAGTAGATTGCTGTGGGTAACAGATTGTCACCAGGATCAGACATCTTAATTTTCTTTGCTCAAGATGGCTTCACTGCCTTTTCAATACATAGAATAATTCCATTTGACTTGTACTTTGATAGTGTGGAGATGTGTAGTTTTAGAATAAATACATCCTTACCAAATGCCAAAAATGAATGTTGGCTATTGGTCAGTGTGTTTTGGAAAAAACTGGTTCTTTGGCAAAGCTGGATGGGCCTTGTGTGTATAACCACAATTTAGTGAGTAAGAGAAAGGGCTGGTGCCATTTATTTGAGTAAGAGAACAGAGCATTGCAGTTTAATACAGGACACAGAAGACTGGAACAACAGGTCTTTCATGCACCTATGGAACAGTTTTAAAAAGCTGACTTATGTAAGCTAATGGGGTTGGCAGAATGTGCAGATATTGCAAAAGTTAGGCAATTTCAAAGAATGCATCTCTTACACTGAGCCTATCAGTATAATGCAAACACCATTATTTTTTCAGAATGATGTTTCTTCTCTTGACTATAGAATTTCTACTGCTTGTATGTGACTTAGTACTTAAGAGGCTTGAAATGGAAAAGCTGAACAGTGGAACATGAGAAGTAAAATATTTTAGATACACTCCAAAGTTGAGACTCAGTGGCAGGGCTGCTCTAACACACAGGGATCTCATTGCATAAATGGAAAATAAGTTAAGTCAGTTACCTCAAAACCACACTTTAGTATAAATACTATATTTATTAAATATCTTTACAGTTCATTTAAATGTATTTACATAACTATTCCTGCATATTTCAAACATCCAATTCACATAATTGCCTCTTAGTTAAGTATAAGTAAAATGATAGTCTAACACAAACCATCCTCATTAGATACAGACTCCAATTTGTTTCATTATCTCAGCTATCTTTGTCAGAAACTACTACATACAGTCAACTTCTACACATTCAATAGTCTGGTTTTCCACTGAGAAGTTACCTATATTACCAAGACTTATGAATTCCAATTACACAGTATATCATCTTTTCTACACCTTCACTCATTCCTTCAGATAGTTTTGTTATCCAGTCTGGTCCAAAACAGAATTTTTTTTTTTTTTTTTTTTTTTTAATAAATGCCAAGGGAGCAATTCTTAAGAGGAACTGGATGTTGCAGCTCTCCCAAAGATAGCTAGTAAAGTGACAAGGAACCATGGACATTTCAAACCTTCGAAAAGAGTGGACATTTCATATTATCCTAGGCCTCTCACCTGCAGACACACCAGGTCATGGAACTGCTGTTGCTGCATTACATGGTGTGGTAAACAAATCTGTTCCATCTTTTCAAGTTACCATTCCCCACCAAGCAACTGTTGATACAGAGCAAACCTCCTCTGACTGGTGAAAACCTGTTCACCTTTCATGTTGCCAACTCCAATGAATGCACCTGTGTCTCTCCTGTATGTCTGTCTTGTGATAAAGTAATCTAATTCCTAGGAAGGATTACTGCTTCATGCATCATTAAGGTTAGAGTACTTGAGTCCTGTCATTTCCTTTTCTGTAAATATCTGTTGTGCGCAGACAGCTTAAATTCATAGGAAGAAATTAGGTTCTGATATGTTTAGAGTGCACATCTTAAAACAAAAAAAACAAACAAAATTCTCAAGCATGTGATAAAAATATTAACTCTTTATAATACAGTATTGCTTTAACAGATGGAAAAAGCTATAAACTTTGCTGGTCTTTGGTGTGTCCAGTGAGGGATAAATTTACAAATTGTAAATTAAAATCCAAATTTGTTCATTATAAAAAACATGATTTGAGGCAAATGGCTTTATATAGACTTTGACTAAAACTGCATTAACACAAAAACAAGATTTAGAATCAGACCCATTAGGAGAGAGAATTCAGTCACTAATGGGACAGCTGGATTTCTAAGACCTAGGATTCCAGACCCTGGATCTAAAGAGGCAGAGCACATTGACAACTGAATTCACTGGGGGAGGGGAGCTGTTGTTAAAGCACCTTTGCCACTCATCTGATCCACATACATACCCTAATTTGTAGTTATAAAAAAAGAGTGAATGGGGAAAGGCTGGGAAGGAATATAAACTGAGGAAACAGTCCAGCTCTACTGGGCCATAATACTAGAGAGTAAGTTCAAAAATAAGGAACAACTAATTGATCTAATCTGCTCTAACAAGCAATTATGACAGTCAATACTGGAGAATTTAGTGTAGAGAGTGTCCAGTTTTGAGACACATTCCTCTAATGCTAAAAATTAAGCCCTATGCCGCAGCACGAATACATTCCTTCCAACAAAACGTACTTAGATACAGTTTTAACTATTAAAAGGGACTGCAAACAGTTTGTGCAAAGTTGTCTACCACTCACTTGGTATTTTCATTAATATCCTTCCCACACCCTCCACCAAACTGCTACTATTTTGGCCAAGTTAGGGTAGTTAAGGCATTTTGACAAGTAACTAAAGGTGATTTAAGATATCTAACATTATGCCAATTCATGAATTCAAATAAATTACTGAACAGCTTCCAAATTAATCACTGTCTCAAATGAAATGCCTGTTACAAGCATGATGCATTAAAATATAGTAAAATGACATGTACATGGTACATGTTAAGTGATTTTAAATAAAATAAGAGCTTGACATACAATTATGCAAATATACAGTACAACTTGAAAAAAAATTCTTTAAACAATTTGAGATTTCCTCAAACTTAACAGTTTTAATACAAATAAGCCAGGTAGTAAAATCTCCTTTCAGATAAGGAGAAATTCCTTACTGACCAAGTTTAACTGCACTGATCTAAACATCATTACCTGACTTTTATATAAAACATGGCTTTAATTTATTTTTAAGTACTCTTCTACCAGCAAAAAAAGTTAATGAAAAACTGACCAAAAATATATCATCTTTACAGCTATAAGCTTTTATGCACCTCAGAAAATAAGAGCTTGCACAAATTGGGGAAACAACTGCAACCTACTAAATTTCATAAAGGAAATCCTATATTGCTAAGAGGCTATTAAATAATTGTAAACATCATGAATGTTCCATTTTGAAAACCCTAAATAAAATTAGCTACTGAATTGTAAATTTTGCTAGTTATTCATTAATTTTCCATTTGTATTCTTGCTGCTGCTGCCACAGCATAAGCAGAGATGCATTTTTGAGTTACCACGAATCAAATTAATTTGGTACAGATTCTACTTTATACAAAGTAAGAATGGCAAAACAGACTGTCTAAAGTTCTCTGCAAACAAAAGCAAGGAAGTTCAGAGTTGGACTGTATTCTTAATGCGAATCATCATCCTTGGGTATTGCAGCATACATGCTGATTAGGGACATATAGATATTGTGCTAAACCTCAACTTTGAATATTCTGGCTTTCGTAAGTTTGAGATACAACTTAAACTTTCTTTGAACAAAAAGTTCCCCACTGCGAAAAAACATCCAGCAATAGCAGGCCCTATTATGGACGAATTATTTGCAAAACTTTAATTTATAAGATCACAATTAAGCACCTGAAATCACAAAACACTTGTGCATCCATACAGCTCAAACTAATTTTGCTTTTCCAGATTCTGCACTAGAAAAAGGCTCCTAAGGCTGACACGATGTATGCCACCAGCAAATGTTTACAGCAGCTATAAACCCCCTTAAAACTGGAGTTTATATATAAACACAGACCCCCACCTATCACTGTAACAAGACTATGTTTACGAAACTATGCTTTGTAACATCTCATTTGCTGGATAATGGATGTTTCTAGCAGAACAGTAACACCCTGTTGTGGAAGGCTTACCAATTTTATATATTCTAGTTTTGAATTGTAACCAATCAATAGTAATCATTTGAAACTTGGTCACATTTTAGAAGTAGTAACCATATGGATCTGGTTTCCCCCACCTTGTGAATGATCACTAAATTTTGAGCAACAAGCTTCATGCCTTAAAGTTTCTTCTTTTCTTGCTGGCAGATGAAGACCAGTGTACTGCAATAGTGGTTCTTAAAAGGATCTCAATTGTGTTGTAAGAGGCAACAGGCTTGAGTAACTGGCCATTGAGATCAACTGCAAAGAAAGTAAAATTGATCCTGCCAGCAGGAAACAGTATATGTGAAGCTAGGAACTCCAGGACAATGAGAAACAGGCGTTGACAATTTAAGCAAATCAGTCTGTATATTCAGCTACTATAGAAAGAAGGACCGTGATGTCATCTGGCTTTCCCCCTGTAATGCAAGTAAATCAGATGTTTTAATCCAAAGAGTTGATCAGGACACAATGAAAAAAGGCATGTAGAATTTTCATTAAGCCACACTTGAGGGGGTTGAGTTTGTTTTTTGCTAAGAAACTGCTTGAGATGAAAAATAAATGTTCATTAGATACTTTCCTCTGAAAAGCCTATAAAACCCCTATTTCCTTTTCCAGAAAAGTTGATGGTATCAGCAATACCCATAAAAAGCACCTTACACTACTATTTTAAGTAAAAATCAGTATTGTTTTTAGCAGGAAGTAGACAGCCTATTTTTTAAATTATATTTTAGACAAATTTTCATCTCTCCTCCAAATCTGGACATGTACTGAATCAAATTTTAATGTAACACTGAACTTACGCAATGAACCATTCAAATAACAAATGCATTTACATGCCTCTCCTGATTTAAAAGATTTTCAAATGTTGACAGCTACTGTGTTCAGTAGTCTTTGAAAAATTAATTTTGTAGTACACATACTTGAAGTAACCAAAATGACTTGTATTACACAAAATGGTATATTGCAAAGATGTCAGAGGGCTACCAAAAACTTTACTAATGGAAGCTACTACCAAACTCCTCAACTGCAAAGCTCATTTAAAAGGATTGTGGTGCTGAAGAATACTGTATAAAGGTTTTGGTGAAGTTACTCAATGAACTGGTATTTTATTACACACACTCACATTAAGCCTGTTAATACAAAGGGCCAGCAGTCACAAGGGAAGCAGCTAATGACTGTCCTTAGGATGGCAAGAGTTAAGATTAGCAATTCAACACCCACAAGGCAGATGGAATGATGACAAACACACAGGCTAAGCACCCCCAGCAATAGGAGGCAGTTCTAATGGACCATGAAGGGAGTCTCACCCTCTATATTTGGAAAACCTTCTCATTCTTTAAACTATTAAGTAGAGCCCTCAAGACCAAGGGGTGAAAGTAACTTACACTTCTTACATGTACTGTCCTTTTGAAATCCACAGGACCTTGCTCCCTGGCTACCCAATCCTGGAACCTTGGAGCACTGTGGCCAGGCTGCCCACTAATTGTAGGTCCTGGTGTCCCAGCCCCTGTTTATCTGGGGATGAGGGCAACAGGGAGAGGTGAACCACCCATACCTGGCACTGGCATCTTAACCATGCACAGCAAGTGGCAGCATCTAGAGTCCTATCCCTTGCTGGTCATACTGTTACCAGTGCACCATACCAGGGCACACTGTCTTATTTTCACCTTTGCTCAGGACTCCTACAAGTATACTAGAGACCTCTCCAGAGGATGGGAGCAGTGGATCAGAAGGCAAAGGGACTGAATAACGTCAGGTAAATGGGAAGCAGTCTGCAAACAAACTACTGAAATAAAAACAGTAGTGCTATTATACCTACTCTGGGATGCCTACAAAGTTAACTACCAGAAGGCAGGCGGGAAAATGAAGACAGATGTGGAGCCAAAAATAGAACACAGATCTGATTACTTCCAGTCCGGTGTCCTATATACTGGATCACTCTACCTTAGTTATGGCTGGCATCCCCTTTCCCAGAACATGGCTAAGATTACTCACTATTCAGCAACTCTGTCATGAGTCCAATGAAGGAATTTCATTTGACACTATCAGATTTATGTTGTTATCCAGTAGTAGGAAACTTACCTCTCACATTCAATCCGTTGTCACATGCAAACTGTGCAAAAGGTGACATATAAGTGGGGTCATAAGCCAGCTCGTGAGCTTGCTCAGCAATGCTTCTTGCTGTCTGTTGTATACTCTCATAATTAGAATTCTAAATTGATGGAAGAACAAGTTACTCTTACAGAAACAAACCACCACAGGTAATTTCATTCAGGCACATAATGCATTAATAGAATATTGATATAATTAACAATGCAAATATAAACACCTTTCGTTTGCAAATTAGTTAGTAGATACTGCCTATTTCAAGGGAATCAACTATATCTCCAATTAAATCAGTGCACCTTAAGAATGTATGTGGAGGAAATTAAGTCTCAATCTCTATCTGCCACTACAATCACTTGTGCAGGAGTTTCATGAAGACATGATTATCTTAGGAAAGGAGAGAGAACCATACACCCCATTCATCCAGCTCTGTTCTGCACAGCTCAACACTCCATCTTTGCAAAGGGAGTGCTGAACCAAGGAAGTGCTCAAATATTGCCTCCATAAAATGCAGCAGGGTGCTCAATCACAGCATCAAAGCACCATCCTAGCACAAGGAATGGAAAAATAAAACTAGTTTTATTGATAAGGGTGAGCTGTAGAAGTGTGGAGCAAAGGGTTATATATGACTATAAAGCCTTTTAAAAGAAACATTTTGCCAGTGCTTTAAAATGCCCTACACTAGGTGATGGATCAAATCATAATGAAACTTTAACCAACCACACAAGAAGTTTGGATATCCAGCACAGAGAGTTTGCACCTGACAATATAAGTTACTTCCACACACAACCACCTGCATGATTGTTAATGAAAAGGAAGCCAGTAAGTTCACTCCTTTTTGTCAGCGATTCCTGAGAGAATATAGATTATATAAGGTGTTCCCTCCAAAAGTTCCAATCACCTTGACACTTTCAGTACCTGCTTCTTTACTGGGAAGCAGATTCCTATCCATGTTGAGCAAAACAAGTGATGAATAGCTATTTTCACATAATTTTGATTGTCTCTAATTTATGCACGCTTTCACAAACATCTCAATTTCCCTAATGGATGGGGTGTAAATGTTTGGATTTTGACAATTCTTAGCTCAGCTTTCCATTATAACCCAGATTCCTATTTGGTGCCTTAATCAAATGTGCCAATAGATGGAGCTCATGCTTCTCTTCAAAACTAGAGCTACGTATATCCAGTGTACCCATTCTAGACTACAACAGTTTTAAACAAAAACCTAACCAAACCATAGCTTCAGCGTCAAATATAGCCTTTCCGATTTGAATGCTGTTCAGGAAAACAAACAACAAAAAACCCCCCCAGACTTCTGGTGGAAGATAATTACAATTTCATTACCCCCAAGAGTGCAAGATTTCTAGCAAGTATTTCTGAAATTCTTAGAGCATCTCCAAGACAGACACTTTGCCTAAAAGGCAGCCACTTATTTTCTGTCTACCACCACCAACTTTCAGTAATGTATCTCAGATAAGAGCCTATTGGCAGACAAGCCTCTTCTGAAACCCACATATGGAAGGATACTAAAAAGTTAATATACAGGTTTACAACATCAAAATCACTTCCTAAGGGAAGCTCTCACACATTGATACTAGTTCTGCATTTTCTGCTTTTAGAACTGAACTATATTGTATTTTCAAGCTAAAGAATTTTGTTAAACCAGATAAAGTTATTTAATATACTAGAATTCTCATTTGCTGCTCTTGGAACGTTTCAGAGAAAGTAACTTTCAACCATCATTCATAGTATAGTCAGTCATGGGACTAAAATTCAGCTGCACACACTCAATTTTTGGTTACCTTCAGCTTTTTGAGTTCCTGAAGAATCATATAGTCAGGCATGTTGTCAAAAAGTCCATCTGTTGCTGTCAGAATAATGTCTCCTAGCTGAACATCAAAAGTTGTACTATCAGCAGCATCTGGGCTGTGAAGATAATGCCACCATATCAAAGAAATTAATACTAGCTTATGCCAAATAGTACCAAATCCTGTTTAACTACAGCATCAATAGGTTTTGCAGGTCACTGGTATTATGAAATTGTCTTTTGTTCTACTGGCTGTATTCTTCCATAAGTATGATCATAGACAGCATCAAAAACACTACTGTAGAGCATTGCAATGAAGATGCTTGACTGGGATGATTCTTCAGGTTAATATGTTTTGCAAATATTAACCTCAAACTCCAGTATATCCTAACGGTTTTCTTCTTACTCCCACTTAAATATGCAGAACGGGGCTCTCACTGGCAAGCATACTTACTGGTATGGAAGCATCTTTTGTTGGGAATGAGACTGAAGTGTTTCATTCTACTTTGGTACATCACCACCGACAGTGGGCAGTAGCCAAAATGGCCAACGGCTACATAACACAGAGGAGGAAGTATTTGTTTTGGCATAGACAAGATTTTTGTGGGAGATTTTAGGCTAAAACCTACATAGCTCACCACTACTGTACCATAGAAGGAAGCAGGGTTGAGATTTGAACTTGCAGTTTCAAAAAGGTTAGCATTTTAAACCAGAGTTTTAGATCAATTGACTCTCCCCTGGATAGGACTAGTTTAACATTGAGCTTAATCAATAGGAGACAAATACTTGTATGTATTATCACTTTTAAGTGCCTTTGCAATTAATGTTAAGAGTGCAAGAGACTAGGTGAAGTGATATAATCGTGAGTCAGCATGGAAATTTGGGTATTGTAAAAGCCAACTCATCTCACACTTTCCTTATTCCACAGTGGCTCAGTCTTTGGTTTTTCTAATTTCAAAAATTGTTATCCTTGTCATATTTGCATTATTGTCTTCTTGTAGAATGGATTGTACTAAGATACCTCGCTCTCACTCAAGCACTTAGAAAAGTTTACAGTTATCATAGAAAAGTGGATGTTTAAAGTGCACAGATCCCTTTGTATGCTTTCCTATAAATAAAAGCTATACACAAAGAACAAATCAGTAATCAGAACTATTTCCAAACTTTTTTTTTTGGTATGAAAAATTATAAAGCCCAAACCTTGCCCAATTTGGACTAACTTCAGAACAAGAACTTCCAGATTCATACTGTGTTCCTTGGACACACCTCTGTGTTTTCTATATTCAGGTTAAAAAAAGAGAGCACTTTAATGAGTCTAATATTTTACTTAAGAAATGTAACTTGTACAATGCTTAAATAAACAATTACCAAACCAATCAAGAAAAGTATTTCCCTTTACTCTGTTACAAAACAGCCAAGAGCGGACAGACATTAGACGAGGAGGCATGGCTTCTTGCACTTTGTGTTTTAGGTTTCATTCGTTTAGAAAACTGACCAACCAGCTCTGAAATCATATCCTCTGCTTTGAGATGACTAGTTTCTATTGGACAGGGTACACTTCTGTAGCATTCCCATTTCTGAGCTCAGTGTTCTGCCAAAATGGAGTTTTGCTCTTTTTGATTGAGCACAGTGTGCTGCTGGAAACTTAACTGGACTGAAATGCAAGCTACAGTCACATGCTTCCCTGCTCTCTTCCTCAAGTACTCAACTACCTCACTGCCTGGCTATGTAAGTTAGTGTATTCTTAATCAGCCCCAAATGATACATGAGGGTTAGGAAGGGAAACCTGCAAGAAGATAAGGCACTACTACAGTATACAACAATCTGAATACACTGTATTTTAAGCCAGTGGTGTCCTAAAGGAAGGCACCTAATCATCACATGTCCCCTTCCCCATCCCCCCACCAAGTGCCCTACCCCCTGGTGACTCACTGGAGCCGTGCCACCCCAAGCCACGCAGTCCCAAGAGCCAGGACAGCAGTTTGAGTGGCAGCAGCTCGGGAGGATGCGGCTGTCAGAGCTGGGCAACTTCAGTGGCACAGCGCCCAAGGTATCACTGCAACACCAAGCCAGCCATATGGCACCTGAGCTCCCGAACCACTGCCATGTGACACCGGAGGAGCTGCTGCCTAAGCTGCTGCACCCGACCATCGACATGCCTCACCACAATATGGTTCCCAGTTTGCCACAGTGGACATCGCGGCTTCAATCAAATAATAAGTGTTACATATGTTAGGCCAGCTTTGCTAGCTAGTACTGCAGTGCGTATGATAACCCTCTGTCAATTTTTATTCGCATCCCACTGGAGATGCATTGCAGCCAGATGACTGGGAGTTACTTTTATGCGCTTCAATATTATTCTTCCAGACAGTAGCATCATACGTATTTTTCATAAGTCCCATCAAGTCATGTTCATAATTTAGCCAAAAAAGTTTCAGCATAGATACTTTATGCCATTTTCCCTGACCTTATATGGGCTAAAAATTCACTTTGACTTAGTTCAGAAAAAGAGAACATGCACTAAAATATTGTATCATTAATAAGGCCAATATTAACTTGCATTGGAGGTGCCTACAAATGCTGCCAACCAAACAGGAAGGCCATTAAAGCTACTTGTATCAGAATAACGTTAAGAGCTTATCTTAAACTGCAGAAGCAGTGAATTCTATCATGAAGGTTACTACAATCTTAACATGTGACAGGTGACGTCCTTTCTAGGACCTAAGCATTAAGTGGACACATTTAGGCTGTGTTTACATTTGCACTCTTTCAAAAGAGGAATGCAAATGAGGGAAATCAAAAATGGAAATGAGGCACTAATTTACTGCCTCAATCTTCATTTGCATAATCCCCTTTCGGAAGAGATTATTTGGAAAGAAAAAAAGCAGTGTAGGTGGGATTCTTTTGAAAATAAACCTCATCTTTGAAAGAAACCTTCTTCCTGAAACAAAATAGGAAGAAAGGGCTCATTTGAAAATAAACCCCATCTTCCAAAGAAGCATTCTTCCTATTTTGTTTCAGAAAAAAAAAGTTCTCTTTTGAAGATGGGACTTATTTTCAAAAGAGCCCCATCTACACTGCTTTTTCTTCTTTCGAAAGAAACTCTTCCGAATAAAATTCTGCAAATGAAGCACGATAGGTAAATCAGTGCCTCAGCTGTGTTTTTGCTTTCCCTCATTTGCATTCTTCTTTCGAAAGAGGAATGCAAGTGTAGACTCAGCCTTAAGGTTTACAGTGTACAAAAACAGGTATATTTGTATTTTCATCGGCAAAAGTTAAACCTCAAAAAGGACTCATGGATTATCAGGGATGATTAATATTCAATCTACACCTAACTTCACCAAAAGGAATCACCTGCATGTAAGCAGATCACTCCTTCTCTGAGCAGAGATTAGACAACGGCAAGAGCCTACACAGGCTGATAACCTAGCTTGTAGACAAGCAGGCAGGGAAGTCACCTTTCAAATGAGAGTATTTTTAAAAGCCTTATGCTAAGTTTCAGTACCTAGACCAGACCTGTGAATCCATGGGAGAAAAACCTCAAATTCTCCTTCCATGTTTCGGATTAATTTTCCATCTCACCTATCACTTAAGACAACTCCCTCTGCTTCTGGCGGAGCTATTGACAGCTGGAATGGAGTGTTGAAGTAATGTTGCTGTTCATCAGACCGATGTACTACTTCTCCTCCTCTGACCACCAAAAATCCAGAATCTCCTAAGTTTGCAGTATGTAAACGATGACTTGTTCTGTCCAGAACTACTATGCAAGCTGTACTGCTTCCTAGAAAAAAAGTTAACAATTAACTGGAGAGCAGCAGATTCATCACAGGATCTGTTATTCAACTTTTTTCTTAGACCAACTCTTCAAATATTTATTGTTAATGAAAGATATCAGAATGAAATACCTGTATGTTCACTGCTTTGTATTACATAAAGAGTAGGAAAAAAAGCACTGAGATTACGGCCATCGTTTCCCCTCTCAGCTACAGATTTATCTGTGCCAAGTCTACATATCTGGCTTGATTTGTCTCCTTATATTGTGCGTTACATTCCAATATGTTACCTATGGCAGGCTGGACCTTCCTGGTCTAGCACCTGAGAGCTGACTGAAACAGGGAAGGTCAATTCTGGCCCTTCTGCTGATGAGACTGTGGGCTCCCCCAGGATCCGTCTGTCAGCACAGTCAGCTGGGCTCCATGCCCCTAGCCAGGCTCCCCTTCTGGCTGTCTGGGCTCTGCACCTCCAGGCTCTGCTGCTGATCTGGATGCTGGCCCTTCTCCCAGCCCTCTCCTCTACTGCCCAGCTCTCTGTGCCAGCAATACCTGTGGTCCTACTGGACCACGGATGTTGCCAGACCAGAGAGGTTCAACCTGTCCTAAATACTGAAATGCTGGTACATTAGCAGAGTTCTATATAGAAGGCTTATTTTACCAGAAGTATACTGAATAGTGAAACCATGATTAGCGTGAAGCTATTAGTGCAGTATTCCATAAGACTTACACTATACTACCTGTTATACATACACTTTCATTCACAAATAATTTGCTTAAGTAAATAAAATATCTGGTGACCACTTTCAATACTGTTCCATTATTGGTGGCAGAGCAATGAAAATTCTCAGTTTTTGGAGACTGACTCGAAAGGAGGCCTTGTTTTTAAAAGGAATGTAGGGTTTATTAATATAATTCATTCAGACGTGCATTGCTTTAAAGCTCAAGAAATTAGCTGCAATATTTAAATGAGCGTCTGCAGGCACTGTTAGCTGCTGCTAACTGGCCAATATCCTGACAACTGAAAAAGTTTCTCTAACATTTACAACAGCACGTGTCAATTTTTAAACTGGGACTACCAGAAGTTCATTCAAACGTTATCACTTATTCTATAACTGATAGTTTTGCAACTGTCTTCAATATTTTTTCTTCGGGAGTCTTTAGTCTTGTTTTAGATAAGGGAAAAACTGAAATATCCTTGATAATTTCAGAAATATTCCTTTCATGCTTGAGGGCACTGTGGACTTTTTATTCATTCCAATATAGCATCTGTGACCAGCTGCTGATGGCAATGGCAGAGAAGCCACAGTAAATGTTTACAACCAATAAAGAGACAAATTGTAGAGGGTAAGAAATAGAACACCTAAGTCGTCTCTGGCCCAGAGGTGGGTTACAGCAGTAATGAGCACTAAACTTGGTTAACAATTATACATCATAACGCGCCTTGCCCATGAGAAATGTGGTGGGAAGATTGCATTTAAGCCAACAATTAGCCCCTGGGAAAATATCCATATAGCAGATTCTTACTCTGTCAACATAGGTACATAGCTTAACTGCAGGAATTTGCCCCTCTTGGGGTTAATTCCTAACATTTCAAGAAAAAAAGATTATATTGGAAAAAGGCCAAAACTGTCCAGGTTCTTCACAGAGAAGGAAATACACTGACTTATATGCAGAAGGGCAGTAATTCTAACCAGAAAAAGCAAGCCTTTCCTAAAGGCCATGATGCACAACTGAATACAAGGAGTTTTCACATACTATTAAAATGATCTCTAGCAGATGTTCTGCTACCAGCCAGTAGAAGAAGAATCTGAATCTTCCAATAACAGCTTCAAATTTCAAAACACAGCTGCATTTTTGATAAAATGTTTGCATCCCAGGGTCTATCTAGCACACAGACCATTAACTCTTCTACCCTTGACAGAGGTCTTTGTTGCAATTTAATAGCAATACAGGCCTACTCTTGAGTCCATTAGCAGCCTGATCATCTTAAAGTAGTAGTAAAAATCATGGCCACTTAACAAAAAAAAAAAAAAAAAAAAAAAAAAAAAAAAAATCAGCATTCGAGTCTGAAAAGTCACTTTAAAAGTTAAAATTTAAAAAGAAACCTGATGAGTCCGAATCAGAAGGGACAGAACAGCAATGCAAGACAAATACTGTGTCTGGAATAAACACTTCAGCTTTCTCACTCTCATCTGCACAGAATCCAGCAAATACCTGGATGTGAAATGATGACTAGGTGAAACAAGCATAATCAGCGAGGAAAGATGTTCTTATGCAGAGAAACTGTAAGTGCAACCTACTACGAGATTAAAAAAAGAACGCAAGATCTTTTAACGCTGTTAAGAGTAGCAACATTGAGAATAACTCCCACCACGTGAGTATTTAGAGTGCATTAAAGGGAAGAAAGAAGGATGGAAAAACAGAGTTCATTAGTTTCATATTCTAACTTAACAGGTACTATAACTAGAACTCCATGTGTGGTATGCATATCTTGTGACTCCACATATGCTGCTCTTGAGAATTTGAAAAGGTCAAGCTGCACAAAGTTGCCTCCCCTTATAAAAGGGCTGCTAGAACTCATTACCACTGGTCCACCCAGTAGATCATTTGTTTACTCTCTTTTGTACAAACTGTACCAGCACAGTCAAACACTTAAACCCACTAAAGTAACTACTAAACAGTGCTAACAGTGAATTGAGGCACAAAGTCATTTCTGGGGCTTGTACCTATTCTCTACGTGTATAATTAAAAAGTGAACATGTGCTGCTGTGCTAAATATAGTTTACATAGAGCTCTTTTGGCAAATAAGTTTAAGGTCAGGTGAGAAGCATGTGCATCAAGCAGGGTAACTTGCTCTTGGTCTGAAAGCTTGTTAAAGAGTCCCTTTAGTGCTCAGTTTGCAAGGTTGCCTATTCAGAGTCTAATTCTGCCTTCAAATGCACTCATAATTCTCACTGATTTCCAAGAGAATTACATGAACATAGCACAAAGTATACTTTGTGCACAACTCTTACTAGTAGCACATTTTTAGGTGCATTTCAAGCCATCTCTTCCCAAAGGAAATACAATAGCATATCAATGACTGATTATACAGCATAAGCCATGTACAGCACAATCTTAACCCTTTAAATGAAATTCAGTGATTCTGAAACCTGCAGTGGACAGGAAGTTCAAGAGTAGCAGTAAGGCAAGGACATCCAATAACTAGAGTATCCTGTTACTATCTTCAGAAAAATACGAGTTCAGTTTGAGCTTAGCCACAAAACTATAATCTCCCAAAAGGTTTCAAATTGGAGATACACACACCTCACAGAACTGGAAGGCACTTTGGGAGATCCTCAAGTCCAGTCCCCTGCCCTCTTGGCAGGGCCAAGCCCCATCACTTTTTCTTCTTTTCCATTTGCCCCAGATCCCTAACGGCCCCCCTCAAGCATTGAACTCACAACCCTGGGTTTAGCAGGCCAATAGTCAAAACACTCAGCTATCCCTCCCTTTTAGAATGATTCTGCTGAAGATATACCTAGTACTAGCTGACTTCAGAAGGAATTTGTTTTGTATCCACCCTGCAAGACAAGGTTACAGACCTGCAAGTGCATTTCAGGTTTTCTTTTATAAATTCAAAAAGCTGGCTGAGGCTTGTCATATTGGCATTCTATGTTTAAACACTGAACCGAGTTTACATCTATATACCTATGTCTAAAGACATGCAATAATTACACAATAGTTGTAGGATATTTGCTGCTCTTACCAAGCAAAGGTACTTTGTTCTGCAGCAGCTCACAATAACTTGTGGTAAGAATTCCAACGGGATTGCTTGGTACAAACCGTCCTTCTTTTACTAAACGTTCACATGTTCGCATTAGAGTCCCTGAGAACTGAGAAGGGTCAACCCCATAGTCTCTCCAGCCACCTACACCATCTGCTACCCCTAAAAAGGAAAAAAGAAAAAAAAAAAAAAGTTACTGTTAATAAAATGTTTCAAATGGTTTGATATTCATTTCATTCTAGCATATATGTTTAAGGTCCAATAGCTTAAAAAAAAAAGCCACCAGAGTTTGCTAGCCATATTTCTGCATTAAACAGTTTTCCCCCCACCCAGACGGTTATTTACAGTTTTATTATGATGTGAGAAGAGCAACAACATGAAGTTATAGTTAGAAACCAGCAAGGGAATTTTTGATTTTAAAGAAACCCCATGCTGTGGAAAGTAAACACATATTTAAGTGAATGTCCAACGTTAGCCGTGGGGTAGAGGTCCAGATGCATCTAACAGTTAGCAAAACAGATAAGTCTAATTAGCATGTTCAGTGAAGAGACTGACTTTGCTATAAGAAAGAGTGAAGTAACTTTTCAGGGATACAGATCACATGTTCATTAGCACACACAGGAGGAGGGATGGAAGCAGTGGAAGAAAAAAAGCCTAAAGAAAATTTTAAATAGAAATGAAGATATTGCAGGGAAACTCCCCCCGCATCCAACATCTCCTGACAGGTATTCTGCCGCTCATTCATGGTGAGACAGTCCCTTCTGGCAAAAATTGGTGCCACACACAGGAAAGTAAACTTCCTCTAAAAGAAGTGTTTGAAGAAAGGCTCCCAAAACATGAACTATTCAAATCAATGCGCATTCTTATTCTACATCTGCTGAAAGAGCACTTGAGAGGCCCCATTGGTGCTTACACCTTCAACCAAGCAAGGGTTAAAACTGACTAGAGCTCACTGTACCCATTCAGAACAGCACTGACAGCAGTGAACCTAATGTGAATCAGGTCAGTGTGACTCTCATAAATCTTCAGCAGCAGCAGCAGCATCAAAGTTATGCATGCTGGAGCAGGAGGCTGGAGATGGACAGAATCCCTCACCACCAGCAGCAGCCCAGAGTCTCTGGGATGTGAAATGTGGGGGGAGAGAGAAATTCTCTCCCCTCTCTCCCACAAAGAGCAGAACTTTTGGTTTTAGGTAAGTAGGAAAAGGAAGATTTAAGACATCTAGTAACCAGAGGCCACAGGAGATGAACCTCTAAACTGGGTCCGAAGAGTATTGTAGTAAAGACCCCATATACTCCTAGCTTTCCCAAAAATTCGTGGGGCTGTGAATTCTGACATTGCCCAAATTCTTCCCTTTTCTGTATTTTATCTTTGACTTCTAAGTTTAGTCCTTTGGCTCTTACGTGCCTAGTAAAAATATACAGTCCCTATGGCAGAAGTGCATGGATGATAGCAACAGGGGAGACACTGATCAAAAGTAGGGCAGAGCAGTGCATTGTTTATTTTGCTAGAGGAGTCATAAGGAAAAATGGAAGGCAGCAGGTAAGGTATTTGTTGTAAGAAAATAAAGATACATGGGAGGAGGGATACAAGGGAAAAAAGCAGCACAGAAGGGACAGGTAGAACAAGGGAGACTATTTTCACGTTATTACTAAACACCTGATTGACAATGTTACCATCAATACAGCACACAGCTCATTTACTCCTTTAAAATAACTATCAAAGGTTACCAGCCACTGGCTACATCTACACTAGCCCAAATCTTCGAAATGGCCATGCAAATGGCCATTTCAAAGATTACTAATGAGGCACCAAAATGCATATTCAGTGCCTCTTTAGCATGTCGCTGGCCGCAGCTCTTTGAAATTGCTGCTTTTCACTGCCGCGCAGCTTGTCCAGACAGGAATACTTTTCAAAAGTACCCCGGGGAACTTAGAAATAAGGGGATTTCGATCAGCAGAAAGATCCTATCAAAAAAGGACCCCCGTCTGGACGAGCCGTATGGCAGCAAAAAGCAAGAATTTCGAAGAGCTGCAGCCAGCCACATACTAATGAGGCACTGAATAGGCATTTCACACCTCATTAGTAATCTTTGAAATGGCGCCATTTCAAAGATATGGGCTAGTGTACACATGGCCACTCTGTATGTGCTGTGCACAAATGTTTCAAAACTTGTTTTAAAGTGACCAGGCAGTAAAAAATTAAGAAAATTAGAATTTTCATTTTGATTGTCTCATTAGTACAAAAGAAAGTTGAATTGCAAAAGTAACAACACCTGACTACACAGTAACATGAAAGCTTTTAAGTTCCAGCAGTTTGGTGGCCTGGTAACAACTAATGCGCTGTCTGGTTGGCTGGAATATTTTTAGTCTTTTAGAATCTGTTCTTAATGTTAACACTACTCTATTCAAATATTATCCCAAAAAGGGACACACAAAACAGATTGGAGATACCCAATAAGAAAAATAATCCCATTTGAAAATGTTTCATGATTTAATTTAAGGATCTTTCTGATCTTCAACATGTAAGAGTCATAATTTGAAGGGGTATTCTGTTTTATATGGCATTCTGTGACAAAAATGAAGCTATTATTCAAGACACAGTCTAATGAGTCACTTTCAGAGCATGCTTAAATAATAGCTTTATTTTGGAAAAAGAGCAAACCTAACCTCCAGCAGAGTGAAAATTTAAACAGTAACATGCAATTTACTCATCTATAAATGCCCTTCACATAGGATGCCATTTGAAATCAAAGCGAAAGATTTAGAGCTGACTGACATGAACCATATATCTGAAAACAGGTTAGAGACTGATTCTGTACAGCCCATCAACATTAATCAGTTTTTCCCCAAAACAGTGAACCATCTTTTAGGCACCTGCTATGTCTGTGGGATTGGTTTTTAGAAAAAGAATACAGTACGCTGTAGTCAAACCCCACCTCAAATCACTGAACAGAAGAAACATGGAAGATCATTTGTCTAAGAACTTGGAACAGAACTCACCAGAAAGAATCCCTAGAATTCTAGGAAACTCACCCCCCTCTCCTTTCAAGAGCTAAGCCTCTACACAAGGGGTATTAATTCAGGTTAAGTGTAGATTAACTAGGATCGGAAACAAAAGGGTTAACTACCAAAAATCTAAAAGGTAAACCTTAAAGATGCCAGTGAAATACTTTGAAATATCCCTACTGGGGGAGAGAGCTGAGGGTGTCTATGTAACAGTTTCTTTGAAAGGTGATAGAATCCAAAGTTAAAATTCTGACCAGCCACAAACCCATTGAGATACTAGTTTATAATTCCAGAGTCAAAGACTATTAAATTTTCTAACAAAACAAAGCAGCAGAAATGTAGCACTTTAAAGACTGACAAAACAATTTATTTGGTGATGAGCTTTCGTGGGAAAGACCCACTTCTTCAGATCCTGGAGCTGTCCCACAAAAGCTCATCACCGAATAAGTCATTTTGTCAGTCTTTAAAGTGCTACATTTCTGCTGCTTTGTTTTACTGGAGTACAGACTAACATGGCTACCCCTCTATTAAGTTTTCTGGTTGTTTTAAGCGCAATAATTTTAGTACTTGTTGAGAGCCTGACAATCCAAGCTTGCCAACTTTGCCCTGTTGCAACTATGGGGAATGAGGATAACTCAGTCCCCCTACTTGCAAGCCAAAAACTATATAAAGGGACCAAATGTAGCAGGGGTTTTGTGGGTTTGTTTATTTTTGTGGTGTGAACACGTGTTCTCTGGAAACAGGACAGATCATTGGCTTATAAGGCAAATCAAAGAATCATTACACAGTAACATCTGCATAATACCAAGCTGGGCTATTTCTGACCTTCACTAAAGGACCCTTACGCCAGTCCCAAGCCATCCGGCTATGCACACTGGTTGGCTCTTCAATTTAAAAAAAAAAAAAGTTACACACAACTTGTCAGAGTAAATAACGTCATTGTACAGAAAGTGGAATTTGAAGTATCAGCTTCAGATTCAAAAAAAAAAAAAAAGTTACTTTATTTCTTTACTGCCCAATGAGACCAAAGTTTAGCAAACAAATTTTGAATATTTTCAATACCTTGATTAATAGACTCAGTTTTTCAGTCTAAGATCAGTACAAAGGGAGAAGGCAAACAAAACATGAGATGCTGTCACTTTATACAAGTAATCTGTATAATGAACATCACTTCAGAGGTCACTCAAATAAAATTCAAAACTAAATTGACTGGTACTAGTTATGTTGCTGCTGAGGAATCAATGTCCTATACAGATTCTTTATATTCACCCTTTTACCTTGCTTTCAAGTTGGACACAACATCCATACAAGAAGATAATCAGAACAATAGCTGTCTTAATTAATAGACTTGTTATTTTTCAGTGTACGTACTACTTTCCACCACATTTCATAAACATGCAATGTCCTCTTCTAGCTCACCCTCAAACCCTGAATACCCATATAAAACAGTCATTTGTTAAATTTTAAACTTTAAAAATGTCAGTTAAGTAAGTAGAATAATTACAAAGAGCACATCTAGACTAGCTGTTAGCAGTAGGGTTGTGTGGACAGAACCCTGTCACTAGAAATCTGCATGTGTGAAAGTGGTCTGTCAGCAACATACTTGGATCCCCAAAAGAGTTTCATTTTGCGCATAGCAGATTTGCTGCTGACAAAGTAATGGTCACACTTTCACTTGCTGCTACAAAACTTCATCATTGGCTGGAGGAGGTTAAGAACCCACGAACAAGTGAATTTGTCAATCAAGTCCAAGTGTAGACATAGCCTAAGTTTGAGTTTTAAGAACCCTTTGACACTGAATATGCTGTCAAAGCAAAACATCAATCCAAGCATGTTTCCTTGGATATAAGTATTACCCTCTGTTCAAAAGCAAGCGAGGGTTAAGTCAGAGTTTCCGTACAAGAGATCATAATTCATGGCAGAAGGGAATAAAGTCAGTAGGTAAAGCAGCTGGATACATTTTAAAGAAAAAAAAACATGAAGGCCAAGATTCCCTGCATTACTGTTCGTCCTAGGGCATTCACAAATGGGAGTTATCCTGCTAAAAGATAAGACAAGTACTCCATAGTTACCACCAAATTATAGAATGCCTGTATCAGTTACTGCAAAGCTGGCTTCATCCAACTTCTTAATAGCCCAGAAAGTCAAGAACCCTCAAAAGTCTGAGGAAAAGCATGAAGCAAGCAAAGCTGCAGTGCTAAACCCAAGTGAATCAAAATGTGGCTAACACTACTTGAAGTTATTTAAGTTTAATCATACTGAATAATCTGAACTTCAGCAGAAGTAGTTATAAATTAACTGGAGGGGAAAACAACAAACATTCAAAGCTAACAGATGGGTTAGTTGTGTACATTCCTCCCCTGCAAAATACTCAACCAAGATAAAAGACACTTTAAAAAAAACAACAACAACAAAAAAAAAACATTGTGTCCCCAATACTCCCTCAGTATTAAACCAGCCCAAGTTCACTGTTCTGTAACAGCAACTATCAGGCCTAAAAACCTCACACTAACATATTACTATCAGTATTTATAAAGAAGAGAAGAACTAGTTGTGCCAGACAAAGGAATGTATATTCACATTTGTCTAGGTTCCTATGTCGATTAAGCATTTAAGTCGAAATACGATGGCAGTTGCATGTGCATTTCAAGGCAATTTAAGAATATTAAGACAATTTGGAGCCAGCACACTGGAGCACAAAACAAACGGGAGCCATCCTGAATCTGGAGTCAAAACAATGAGTTTGGGTAAATAAGGAGACCCAAAATACACCACTATCAGTTTACTGAGGAAACTCCTCCTAGAACTGGATCGACAGCTACTGGCACACATGCCAAAAGTGGCTCGTGAGCCAGTTTTCTTCGGCACATGGCAGGACTCAGCCTTGCCTCTCCTCCCCCTATGCAGCTCCCAGAGATCAATCAGGGCAGGCCCAGGCCAACAGGGCTATGCCCCTGGTGCCGGAGGCAGCTGTCCACCCAGAGCTGTCTGCCTGGTGCTTCACACCCTGGGGTTGGTGGTGGCTGTCCACCCAAGGCTGCATGCCTCTGGCCGCTGGGGCTCCCCCATGGGGTCTGACAGCAACTCTAGGCCCCTAGCCTCTGGGACCCCCCTGGGGTCAGCAGTGGCTCTGCACCCTAGGACTCCCTTCCTGGTTTGGGGAGCTGAACCACAGACAACTACTTCATGCTAAAAGCAGGCAGTGGCATGATGTCTCACAAACTGAAGTACCCTGGGGAGTGTCACAAGTCTATCATGGAAGCTGAAGTGAATTTATATTCCAATTAAGTCAATTTTCCAGCCAAAACCAGATCTAGCTCTCCAGTTCAGTGACAACATTCCTATTAACTTCAACAGCAAAAGCAGGATCAGTGTAATAGCCAAGTATGAGGCTACAGAACAGCAGAGAATGGGACTTTCCAATGCTAACCAGTTCCTCAAATGATTATCAACAGATTTCAGAGTTACAAGAACATAGTCTTATCTACGCTAAGGAAGCTTCGCAAGAGAGTTTCCCAGCATGGCTTACACTAGTTCAGCATTACAGTCTTGAGCAATATTGGGACTTCTTGTGTAGCTGGACTACCAGCAGCCACTGACATTTTAAATGTCTTCTATCCCTGCACAGAAATAATCTAAATGACCCAGTATTTAACATGCTGTCACCCATCTACACTAACAAGATAAACCAGTGTAAAACCAATAGTGTAATATTTCTGCAGTCTTACCAGCACAGACATGGCTCAATCTTTGGCTATGCTGTTCAGTTTTCCTCACTCTCACGCAGAATTGACAGAACAGGGTTTGCCCTTCAGGCATCACACTCATGCTTTGGGTATGCAAGGAAAGTTACATTCTGTTCACCAGCATCAATAGTGGGTGTGGCTGAGTATGTGTAACTATGTAGGAGCCAACACAAATCACATTCAGCACCACTACAGAAATTGCGATTAAGAGACCAAATAGAAGTGCTTTTGCTAAAGACGTGACTCATGTTTCCAAAAAGCTACATCCAAGCAGTATTTAAAAGTTCTGTTGACATGTTCCTTATCCATTGAGAAATCTCCTAGAAACTATATTTCCCCACATGCCTACAAAGAATCTACATCTTATTAGTAAGAAATACTTGTTCAGCTCATTCATATATTAAGTAAAAATATTACACCTAAAAGTTGCAGACCCATGAATTTATTTTTACTTACAACCACTAACCTACTTGGTTACGCTCAGCATACAGACCTAAGCACACCCTTTGTCCGATCCAGAACAAGTTTCTCTGTGCAATGTCTTCAGAAGCAAAAACAATTCCTTTAACATTACCTTCTGTGCCTTGCAGGCATCAGATATAGAATACACTCCCCTACTCATATCAAAACTGCTTTGTTCATTTATTGCAGCTGTAATGGAGTGGGGGAAGTGCATGTGTGAGTCAGGCTGGATGTCTAAGGCAAGCAGCAGCTCCCAGTGGCTAAGGATGACCCTGGGGCTACAACTGGCAGGTAACACCTCTGCCTGAACAAAGAGCAGGGAGGAGCTGAGCTGGGTTTTGAATCGGGGGCGGCAGTTAGAGGCGAGGAAAAGGGAGAGCTGGAAGGCAGCCAGCCGGAGGAGGGGGAAGCTACACTCCAGAGGGGCACCCCTCGGGGTCTTCTCCCCAGGACAGGTTGGAAGGACTGTCTCTGGCTCCTATGCTGTTGCTTCTGTGAGAAACTGGACATCTGTTGCCTAATAAACCTGCTGTTGTACCTGCTGAGTGAGAGTCTCTCCTACCAGTGGATGGGGTGCAGTGCAGGGGGACCCCTGAACCCCATCACAGCAGCTCCTCCAGTGTTTTTTTTTTCTTGTGCCCTTCTCCTGCCCAGTAAAGTGACTAACACAACACTAAACATTAAAGTTGATTGTAGATATGCAATTGTAACTATGGCAGTTGGGTAGCTAGAATCAACTTATCTACAGTCGACTTACCTGGCCATCCTCACAGAGGGAGGTCGACAGGAGAAACTCTCCCTTTGACCTCCCTTACTCCTCGCAATACTGAGGAGTACGGGGCTGACTGCCTAACTCACGTAGTTTGGTTTTGCACATCCCTAATAGCCATGCAAAAAATCAAACCCTGCAAGATCGACCCTGACCGGGTTGATCTGCTGTGTAATGAAGACATACTCTAAATGAGTTTTAGACCTACCTATAATAGTACAAAACAAAATAGTGAGGACTACCTTGTAACTAGAAACTGAAGGTGGCAGCAGTCTGGCAAGTACAGTACTATTCACTGAAGTTTTAGCTTATGTTCTACCCTTTCCAAAAGGCCTAGATTTTAATCAGAGGGGATAATTGCCAAATTTGGATTTTACAGTGGACAGCAATGCCTTGCTCTGGGCCAGAATTTCAAAGCTTTGGCAGCCATGAAATTGGCAATGATCACATGACAACTATGGACAGCAGCAGTATGCGAGAGAACTACACAGGATTATCTCCCTCATCTGGCACCATCAGGACCTGAGTGATCCCCAGTGAGGGGATTTGTTGGATGAGGGGAGGTCAGGCCCCCAGCCTGCCTGAATGCGGGGTGGGGGGGGCGCTACTAATGCAGGGCTCCCCCACAGGGCTGCAGGGCTCCCTGCTCAGCCAACTCCCTGCAGCGCAGAGCTGCAGGACTGCCAGTGGGACTCCCTGCCCCAGCCACAGGGCTGCCAGGGTCCTCCAGCTGTGGCTGGGGTCCCCATGGCTGAGGAGCTTCTGGCAGGGCTCCCCCTACTTGGCTAGGGTCCCTGAGGCTGCGGGACTGCAAGCAGGGCTCCCTGCCGTGAGGCTCCTCAGAGCAGGCTGCCTGCAGGGTTTCCTGCCACCAGCAGGGCTCTGCTGTACCCCCACACAGCTGGAGTGCTCTGGTTCAAGTACTGTTTCACCAACATCCATCGTCCTGCTGGATGAGGGAGTTTCAACCCATACTCATGAAGGTGCCAGAAACAGAAGTCAGGGATAGTAACAGAAGTTGTCCTTACTGCAGGAAGTCCCAGAAAAGAAAATAGCAAAGAGAACTCTCTAAATTGTTCTGGTTATACTCCCTAGCTGGAAAGGAGAACAACTGCAAGTTTACCAATTCTTGGTTAACATGAATTATCAAGCTTCAAGAACACTAGGAATGATTCCAGTTACCTACTTGTTTCCAACTGTTGCAAGATGAAAGTGAGATGACTTTTCAGGAGGGTTTCGTCCTTATTACTTAAGCTATTACCTAGAAGTCAGAGCCTACAAAATAGCACGCAGGAAACAGTGGCCAGCATTTTTCCATTTGAACAATTTATGTTGGAACCTTTAGCTATTAAAAATAGGAAAAAAGTTGTGGCCTCTTCGGTGCTCGTCAGCTCTTTCGTGACTCAAGAAAGACTAAATCCTAAGTACCCACACAAATATTCCAATGAAAGGAAACAGCTCCACACCCACATTCACCCACTGTGGGCTTGTTCTTCATAAACGCTATCTTTAAAGTAGTTTATTTAAAACTACTTTGCCAGAGTTATCTGGCAGACTTATTACTGAGTAACTAATAGGAAAATCAAGTCTACACAGAAAAAGACTTCATATTTATCCTTTACCTACAGACATTCTAAATAGATTTATATAGGCTATGCCTACACTACAGACCTTCCAGCAGCACACCTATACTACCGCAGCTGTGCGGCTGCGAAGTTTCCCCTGTAGCCACTCACTCCATAGCAACAGAAGACAGCTCTGCTGGTATAATTAAATCATGTTCAACAAGCACCAGCACTACTGTTGGGGAAAGTTATGTTAGTTACAGTGGGTAGTATTTTGGGGTTTTTCCCCATGCTCCTGACCAGCAAAAGTGCTAGTGTAGACATGCCCATAGTATTCCATTCTACTAGAATACTAAAGGTTCAAAGCTCCTCCCTTAATAAATTAAGGAGATTCTAGCCCTAAAGAGTATGAAAACAGGAGACCAAAATAGTAAAATGGAGGACTGGTCCAAAAGAAACCTGATGAGTTTCAACAAGGACAAGTGCAGAGTCCTGCACTTTGGATGGAAGAAGAATCCCAAGCATTGTTACAGGCTGGGGACAGACCGGCTAAGTAGCAGTGCAGCAGAAAAAGACCTCAGGATTACAGTGGATGAGAAGCTGGATATGAATCAACTATGTGCTCTTGTAGCCAAGAAGGCTAATGACATATTGGGGAGCATTAGGAGGCACACTTCCAGCAGATCCAGAGAAGCTGTTATTCCCCTCTATTTGGCACTTGTGGGGCCATATCTGAAGTACTGCGTCCAGTTCTGGGACCCCCCGGTATAGAAAGGATGGGAAAAGCATTGGAGAAGGTCCCATGGAGAGCAATCAAAACGATAAGGTGGCTGGAGCACACAACCTATTCAGAGAGGCTGAGCGATTTGGGATTATTTAATTTGCAGAAGAGAAGAATGGGGGACGATTTGATAGAAGCCTTCAATTTCCTGAAGAGGGGCTCTAAAGAGGAAGGACAGAGGCTGTTCTCAGTAGTGAGGAATGGCAGAACAAAGAACAATGGTCTCAAACTACAGAGCGGGAGGTGTTAGGTTGGATATTAGAAAAAAACTGTTTCACCAGGAGGGTGGTGAAGCATTGTAATGCATTACCTAGAGAGGTGATGGAACCCCCGTCCCTAGCAGTTTTTAAGTCCCAGCCTGACAAAGTTTTGGGTGGGTTGATTTAGTCGGGATTGATCTTGATTTGGGAAGGGGGCTGGACTTGATTACCTCCTAAGATCCCTTCCAGCCTTAGGCTTCTATGATACTATGAAAACAAAACAGTTCAAATGTAAGAGGGTTTGGAGACAGAGAGTTTACAGAATTTTAAGGAAACAAAAGATGCTAAAATGGACAAGAGGAGGGAAACCAAGACAAAAAAAAAAGGTAGAATTGGGAGCACAAGAGGAAGAGAGACTGTCAGTACAAAGTTATACAGGGTAAAGAGTAGGGGGTGAAGAGCTTCATCTTAATACACTAGAAAAGAGAAGACGACATTTGAGGATGGAGTGATATGAGAACAGCAAGGGAATTTCAGCATCAATATTTGGAACAGACAGAGGGACTGAGAAGAAAGGAGGTCAAAGTCCTGGGTCCAGTCTAGTCCATATAATCCTATTGGTAAGAATGGCAGAGAGAGCACACTTGTAATGTCTAAAACTAATACTAAACTGGAAGCAAGTGCAAGTGCTTTGGAAGACAGAATTAGAATTCCGACAAATTGGAGAAATAGTTCGAGTAGGATGAAATTCAGTAAGACAAATGCCAAACATAGAAAGCGCAAAACGATTGCCTATGAGAAAGTACTGCAGAAGAGAGTTGGGATTATAACAGGTCACAAATGAAATATGAGTTAACCAGTGAGTAACATTTTGGGATGTATTAGCAGAAGTGTTGTAAACAAGACATAAGCAACTCTCACTCTACTCAGTGTTCATAAGGCCTCAGCTGAAGTACTGTCTACTACTAGGCATTACACTTCTGGCAAGATGTGGACAAATAAGAGAAAGTCCAGAGAACAGCAAAAGTTAAAGGCCTAGAAAATATGACCTACAGAAAAGAATGAAAAAGTTTAGTTTGTTTAGTGTGAAGAAGACTGAGAGGGTAACACGATTAACAGCTTTCAAGCACACAAAATATTGCTGTAAAGAGAAGGATGACAAGTTATTCTCCTTAACCATGGAGGACAGAACAAATAGTAACAGGCTTAAAATAAAGCTCGCTAACTCTAATGGTAATTAAGTACTGGAACAAACTGTCAAGGGAGGTTGTTGAACCTGTTATTGCAGAGGGACTAGCAGGGGCACTGGCAGGGGCAAGTAGCTGGTATCCCCACACTTGTTACCTCTGGTTTAAGTAATATTTAGTTCTGCACTTTGCGCCTATCAAGATCCCTTTCAATCCTATATTCGCATGATTTTAAGCAATATAAATTGAAACAAGGATGAATTATAAGTAGTCCCATGGCACCTTACAGACTAACAGATATTTTGAAGCATCAGTTTTTGTGGGCAAGGACCCCCTTTGTCAGATGCATCTGACGAAGCAGGTCTTTGCCCACAAAGCTAATGCTCCAAAACATCTGTTAGTCAAAAGGTGCCACAGGACTTCTTGTTCTCAAAGATAAAGACTAACATGGCTACCTCTCTGAAGGATGAATTATGTTATCTAGAATTTTGATAGCTGCAGAGCATAAAGTAATTCTCAAGTTATTGGTACATTTTAATGTAAGAAAAGAATAGAAAATGGTCTCTTCTACAAATTCTACTAGTCTGCTAGTAATTTTCCATTTGATTTCCTAAATACTATATTTGAATTTGCAGCTAAGTTAGAACTGTGTATTTGTCATCACGTTGCCATGAAAGTTAATACAACAAACTCAGTACTGTAATCTCTGCTGAGTCCAGCATGAAGACAAGATGTGCTGGGAAAAGAGCAGCATGCAAATATGGTATGGCTTCCATATATGGTTTTAAAAAAAGTCAGTAGACCCAGTGTAACCATGTTCTTCATTTCATCTTCCCTCCCCTTCCCATGTACAGAGTTCCCCTATCTGGAAAACAAATTCCCCAGATGCTTTATTTTCATGGAGATGAATGATTGAACATTCAGTCATCCATCAGCACTGGAATTGTAGTGAACTTTAAAAACAAAGATGGTAAGGGCCAAGGGCCATAGTAAAGCAGCCTGAAGTTATTTTAATAGGAAAAAAAGACATATTAGCAGAAATGGAAAGAGACACCATGGAAGAGATGAGATGCAGAGTACTGAACACTGGGATCACCCACATGTTTTGGGCACCCACAGCACCATTGAGGGCTCCCTTAAAGATGAACAGCAACTTTGTTTACTATCAACAACTTATGTATTAATGCTGTCTCAGTCATCTCAAGTAATCAAGTTACCACTGGAGCCCACATCCTGAATTACTAGCAATATCACAAACTTATGACGTACTCCAACAAAAGCCCACTATTATGGTTAAATCAAAAAGGCTGAAACTCCATTAAGTTATTTTTGGTATACCATATACGTATGGTGCACCTATTTCTGAAGATCTCAACCCCTGAACTTTTCTAATTAACACTCTATAAAATTCAACCACTACCATACCTGAAAGAGATCATGTGCCTCCACAATACTGCTATTTACACACCAACAATTATCCAAACCTATTCACACCTAGCCAGGACATATGAATCAGAGTAGTCCTATGCATAAGTCAAAACTGTTACATGGTGGAACCAAGGTAAACCAGGTGCTGAAAGTGAAATGTGACATTTGAAACCAGTCTCAATGTCACTTTGCCTTTCAACCGCCAAGGACACAGTGCACACTGACAATAGGAAGTGTCTGTTTCAATGACTTTCTCCGTTAAAGTTATTTACAGGGCTTAAGTTTTAACTATTTAAACAACCAGAGCTGCATGGACAATTACCTTTCTGGTTTTAACAAACAATGATAGATTAGGTACCAAACACTGGGCCTAACCCTCTAGCAGATACTCCACTGCTCCCCCAAGGCCTTTTCTGGGCTAGGGAGGGCAGTGACTACCAGCCCATCCATAGAAGCATGGCTTGGCAACGGCCTTTTCTTTGGACACCGTCAGGGCTGCCGGGGGGCGGGGGGGAGCGTTTTGGGGTCCCTGGCGCCAGTGACCTCCGCATGGGCTGGGAAGGGAGGCGGAGCGCAGGCTGGGCGAGTACTTACCGAGCACATCGGCTGAGCGGTGCCTGGCCACGAAGCAGGCGTCATCCCCATAGCACATGCCCTTCTTGAGGATGCCCTTGCGGAAGTCTTTGCCGAAGCCGCAGCTAGCGGTCACCAGGCTGTAATCGCGGGAGTCCGTCTGCGAGAGGCCGCCCAGGACGGCCCGGGCCACCAGCCTGCCATAGGACAGCACCGAGAACATGGCGCGGGCCGCCCGGCAGCCGGCACGAGGGGAACCGCGGGCCGAGGCCACCTCAGCTGCAGCGGCCCGCCCCGGCTTCCCCCTGCGGCCAAACCAGGCTGCCCCTCAGCGCCGGCCCCCGACCTCACAGATGCTGCTCCCTCCTCTCCCTGGGATCCCCTCAGCGCCTCGCGCGGCTCTGCTGCCCCCCGCCCCGACCCGACCCACAGGCCTCCGGCGCGCGACTCCTGACTCGGTCAGAGCCGGCGAGGTCCACTGCGCCGCCTCCGCCCCCAGCTGCGCCCCGCCGCCATCTTCGGCTCGCGTGCTTCAGGGTTCAGGCCCGGACGGCTGCCGCGACTACGGGGAGAGCGAGGTCAACCCCGCCTCGCCGGCTCGGGACACGCCCCCCGCATCCGGGACCTCGCCACGAAGCCGCATAATGTGCCGGCGCCCTGCTGAGTCTCCATTGGCTACCGGCCTGAGGTATTTGCATAAAAAGGAACAAATATGTCCGCGCGCTGTTTCTAGAGGTGACTTCTATTCCCGTTATGCCACAGGCGCAGGACTACAGCTCCCAAGGTGCAGTGCGCTGACAGTGCGCCTTTTAGCCAATGAACTGTAGCTGCTCTGGCAGGAGCATGGTCTGCTGGGACGTGCAGTTCCCCTGCCTAGCCCTTTACTTGGAGTCCCTCATCCAGGCAAGCTGGGGCAGCTGCAGGTTGTAATGCCGTACACAAGTTTGCCAATACTACCACTATTACTAATCCCTTCTACTCCGTGTGGCACAGAGGTCACCTACAAGTCTGCTCCCCTTCACTCTATCTTGGGACAAAACTTCCAGCTGACCCAGGAGTACCCCAGTTGTTGTCCTTCAGTCTGAGCAGACCTTCTCCACCTCGTCTGAGGTCTTCTGCTTTTGTGTTTTCCTTGTGGGTTCCAGATAAGAGCTTGACGGACTCTGCTGGATGATGGTTTTCTGAGAGCGTGGCCTCACCATCCCCACTTTCTTCTCTTGATTTCAGTGTCAATTGGTTCTTGTCATGCTCTGTTCCAAAGCTCCTCGTTTCTGACAAAGTCTTGTCATTTGATGTGGAGGATGTACCCCAGGCATCTGTTTAGGAATGTCTGTAGACTGTGATTTGAAGACTTAGCATAACGGCGGCCGCAGCACTTTGAAAGTGCCGCTTTCGATCACGCGCAGCTCATCTACACAGGATCCTTTTCGAAAGGACCCCATGTAGACTAGCTGCACGTGATGGAAAGCGGCACTTTCAAAGTGCCGCAGCTGACATTATGCTAATGAGGTGCTGCAATGAATATGCAGCACCTCATTAGCACATACCAATGTGTCTCATTAGCATCCCCCTTTTGAAACGGGGTGCTAGTGTAGACGTGGTCTTGGAGGCTGAAATAATGCTTGCAGATTTTTCAACTTTAGAATAAATTTGTTTAAAAACATACTCAAAAATTCGACTTCTGAATGACAGGGCATTAATTCCAAAATGGTCTGCCCTACATTAGTCTGATATCAGAGAAGAGGCATTAAATTCATTTGGAGTAGAGGGTTTTATTCCAAGTTTAACCAGAGTTCTTAAGCCAGAATAAATTTTCATGAATTCATACTCCCTCTTAGTCTACATCAGCTCTCAGGCCTTACACGAAGAACACAGCTTTACAAAGTAACTAACTTTCCTGATCTCTTGATCCTTATAATCCTGCTGGATGTCAGGGGCTTTATGCCTGTAAAATATTACTACTGTTTTCTGCTCAGAAGGTTATTGTGCTGCTATGAAAGAAAGAACCAGGGAGTTTTCATGGCTGATATCCTAGAAATCAGTTTGCCATGTAAGAACACAGAATTTGCATTTTTACACAGAATCTTTACTTTTTACACGTTATGAAAAAATAAAAAATATGTTAACTATTAAGTAAATTTTAGTGCAAGTACCAGTGTCACCTATTCAATGTACACTCACTCCCTGTTTTGTAGTTGATTTTTCAATAGTTACAGAAATTTAAAATGCCAATATACAGTGGTGCTGGAACAATTTCTAGGTTGGGGGTGCTGAGGTAGGCCCCCCTTTATACTTGTCCATGTGGTGGTACCTCAAGAGCTGGAGCCGCTGGGGCCAGCAGCCAGGACCACAGGCAATGAGGTCAATGGCCAAGACTGGTGCTGGCAGTGGAGTCCCTCCAGGCATAGGGCTATTGGCTGTGACACCAAGTGGCAGTGGGACTCTGGACGTGGGCTGACAGCTGGAAACCTGGTATTGGGCCATGCTAGATACAAAGCCTGGGGGTCATGCAGAACCACCTGCACCCCTACTTCATGCACTTATACAAATGTACTCCAATAAACTACTTCCAGCATACAGAGGTTACTCAAGAACATATAAATTTCATTTGACCCTCCAGATGTGAGTAATACAAGTTATGAAAAGAAGCCTAAAACTTTACAAATCACTCCTGAATACCCTGTCACTTAGTTTGGCAAAGATAAATGTTACATTGATGCTGACATGCTGTTCTTACTGTACGCAGCAAGACTTTAGACTGCATTCAAAGGAAAATAAGTGTGGAGCCATTTAAAAGGGCTAACCAATCTGAATGAAAATAAACTAAAACAAAAGGCTGAATTAGTAGGGCCACTGACGACAGTAAAGAAGTAATGCACTCTGTCTGGATCATTCAATGAATGTTATTTTATTTTAATGATGGATGGCACTAGTAGACACTGAACTTGCTTAAATATGTAAACGTATCAATAAAATACTGGGTTCAATTGATACCCAGATATACTGTGGCTAGGGAAATTAAAGTTCAGGGTTTAATTTTAATGGCAAATCATATAGATTTTTATGGTTTTGTTTTAAACCAGAGAATTCTGGGTTCTTTTAATCACACAGAAACCAGGATCCCTGCTGATGGTGCTCCATGTAAACCCCGAACAGTACTAGCAAGTGTGCCCCCTGTTGTCCTACATTTTATACATACATACTTCATAGAGCTGGAAAGGACCTTGAGAGGGTATCGAGTCCAGTCCCCTGCTTTCTAGGTAGCAACAAGAACTCTCTCTGTCAATTTCTTCCCCTGCCCCCAAGCTATTTACCCCAGATTCCTAAATGGTCTAGTTCAAGGATTGAACTCACAATTGTGCATTTACAAAGGCAACATATAAACTACTGAGCCATTCCTCCTCCCTGCTGCTTATTAGTAAGTGAAGGTTAGAGCCTGACTAAAGAACCTTTGCTTGAAATATTAAAATACACAAAATTGGCATGAAAACATAGCGTATCCCCCCCAGACTAATGTGGCTGAGTCAAATCCTCCCACCTCAAAGTCCAAGACCCATTAATATATGTTGACTTAAAGCCGCAAAACAAAATAAAGTACTTCAGTGACATTCGCTTAGATGGGTTAATAAAATGAGCAGTAAATTAAGAGCTGAAATACCATAAAATGTAAAAGACTGTCAAGCATACAAGCAGTTTTTCAGCTCAGACTAAGACACTTAGAATAACCAGATTTGTGTATGAAGAACAGCTGATATCACCATCTTACTGCCCTGCTCTCTTAGGAATCTGAGTTTGATAAATATAACCTGTAATGTCATCCACTGTACAGAGAGAGGGACTGACATTCCCAGGCTCCTTAGCATTTATTTAAAGACTATTGATGTGCTTGACCAGAATGGAGTTTATTTTAGGCTTATATGACTTGGTTTTGATGCTAACAAAAACATCTGTTTTCTTGAATAGTTAATTTTTTCTGCTACAGAGTGGAAAAAATATTTGGATTAAAATAAATTTAAGGACAAAATTTTCAACTTTATCCATAGGTTAATCAAGGAGGAAAGTCACATAATTAAGGGCAACAGGGATAGGCTCCAACTGGAGAAGCATTTAGAAAGGCAGCACAGTCTGATGGTCTCTGAACCAAGACCTCTTGAATTCTAATTCTAACCCAACTACCAACTCTCAGGCTGCATCTACAATTGCATTCCCCTTTCAAAAGAGGCATGCAAACGAGGGAAATAAAAATGCAAATAAGGTGCATATTTGCATATTTAATACCTCATTTGTATATTCTTCTTTCAAAATAGCTTCTCTCAAAAAGAAGAAAAACAGTGTAGATTTGGCTCTTCCGAAAGTAAACTCCATCTTTGAAAGAGCCCTTCTTCCCACAAAAAAAGGGAAGAAGGGTTCTTTCGAAGATGGGGTTTAGTTTTGAAAGAGCCGCGTCTACACTGCTTTTCTTCTTTTGAAAGAAGTTCTTTGTAAAGAATATGCAAATGAGGTGTCTGATAGGCAAATCTGCATCTCATTTGCATTTTCCATTTCCCTCATTTGCTGGCCTCTTTTGAAAGTGGAATACAAGTGTAGACACAGCCTTAGTGAAGTCTTGGGAAAGTCATTTAATCGTGGTGTGTGTTAGAAAAGGCACAGAAAGAAGAGTTCAGGAGACTTAGGTTCAGTATGCAGACTCTCCATAGACTGGCAACATGATCTTAGGCATGTCACAATTTCTCCGAGTTTCAGTGGTTTTGCCTGTAAAATAGGGACTAGTGATTTGATGCCATTAGAGTATGTTTCTGTCAGTATCAGAATCACTTAGAATTGTGACTCATGTGAAAACAGAATTGTAGATGTTTGAGAAAGAATTATGCAAGTGCAGGATTATACATTATTTAGGATTTTGTCCATTCTGATTTTAAAAGGCTGCCTTAATGTTTCTTCCGTCATTTCCCTTGACAGGCTGTTACATTATAGTAGATTTTACTGTCAGAAATTTTTTCCCTTAAAAAAGGATACTAAACATTGCAAGATTTGTCAGACTATTTAAGATTCTTTCATGTGTCATATTCAATAAGAAGATTATCTCAAATTAATAAAGTATGGATATCCGTTTGAATATATCTGGTTCTAAATTAGGGCAAGTGCCTTAAAAATAGTTAAAATGTAGCCAACAAAGCATCAGACCTCATCTAGCTAGTTTCCTCAATTTCACCCTACCATAAGGAAACATGTTGACTTTGCCAAAACATACATCTAGGCCAAGATTTGCATTTAGGTAACTGTTGCTGAATAGCATTTAATATAACGGTCCAAAGAAATCTTATCAGAGAGGTAGCCGTGTTAGTCTGTATCTTCAAGAAGAACAAGAAGTCCTATGGCACCTTGTAGACTAACAGATATTTTGGAGCATAAGCTTTTGTGGGCAAAGACCCACTTCATCAGACACATGAGTAAGGGTGGGAGTTTCAGAGGAGTATTTAAAGAGAGGGGGTCCCAGTAAAAGGGAGGGCCAGAGCTGACAAGGTCTATTCAATCTGATAATGGTCCATTTTCACCCAAATCACATGTTAATGTGTCAAATTTGAATATAAAAGAGAGCTCGACTTGGTAGATTACAAAGGGAGAGTGCCGAGCTCTCTTTTATATTCAAATTTGACACATTAACACATGGTTTGAACTAGGATGCCAATTACTCAGACCATTATAAGGACTCTTTTACATACTTTGTTTTATCTGACTCTTGACTTCCTGCCCCTCCTACCGCCTCTCTTCTCTTCTGATTTGCCCACCTTGATTATAATTTTTCCAATTTGTCAACCTGGATAACTATTTTTGGTTCTCTGCGCCTTAAATATTGAGTCTGTTCTGGTATAGCTATGGTCTGAAGAAGTGAGTCTATCCCACAAAAGCTCACCACCTAATAAATTATTTTCTTAGTCTTGAAAGTGCTACTGGACTGCTTTTTTGTTTTTTTTACCTACAAACGTGTCTGAGGCATGTCAGCAAAGGACAAGGTGAAGAAGGTTGCATTGCTATTGCTCATGCTGTACCTATCTATGGAAATATTTCAGTTTCCAGTATGACAGCTGAAACCTCGGCAATTTTTTTTTTTAAATTTGCACAGAAAAGTTACTGCAACTGGAAGTGGTAGCTGTGACTGGGTGCTAGTTACTGAGACCTCATTACTAGCACTACAACGAGTCTGATGTGCTGTTTACAGGATCCTGTGCGCCCTCTGATGGTCATGAAGGTGGCAAAAATGAAGTCTGCTGCTTTATGTCAAAGTACAGGAGAAGCTCAGAGTTCCGAATACCTCGTTGTTTGTAACTCTGAAAGGCATTATGGCCATTCTTGCAAAAGTTTGCAACTGATCATTGACTTAATATAGCTTTATAACTTTACTATGCAGAAAAATGATGCTTTTAAAAATCTAAACAAAAACAAGCACAGAAACAGTTCCCTTCCAGTGGCAAGTCTTTAAAAAAATGTTAAATGTAAACTACTAAAAGTAATTTTTTTCTTTGCTGCCAGATTGAATATTCCCAGTTCAAAATTAGGAATGTGGCTGGCTCATCAGTGCCTAACCCTTATCTCCAAGGTCCTACTGTAACAGGATCAGAATTTGATCAGAAGAAAACTCTGTAGAATAATACAGGGTCAGGTCACAAGCAGGAAATAATTGTTGCAAAATCATTCATGATCAGATTATGACAAAATAGGAAAAAAGTTTCAGGTCTTTCAAAATACCCTAGAGTCCAGCCTGTTATGCAGCATACCACAGAGAACCAAGAAAAAGTGGACCTTGTGACCTATGAACAGGAGTGAGAATCTTTTTCCAGGAACTATATTGTATAGCTACCCCCCCATAATAGAAGTAAGAAACTTGAGAGTGACTGACATGCACTGATCACACAAATATATAAACGTTAGCGGCCATTTATCAAGCCAGGTGCCCTATCACTGATACCAGCCTGTTGGTGGTAGCACTGACAGGTGTGCTGTTATCAATGGGCCAAAAATGTACTCACGTAGTTTGGCTCTGAGCAGGATACATGTTATAGTGATTAAAATGCTGGAGGTTAGTTGATGTTGGGAAGCCCATCACAGCTACTGGGGGAGCTGCAATGGTGGGAAAAGCTAATATTGCTGATAGACAAACCTCACAGTACAATATACCCAAGCCTATGCATCCATGCTGTAGTTGGTGGGAGTTCAGCCTGAGTGGGAACTGCAGGACTGAAGAGCCCAAGCACCTACTAAGGAAGGTACTACAGGGAGTCCAAAGAACTTCCAGGCCAGGACACCTGTGGGTGTCCACAGCATGGTTTCATTCGGTGTGTAGCAGCACCTCAGGGAATGGGGTTGTGGTCCAGGACTAGGGCGTCTGGCTCCTGCAGCAATACACATAATAAACAGCTGTAAGAGGGACGCACTGACCCCATCTCGCACTGGTCTCTCTGACACGGGGGCCCACGCTCGCTCCCCAGCACAGCCACGATAAGGCGTGAGCCCTCCCTTCCCCGTCCCGTGATGCCCTGCGGCTGGGCCTTGTTTCTTTCCCGTGATGCCGCAGCGACGCAACAGATCTCTCCCATGATGCTCCGGGGCGGGCGCGTTGACTCTTCTCTCCCATGATGCCCCGGGCGGTCGCCGTGGTTACCGAGGTGCTGGCGCGAACGCGCGGGGAATGGCGGCAGCGGCGCTGAGGGTCGGGATCCTCCTGCTGCTGTCGCCCCTCCCGGCCGTGAAGGAGGTCTCGGGTCAGAGCAGCCCCGCCAGCGCTACGCCGCAGCCCTCGGCGGACCCAGGCCCGAGCGCCTCCTCTGTTTGGCCGCAGCCGGCAGAGACCCCCGCCGCCAGCCCCTCAGTACTCACTCCCACTCCCGGCCCCACCGGGGGTGCCTCCCCGGCCCCGACGTCGCTGCCGCCGCCGCCAGAGACTCCCGCTGCAGCAGCGGCCACTGCCTTGGCTCCCGAGGCGTCGGCCTGGGCCGGGCCTGCCCCAGTCACAGACTGTGGGTACCGCCCGGCAAGTTCGGGGTTTGGCTGGGGGATCCGGCCCTGGGATGGGTGCGGGAGGCGGGAGCTGGTGGGCCGGGCGGGTCAGAGGGACGGGTGTGAAGGGGAAGAACATACGGAGACCGAGTCGGGGGGTGGGATTCCCATGAATGCTGGGGCAGAACGGGGAGAGCCTGGGAGAATCCGCCCGGTACCTTCAGCTTCCATCTCTACAATTCCCTGAAGTTCTGGGTGATACATCGACAGGAGTGCATGGGGGGCCTTAGAGATTATTCCCCCCGCCCCCAGCATTGGCCTGCTGCTGTGTATTTAAAATGGTCTTTGCATCTGGCCTACTCCGTTGGACCCTGTTCTGACTTTGCACCTTTTATAATTGGAGAGATATGTCTCCTAGAGCTGGAGGGGACCTCAGGAGGTCATCTAGGCCAGTTGCCTGCCCTCTCGGTAGAGCTAAGCACCATCCCTAACATCTATTTGCCCCAATTCCTAAATGGCCTCTTCAAGGAGTGAGCGCGCAACCTCAGGTTTAGCAGGCCAGTACTCAAACCACTGAGCTATCCCTCCCCCTCTGTCCTTCTTCCATGCCCACTGTGACTTGGAGCAATTGCTTGCTGGCCAGTTGCTCTTCTATTCATCCTGGAAATCCTTCTGGTAAAGCCCAACTTCTGTGCAAAAAACTTCATTGAAGGTCTTCTTGTCTTTGGTAGACACCACATGACAGATAGTTATAAGTGTAGTCCTATGGCACCTTATAAACCAACAGATTTTTCTGGAGCATAAGCTTTTGTAAGCAAAGACCCGCTCCGTCCAACATGCCTCTGATGAAGCAGGTGTTTGCCCATGAAAACTTATGCTCCAAAAAATCTTTTGGTCTATAAGGTGCCACAGGACTTCTCGTTGTTTTTGTGGATGTAGTCTAACATGGCTACCCATCTGATAGTTATAAGTATATTGTCCTGCTTAATGATTGTGGTACATCCTTTGAATTTTAAATCTTGAAACTAGAAGAATTTTTAAGATAAAGCTGTAAAGATTATATGGAAATGGGAGGGAAGAAAGAGAGAAAATACACATCTTTAAAAAAAAATCAGCTCAGATTATAACATCTGGAAAATATGTTATTACCATACCTGAAATAAGTCCTTGGAACTGCATGGAATTTATAACAAAATATTTTATTATTTTAGTATTTAAATAACTAGATCAATATTTACTCATACTTTTTTCTATGAATATTGGGTAGTGATCATATTTTTTGACACATTCATTTGATTGCACTAGGAATTCTGGATTCTTAAAGAATTCAGAATCGCATCTGTAATATGCACTTGTTTTTGTTAATTGCACATCATCTGATCACTGCTTGAGCAAATGTATAGCTTTAATAATTCATGGTTTTATAAACCACAGCACCTGAGGATTTAGCTACAAATGTTTAATTGAGGCTAAGGAAAGAAACTGTGAAAACCAAAAAATATAAAGTATATTTTGGTACACATTAAAATTAATTCCTAACTTGATTTTAAATATTCTTCTCTCCAGTTGCTACGTTGTGTGTTTGTGACCTCTTGGTTACACAGTGCGACATAAATTGCTGTTGTGACCCAGACTGCACTGCTGCCGATTTCAGTCTCTTTACTACGTGTTCAGTTTCCATTGTCACGTAAGTTTATAAATAACTAATTTTTTTTCATCTTGAAGATGGAGTCCCATCAGATTCTCATTGAATTCAGTAACAAAACACCCAGTCTGTGGCTACACTAGCCCTCGCCTTTTGAAAGAGGCATGGTACTGAGCCACTTCAGCAGATGCGAATGAGGCACTTTCATGACTATGCATCACCTCATTAGCATAACAATGGCCGCATGTGTTTCGAAAATGCCGCTTTTGAAATGCACGCTGCCCATGTAGACAGGGCCTTTTGAAAGGACCCCTCACGGTCTCTGAAATCCCCTTCTTCCCACTCACAGGCTGTTGCAAAGCCTGTAGTCACTCTTTTCAGGCTGATCCACCTGCTTACAGGAAAAATTAATTCTCCCCACAGTTTGTACCTTGCTAATGGGCTATTTGCGCTGCGTCTGGCTTTTTCATTGTCGTAGCTAATGGGCTGGTAATAGGATTTTCCCACAATGAAGACGTTGATAATATATCCACAGTTAGTATTCCTATCTTCAGATACAGAAATGATAAATGCATACGAATAGGATGATTCCATAAATTACAACCTTTCCAATGACATGTCATGTGAACTATTTTGCATTAAACATATTTGAATTTTTACATATTCACATCATAAACATATTTTCTTAAAACATATGGAATACCTGATCAATTTGGAAGGGTTCAGAGCCTCTCAGACAAATCACTGACAGGAGCTCTGAAACAGACATTCTGAACGTGCCTTCTCAGACTCACTGTAGTTATGGAGGAGTCTTTGTGCCCATTTATACTTCTCCCCAGGAATGGAAGATGTGGAGGTCTGTCCCACCCTAACTGGACTGGATGTCCCTCTTTTTAAGGCTCTTCACCCAGGACTGAAATGCCTCAATGGTTTCCTGGGGCAGGGGAGCTACAGTTTATGCCTGATTTTTAACCCCCTTTCTGTCCAGTGTGGGGTTTGTATACTCCCATCACAACTTGGAATTGGTTTTAGGGATCTCTACAGCTGAAGAGAAGTACCAAGGGAAGCTGACAGTGGTCTCTTGGGACATGTGTCAGTTTGCTGTATCTGGAATAAAAAAGGAAACTGTAAGAGTTTAAAAGATCACTTTGAAGTGGGATGTGACTATTTAAGTCTATGCAGCTGAATCGCTAATTGTTCCGAAGTCAGGAATAGTACCAGCACTTAAATTCTTATTAATACTTCAGAAGTGATTTCCGCCTACATCTTGACAATGGAGCTGCAAAGGTAATTTAGTATCCATTATATTGCATTAGGTGGCTATCTGGAACAGACAATTGAACTTCTACATTAATTTCATTGTGCTGTGCTTTGGATTGTTATTGCATCAATGCTGTCAAACTAAGCAAGACCCTATCTTTCTGTTACTTGGATGGGAAATCTTGAAGGAAAATGCAGGTTTTACAGGGAGTGATGGAGGTTACCTCTTTCCCTCTGTGTCAATACTGACTGAATGTTTTATTGTGACATTAAGGGAATTGTTTTTGCAGATCCCATCTTTAAAAGAAAGAGTAAGATATTTTATCTTCCTATCAACAGAAGCTGGAAATTAGGAGCACTAGCACCATGTGAGCAGGTGGTTCTCTTCCCATGGAATGCGAGTAGTCCATCAATGTTAGTTTGGGAAACTTTGCTATAAAGAGCCATAATGATGTAAATCAGGAATATGATAGCATCACAGCTGTTGTTAAATAATGTGAGCTGCCCTCTGATCTCTCTCTTTTAGGAACCATCATATGGGCTCTTCATCTCTTTGGCAGTTTATGCCTTTCTAAAGTAAAAAAGTAAAATATTAAAATTTAATATGATAGTAAAGTAATTCTGGATTATTGTTTCTTTTTTGTTATTGTTTACAATCTATTTCAGTACATTGCTTTGCACTAACTTCGGGAATTGCACTTTCAAACAGGAGTTAAGAAAGCTCATTTTAGAGTCTTAATTTAAAATAGCTCAGTGTGAACTTCTCAGAACAATAAGCATAGCTCTTCAGCCCACTTCCTGCATAAATTAGCTCAATCTGAATAATAGAGTTTATTCTGAGGGCTTGAAATTTGACTCATTCAGCCACCTGGGACTGCTATTTCTCATTGTTCTTAAACACAATGCATAGTGCCACCTATTTATAGGTATACACACACACACATATATAATCAGAAAGGTAAAATCAAGCCTTTCTGAATGACAGTTTAATCCTCTGCTATATGTTATTCTTGTCAACTAGGAATGCATAAAATCAAGCTGTACTTTTTTCCTGAAGCTCTCTTTTGGGACATATTAAGGAATTGTCAATGACCACAAGTTTTACATCTCACTTTTACATCTCGTTTTAAAGATGGTAACTTTCATGTAAGCAATGGCTGTAGTTGTTACAGTCCTGTTACAATTATAAATAGGAAATAAAAAGGCAGTCCTGTAGCACTTTAAAGACTAACAAAATAATTTATTGGGTGATGAGCTTTTGTGGGACAGACTCACTTCTTCAAAATTTTCCAGAGCTGAACAAGTGGGTCGGTCCCACGAAAGCTCATCACCTAATACATTATTTTGTTAAAGTGCTATAGGACTGCTTTTATGTTTTGTGAAGATACAGACTAATGCAGCTATTTCTCTATGCTGCTTATGAATAGGAGTGAGGGTGGTTTCTGGATTAGGGATCCTGAAGGAGTAGGAATATGGCACATGGATATGGGCTTATTAAGATGCTGTGAACATAGTTTGTAACCCTCTATCTAAGAGGTCATATCTAACTAGCATCACTTAATAAAAGAGAAATATGGGATTCAGGTTTATATATAATCTGTGCATGGTATTTCTTTTAATTTTGATAATATCCTTTCACTGCTTTTGACCATTCTGTACTGTCCACTCACTCTAACACGAGGAATCATGGTATCATGTGACATCTACCATCTGCTGAAGTGCATCGGCATTTGTATCTGTCCTTAACTAACTCAGTATTTCCCCTCCGTGTTGTTTCTCATTTCATCTTTTGTCTCCAATGTGTTACAATTATTTAATTATATTCTTTTTATGAAGATGAGTGATATGATTCTGCGGCTATCTCCGATCCATACACCTAATTTTTCTCCAATATTCTATGTTCAGCCTCATTCCGACCCATCCCCTACCTTGTCTCTGGTATAAATAAAAGTGCTTCCTTGATGTCTAATCTTTAACATATCCGCCCCTGTAGTATTTGAAGCCCAGTGGATCCCATCTGAGTTGTCATCTTTTATATTAGTGTTATCAAATACTGTCCTAGTCCCAGCTGTGGCTATTATCACAGCGCTCTGTTTTGAAATCCATGAATAAAGGATATTGGAGAATGCCTAATTGTTATTATTTGCTCCTGAGATAAACAGTATAAAATACTACCCCTTGTAATGTTACCCTTTTTATAAAAAATCTTCACATTTTCACTGCAGTTATCCATTCCCCCTGTTGCTTTCCTTCTGTTATAGCAATTCAGGCATACACAGATTTTACAATAATGCTGTCAGGATTGACTTTGTTGGATTTGTACTTATGCTTGCAGAGGTGACAGCCAGCTTTGCAGTCAGGAAGCAGCTATGTATTCAATTGATGTTACGGCATATCCACCCAAAAGGATATTTATGTTGGTTGATCAGAAAAATCCAAGTATTTTCTGCATTCACACTACAAACTGTAAGTAGACCTGTAACTGATGCTGAGCAGTGCAATGTTTTCATCTTCAAAACTCTTGGGATGGCAAAAATCAAGATTAAAACTGCAGGTTGGCAAACCAGGAAGAAGACTGATTTTTGTGTATGCTGAAGGGTCTGGTGCCATAGTCGGCCCTGATAAAACACTTACCAATTTATCAAAGTAGTTTTGCCCCTGTACAGAGCCTCTCTGTACAGAGACTGGATTTGGACTCTGAAGATTTCCATCAGACTTTTTTCAGTAGGAAATTGGGGTTTGGGTAAAAGAAGATTATTGCAGAAAATGTTTGCTTTTTTCAGACTTAATTTTTTTTAATTAAAAAAGCTAAAAACATTTAAAATTCTAGATGAAAAGTTGATACTTTCCACAGGGGGAACACGTTCTAACCAGCTCATATTGTGAAGAGTAGTTCCTGAAAGGTGAGGTCTTGGGTGGCCACCCAGGACATATTCAAATGCTGCCCAACTGATTAGCAGAACACCCAGAGCACCCACAGCTGGTAGCATGTGTTTCTATTGGTGGTGCCCATTGCACATGCTTCAGTGCACGTAACAAACTTTATTCCACACATGGATGGAAAAAATTACAGGGGCCACATGGGCCACATCTACACTAGCAAGTCCTTTCGGAAAATCAGGCCCTCTTCCAAAAGAACGAGCGGCGCGTCCACATACAAAATATACTCTTTCAAAAGAACGCAGGGCTTCTTCTGGAGGCCCTCTTTCTTTCGCAAATGAGGAAGAGTGCCTTTTTCTGAAATATACTTCGCTCAAAAGAGCTGTCCTCGTGGTGCCAGATTTTTCGACCCCTGGCTCGTTCTTTCAAAAGAGCGGGGGCTGGATGGACGCTCTCTTCCAAAAGAGCAGATAATTGTTTTGATATGTTTTTCTGTGTGTGGACATGCTCTTTTGAAAGAAGATCTTTGAAAGATCACTGTAGGGTAGACATGACCATGGTGTGAGTATACAATTGGTGAAAATTTTTCGGTGTCAGTTTTGTGGGGGCTTTTACATCAGTAAGCTACGGTTGATGCTATAATTTTTTCATCTTATCATGACTTCAGAATAATAATTTAAGCACCACCCATAATTTTTAGAAAGATTAGTTGGCATGTCTTGGTATCGGAATGTGGGTTCAAATCAGAGACTATTGTCTAAAAGGTCCCAAATTTAGGAAAGCGTTTTCTTTTGTGTTTAATTTTAAACACATGTAAGTACTTTTTTGAATTAGGGACAAATTATGGGTACCTGCTGATACCTCCTGGAAATCTTTGAGAACTAGTCAGTCTCTTCTGGTATTTTTCTTTGTGTTTTTAAATTCTAATGATATGTTCCTGACTCCATAATGAATATGTATGTTTCTAAATGCAATTTTTCAATTTTTATCTTAAAACTTTCTCCTCATAAAATATTTTTCACAGATGAACAAGCATTGTCCTTTATTCCTCCTGAAATGCCTACTGCGCAAAATTTTGATAATTTACTTAAACGATTTGAAGGCTTTACTTTCAGTGCTGAATCTGATATTCCTTTGAATACTGACTCAGATGTTCAGAATTCCTCTGATGTCAATGAAACTGCTAGATATGAGGTAAAAACTAATCTGATTCTTTTTATATTTGCGGTCATTTAAATGTAATTTCTTTGATCACAAAATACCTTTATCACGAATGAATCTTTCAGTATATAATTGAATAAACATTGTGTGCATCAACTTAAAGTTGTTTTTCTGAAAAATGCAGATTTCAGTATGGTCCTTCATTAAACATCAGCATTTCAGAGCAAAAGACTGAAGTGCAGCATTTGGGTTTAGTCTTTTTTCCAAAATCAAAGTGAATTTTTAACTTCTGGGCAAATGTGCAGCTTCTTTACATTGTTTTTGCTATTATTGGTAAGAAAAAAAGAAAATGGCAAGGTGCTATTAAAATCTAGCACATAGGGTTTATCTAGTTAGTTGTCAGTGCAAATTTCTAAAATACAGACTACTTTATAGTCTTTGAGAAGATTTGTTTTATTTTTGTAACAGCAGATGGAGCTGGAGAATTTCCAGTGATTTGCAGCAGATCTTTAATTTACCAGTCAATTTACAATGGTAACATGATCTTGGCTTGAGATATTGGTGGGTGGAGATGTTTGGTTTATTGGGAGCCATGATAGAAGCAAATAAAATGCTAATAGTTCCTGTTAAATTTGTTGTGTATTTGTGAATCTTTCTCTGTACTGAAAATCTGCAAGTTTGGGTTTGTCCTTTCCTTTGGCAGTATGGAGTTCCTATACAGACAGCTAATGCATTTCTGAGATTGCCTGCTCCCCTGGTCTCCTCTCAGTGCTCCGATGTTAACCCTGCAGGTTGGAGAATGCATTCTAATTCCCGTTTTTTCTCTCTCTAGTGTGTGCTTTTATTATCCTGACATTCCAGTTTATAGCTCATGCAAGTAAACTTAGCACACTTACCTGTTCAGCTCTGGGTAAAGTTGACAAAAAAGGTACTTAGCTATTTTAGTTCTTTTTGGTGATAGACAGGAAACTGTGTTCCATGTTAACTGAACCATTCAGCAGAATCGTATTAAAATACGTGTAAAATCACTGAGTTCCATTGATGGGTTGCTCTTCTGTTTCTGAAACAGCTCCTTTAGTGTGAGGGTGGGATGGGGTTACGTGTAGAACCCTGCAGATCCACAGATACCACTTTATTTCTGCGGGTAGCCACATCTGTGGAAGTCAACACGGAAACCCATGGCTCATTTTTGTGTATAAAGATGCAGATATAAATTTTATATCTGTGCAGGGCTCTAGTTGCATGAAGCAACGCTCAATCCTGTAGCCCTTGGAAGGAATCCCCACTGAAGCAAGGAAAATCTTCACATGACCAAGCGCTGTTTGCCTGAGTAAGAGTTGTAGGCTTAGGCCTTGAACTTCTATTTTTCATACCAACAACATTCTAAAGTGCTTCAGAGATAAATACAAAATGATAAATATTACAAAAGATACTAAATGGTAAATAAAAGTATTAGCTTAAGGCAAAATAATGGGGGAAGAAAGAGAAATCCCCACTTAAAGGAAGAAGGACAAGCTTCTAAGAGCTCTAAATCAAACAAAACAGTACTAATGGTAGCTTTTGTTTTAAATGTCTATTTTTAGCAACTATTGTTGAGTGCTTAGTAAGACTGCAATCATGTCGTAAATGAGCATGCATGCACATGCAAATCCTCTTAACTCAGTGGAAAAAGTGTGCTTTTTCTTTTTCTTTTTTTTTTTTCTTTTGGTCTTTAAACAAAGTTTTAAAATGCCAAAGAAATTCACTATAAATCCCCCTCCAGTTTTGCCCTCCATGACAGTTTAAAGTGTTAATGAAAAGGTAAACTCTTAGTTTTGAATTTAACCTGAAATGTGAGGATTTTCACTATAAAAGTGATAAACCACTTTATCTATAGTTATACCATAGGCTACATAATGGGCATTGATTCTAAAATATGGTCATATGCTTGTATGGAAGTGTTACAAGATGGCCTTTTAATTGACTGCTAAGAATTACTTGACATTCACTTCTTCTGTTGCATTTATTTGAGTTTTTTCTTTTTTGCTTTAACATTTTTTCTTTAGTTCTCTCACTAGTACTTCGTGATTTTTACAGGTTTTCTAGTAAACCAGGCTGAGAAATGTAGTAGAATGATAAAAATGGGAAATTGCAACACCACTCAAGCACTTAGTATGCTGTTCTACACCAACTCCAGCATTTTAGCAGTAAGTAGGGTTTTTGAAACACATCTGCTGGATAACTGTCGGTATTTATTTCCTATCTCTCCACATCTATAGAATTGTCATTTCCACTTCCTACAGGAAGTGAGATGACTTTTTAATTTAAACTCCTATAGAAAGTAAATGGGATTTGGAAGCAATCTTGATAATCATCATACCTTGTAGAAAAAGCCATTCCCTCCCACTTCCCTTTCAAGCTCAGAAAGGAGAAACGATTATTTTTTCGGGATTTAGACAACCAAAAGATGGACTGAAGGATGTGAGTTTGTGCCTACTTCTAGGATTTCTGTGGCTGACTTAGTGGACTTTACGGGCCCGGTTTCCACTTTTGATGTGCATGCCTATGCATTCATAAAGAGCCTATTGCCAGGAGCCAAGATCCTCAAACGTATTTAGACTCCTAATTTGATTTCACTGGAAGTTAGGAGCCTACATACCTTTGTGGATATGGGCTAGAGTGCCTAAGTTGTCAGCAGTCAGGTTTTGGTAGCATGAGCTTGATGTTCTTGCATGTGGAAATCTTAGACGCACCTCTTCCTCGCTGAATTTGATTATTTGTGGGAGTTTAGCCTGATGCAATTTTGCAAGTTTTCCATTGATTTCAATGTGCGCTGGATCAGACCACAAGAACTACAAGATTTTGCTCTTGCGTCAGGAGGAGTTTCTATCATTTTGGCAGTGAGGATGATATATTGTATTTCTAATTATTTCCATGATGTGAAAGTACTTGTAACGTTTGCTAATTGTTGTTAGAGGAGAAGAAAATAGACAAAGCAATTAACTCTTAACCACATACCTTTTTATTTGTTGTTTTTAATTAATGATTTAGCTGTGGTTTGAAATAGCTTGTTTTTGTTTCCTCCCATAGGTACCTAAGTCAAGTCAGTTGGTAAGTAACGTTATTTCTTAGATGAGAAACATGTGGGATGAAATCCTGGATCCATTGACATCAGTGAGAGTTTTGTCACTGACTTCAATGGGGTTAAGATTTTATTCTGTCTGTTTAATCCATGCAAAATATATACTTTGAGCCAGATACTAGGTCTTCTGTTAATAAGGATATAGTTAATAAGTGAGAAGTGCTCAAGAGCAAATCTCAGTCCTCTGAGATGATTTATTAATTCTGGTGACTGAATCCCCACTTGTGTTCTTATAAGCTCACATTTGCTATTAAATATTGACCATCTGACTGGTATTCAGGAATTCACATAACAATAGTGTTACCATTTTTGACCTTTCAAAAAAAGAGGACACCCCGAGAGGGAGTATATCTATACCAGTATCTACCATCTCACCTTATATTAATATACTACTACTACTATATGTTAATACAATATGAGATGGTAGATAATGATACAGATCCACTCCCTCTGAGGTGTCATCCTTTTCTTTTTTTTTTTTTTTTTTTTTTAAATATGGTAACCCTATGTAACAAAGCCAAACAGAAAACAAACTATTGGTTTCTAGAAAGCCCTTGTTAAAAGACTTCTGAATTATAACAGTTGTATTTCTTTTAAAGAGGAATAAATATAAGTCATGCAGGCAGAATCACAGTATGTGCCTCACTTCAATTATACCTACTACAATATAAAGAAGTGACACTTGTTTTGTGTTTCAGGTGAATGTTACTGTCCAGTCCATAACTGTCCAATCTCTGAATAGAACACGTACTCTGCTTAATAGCACTGATGCTCTTTTGCTCCCTGTGCTTTTGGATAATCATGTGTGCATAAATGTCGTTCTTGGGGTAGGTACACAAAATGTTCTTCCTCTTAACTAAATTAAAGGCATGTACATGTTAGATCATTTCTACTTCTGAAACTATTGCAAATCATGACACTTTCAGCTAAAATGTAATGTAGAGAAACTAACAGTGGGAGAACAGAGCCTTAAAATATACTGCATGGCATGCTCCGGTTGGATTGGAAATGCACACTAATGTAAAATGGAGGTGTGGGATACAAACCATCTATTACTTATTATTTACTGTTTGGCAGTTTGCATAGACATGATAGTCTCTTTCTCCAGGAGCTTAAAATCTCAGATAACTGAGACAGGATGCTTGGGGGAAGAAAAATAAACAAAATAAGGTTGAACAACTGGTTGGCTTGGTACAATGTTCTTTATTATTTATTATTATTATTATTATTATTTTGTTTTTCTAAATAACTAAACTTGCGAGTTGGCACATGGGAGTGAGTAGGAGAGATATCAGAAAATCAGTTTTGAAGAAACTGGGAAGCATTAAATTATTCCTGTGCACTTAGAACTAATATATTGACTTTTGTTACATTTGCCCCACGTTTCATGGTGCCCTGGGCAGCTGCGTGCTGCCTTTCAGCACTGTGGTCAGCTTCATCCTCTTGGCCACATGCACACACCCTGTGGGCTGCACCCAGCTGCTGCTCACCTGGCAATGAACAGCACGAGTCTGCAGGCCGGAGGACTTAAGGAGCAGCTGCTTTCCCTCATCTGAAGGGCACTCCAGAGAGAAGAGACAATGCCCAGACCACTCAGACTCAGCTCTTGCCTAGCTTCTTGGGGAGAGGGCAGTTTTCCCAGGGCTGGGCACCCCTCCCTGCCACTGTTCCAGTGTCTCCAGTATGCAGCTCCCCACTCCTGTCTCCTCTCCTTGCCTAGGGAGCAGGGCGGGGGGCTTACCACAGTGCACCTCAAAGCTGAGCACCACTTCACTGTACCCCTGCCTGCCAGAACTTTGCTGAGAGTGTGGGCTGAATGCTCAGCCTGCTGGGAGCTGGCTCAGGTGGGGAAAAGAAGTGCTGTGCTGCTTGCTTCTCTGGAGCTACCTAGGCATGTGGCCGCTTACCATGAGGAGGGAAGAAGGTGCTGCCAGCTGCATGACCACCTGCTTCTGGAGTCTCTCTGCCTGCATGCTTGCCTTTGGTGAGCCACCGTGCCCTGCTCCTGCCTGCCCCAACTTCTGCCCCACCCACCACAGTCTGCTGGCGCAGTGGCTGCCTCTCTGCCGTAGGGGGTGCAGGTGCTGAGCATGCCGAGGGCCCCAAAATTGGTAGGAACATTTACTCCCCCCCCCCCCCAAGGAGGAGAGGGAACAGGAAGTGGGGCCACATACCAGAGAGGTTGTTTTTTCTTTCCTATACCAGTAAGTCTGTACATATTAGTGTTTCATAAAACCATAAACACTTATGTCTGACTTAAAAAATGTGGCCATTGTGAAATGATCATGCATGTAGTGATTAGTGGTTCATATCCTGCTGCTCTACAGCCATGTGACTTTATACAAGTAGTGCCACTGAGACAGAGCATATTTCTAGAAGGTGGTAGTGATGGTTTCCACCCACTTTATCCCTAATGAAAGGGAAAAGTGTGGAAAGATTCCTTCTATTGTTTGGTTTTTAGCGAATTTTTTACATGATTTATTAATATGTAAAACTCTGTTTTCAGGTGAGCTATTCTATTACATACACAGATGCAGGAGAAATAACAGATGCAGCTGTTTCTTTTGTCCTGGGGACAATTAACAATGCAGTGCTTCCACTACAGCAAAGCTTTGAAATCAGTTTTACTCAGGTAACGTCTAAAGATATTGTAGATGATTTACTGAAAGATAATTTGATGATAAACCTTATTAAACTTTCATCAGAACTAATTAACAGTAAAGTAAAAACTAGATGGATGAGGCAGAATTTCAGAGCTACGTGTTAACATCCTCCCCCTGCTCTGGTATTTTTCCTTTTGAAGGCTTATCAGGGGATTCTGTACACCTGTGTGTAATTATGGCCAAGTGTGTGTCTGATCTCAGTAACAAGTAGAAGTCTGGTATGGCCAATATTTCAAACTGATCCAGATTGGTCAACCTAAATTAAGTGACTGTCTCTGTCTTCCAAAAGTTTAAGTAAAACATTAGATCTAATGTTGTATAATGTGTTGCAGCTAAACACAAAGCCAGTCCCACTGAGTGGAAATCCCGGTTATGGTATTGGATTGCCTCTGAGGGCAGGATTTAAACTTCCTGGATATCCTTTTCATTTCTAAATGTTTTTTAGAGCAGCTCTAAAAAAACGCTTCTTGCCTAGAGGAAAAGTATTTTAGCTCAATGAAAGAAAAGTGAGCATTGACCATTCTTCATAGTTAAAAAGGTGGACAAGTTGATTTTGTGCCTAGTTTAGTACATCTTCATGATTATTTATCAGCCATGGTTGATAGCTTTGGGAGAAGATAATGCTATGTATTTCAAATATACTGAATGATTCAATCCCCTACAACTACAGTCAGTGAGACCATTTGTCATTTACCTCTAAGGAAACAGGATCAGGCCCTATGAACTCTAGTAAATGTTTCTAAACTACCTGCAGAATGTTTTGTACTATTGTAGCATTTTCACTAAGGAGTCCTACTTCATAATTCAGTCTGAATATTTAATAGTTTGCCTTAACTCTCTATTACGTCTGGCATTATTCAGAACACCGATACATATGGTCAACTTACTATTTTGCAAAGCTCATCTAACCAGGACTGTTTAGCTCTAGAAGGAGTCAGAGCCCCATTATTGTTTGGCTATAACATGATATCTGGTTGTAAACTAAGGTAAGAGGTAATTTTCCATTGAGTATTTATCAGCCTATTCTCAGGCTGTAATTCACTAGTAATCATAAGTTTCACTTACCTGATCTGTTCAGATGTTAGAACTTTTTTGTACCCTGTACCAGTAGTGTAGGGGTAGGTATTGCATACCTAGTTTGTTAAAGATAATTTAATGACATTGTCTTGGTATAGCTCAGCATGTGTGTGTATATTATATACACCCACAAACAGATATAGTCTGACGAATGGAGGACCGTGTGAGAGTACAGCAATGATTTCCCCTTGTGAACACCCAGGATTTCACATACCTTTTTTTCTCTCCTCTTCCCCCCCCCGGCGCTGAAAGAATCAGTGCAAGTACAGATTGTCAACTCATAGCCAATCTCATCTTGAATATACTGAAAGGACAAAATTTTCCAGAATATGTAGCTTCATTTGGAAATTCTCAGGCCCAAGATGTACTGGACTGGGTGCCAATCACTTACATCCAGTCTTCAGAACAGGTGAAAATAACTGTTTTGTTTTTTTTTCTCAGAACATGCACTCTAATTTTGAGTAATCCTGGCAAAATCTCATAGTTCTTCCATCCTGCATATCACTTTTGTGAATAAAGCTCTTTTCTCAACTCACAGTATTCAGGAGTTTCTAAACAGGAATTCCTACCATCCCACACCCACTTCATACTGTCCTTGAGTGTCTCCATGGGCCCTTTTAATTTCAATGGAGGTATAAAAGCACTTGGATCCTCAGCTGCTGTCAATGGGCACAGCAGTCCAGAGTAAAAGTCAATGAAGCTACTGCTGAGTACCCAAGTGCTTTTATGCGTGCATGGATTGCATACCCTAGCACATGAGTAACAGCACTGCTACAAAGGGGAATTAGAGTGTTACTCCGGTAATTTGCTAAAACCCCCACATTGAGCTGTTAGGTACTGTACAAGTATAATAAAGTGAATGAAGCAACAATCAATATAAGAATTTGTAACACTTTCAGGGCCTCTGCCAAATCCCCGTATCATTTGAAATAGAAGTGAAGTGGACAAAATATGGATCTTTGGTCAATCCACAAGCTAAAATTGTGAACGTCTCAGTAACAGTCATTAGCACCCTACTGACCGAGGTATGTGGCAAACTAGATTGATTTAAGAGTAGAAGAATGTGAGGTTTTAGAATTTAGAACACTGGAGGTGGCTGTTAATGATACATTACCTATAAATTGTGCATGACAGGGGCCTAGTTACATAAACATTGGTGCTGTTACGTTTCCCTTTGTTTCTCAGAAAGAGATCAAGATAAAACTTGGTCTGTTGGATGGATACAATACATTTTCATTCCAGTTCAAAAGTAATTGTGGACTCCTTGCAACAAACAGGCTTCTGGGGAAGTTGTACACACTTCTCAGAAAGGAAATCTAGTGATGTAAAAATACTTATGTTACCAGTGCATGCTAGATATCTCACCCCTCATGAAAAACAGCTGTAGTAAAACCAGAGTGAGACTTAGTTGTATCTTTATTGCAGGCGAACTTCAGAAGTGAAAGAACTGTTCAGATAACAAGTTCTGTTACTTTCGTTGATGTTTCTACACCTGCAGAACCAGGCTATAAAGCTAAACCAACCATTGATGCCAAGTTACCCTTTGATTTTTTCTTTCCATTTGTCTACTGTAAGTATACACTCAAAACCCATTCAAGTTCTACTTCTTAAATTAAGTAATCACTAAGCACTAGATGAACAAAGTTCTCACTGTCACTTTTTTTTTTTTTTTTTTTATATATATATAAAGAGATCGTAGTAGTCTGGGGGTTTTCCTCTTACCTCATGGCTGACCTGCTTGTATGAGTATCAATGGCATAGCAAGTGCTGTTGAAATTCCAGTCATCAGTTTCTACACGTCCAAACTGTGCTTGCACACGTAATAAGAGCCCACTCACTGAATGGGCCTTTTGCAGCACCTTAGTCAAGTCTGCATTGAGTCTGAAGACAATCGTGCTAAATGGAGTAATCTGCGATGAGAGGTTATTTTGGAACAAACTTCTTCATTAATGCACTTTTTACACACTCCACTGCTTTAATGTTTTACTTTAATAGCTTTAGTTATGCAGTTCCCATTTTTGCCAGCCCACATGCAAATGAAGAGCAAGAACTGATGAAACGATACAATGCAGAGTATGCAAACCTGCTACTTAGAACTTCTGCCTTATCTGGATGTAGCTGATATGGTCCCACTCTTGTCCAACATTGCACACGCTGGTCCTGGGTCTAATTGCTGGATTAAGTACAGCAGCACAGCCAGAACTGAGTGCTATCAAACAGCAGGATGATACAGCCAAAGAAGAAATTAGCAAGGAAGCTATTCTGACAGAAGACAAATAGGAATAAAGCAGGAGGTGGTTTCAACATAGTAACGCTGAGCTGTAAATTAAACAGCTTTTTTTCCTCAGGCTCCTCTCTTATCTTAATTGTCTTTTTACTTTGCAAGCTCCTACTAGAGATAGAAAATGAAGAAAACACAGCAACAAAAGAGCAAGGCCTTGAAATAAGTTGTGGCCCCAGTATGTACAGCTTTGTAAAGGTCTGACTGTATTAAATTGGTTGCAGCACTGACTGTATAGCTTTACAATTAAAGACTTACACAATACAATTGTTTAATCTGTTGTAAGACTATCTGTACATGACAAGGTTGTTGCAACACCTTTAACCAGATTTTTGATGTAATCTCACTGGTAGTAAAGTAGAAATTACACACAGACATTGCTATATAAGAATATGGAGGCATATAAAATATCTGAGGTCAACAAGGGATCATCACACTAGCATTTTTCACATTAAACTTGCTCAGGGAAGGATTTCCCTTACTCTAGGTGGCCATTCTTTTATTTTGGCTGGCAGATAAGTCCATGCTGTTGTAACAGCTTGTTGAGCCTTTCGATTTCTTGCTCCTGTTGGAAACAAACACTTAGTTGCTTATATCTTAAAAGCCACTTTCTAAGCTATAACCAGAGAGCTCTTCTCCCATTGCCAAAAAACAAGCTACCCTGACAGGGAAACAGCACAGCTCTTCAACAAGGCATTGCTAAACTAAATATGTGCTTATCCTACACCATAGAAGCGGTAGAGGGAATTGGAAATGCTATTACCCATGTTTGAATGGATCCTTATGTTTACGGGAAGCCCCACAACCTATATTCTTATCAACTGGATAGGAGTTGCATAGATTTCATGGCTAAGGTACAACATCCCCAGTCATGCTTTTGGGGCAAAACCAAACCCAGAGCGTCACCATGGCCATTCATCTCTCAGGCAGCTAGCTGCTGGAAAAAGACTGTAGTCCAGCTCACATAGCCATTCACTTTTATGAGCCTTCTTACCTTCTCTGTACAGCTGTATTCAAGTTGTTCAACTTTTGCAGAAAGTTTCAGATTTGCTTGCTTCAGCTTTGACACCCGTTGTTCAGAGCGTGTCTTTACTGATAAAATGATTCCTAAGAAATAGGGCATGGAAAATTAGCTTTATGAGGTAAAACAGCAGACACTAGCAAACTCAAGTTAATAGCATCTGGGGCTTGTGCTCAAGTAATTGGTTTTATATCTGTGTAGCCTCTCAGACTTTGCCTCTGCCTCCTCCCTTCCCCTTACATCATGCTTTCTGTAATGAGGTTCTCAGATTAGCCCCACAGGGGCCTCAAACACCAACATCCTGCTGAGAAGTGGTACTCTGCCCTCGTAACAAATTGGGTCCACTCATTCAAATCTCTACTTTATGTTAGTCCTTCAGCAGAACTCAAGGGATGTGGGGCTGAATAGCAATTTATGCCTCCATTTAAAAGCAGATTTCCATTGTTACATCCTTAACCTAACCTAGCATAAAGTACTGCTGAGGAGAGCAAACAGGGGTGTTAAGAGTAAACTGGTTAAACAAGAGCGCTTAATCATTTTGACACAGCTCCTGTCACCCAGCCTGCCATGGCCATGAAGTCCCACCTCCTGGCCTGCTCCAGCCCAGCCCAGCTAATCGCCGTCAGAGTTTGCTGCCAAGGGTCAGTTACCCAGTAAGCCTACCTTACCGGTTGATTTGTTTTAACATTTCTAAGAGCAAGTACTACTTTGAAATCCACTACACGGGGGAAAAAAAACACACCAGTCTAGATCCAGAAGCTCATGGGTGACCTTGACCAGGATTTCACTTTTCTTTTAATTTAAAGCTTTTAGTTTCTCCTTAAATGCCCCTTTCTGACACAAGTCTCTTATCTTTACTAATGTTCCTGGTTATGCAAGTGCTTTTAATTCCTCTCCCATAACTGAGGCAGTAGTTATCTCACCACCCTTTTCTTTACAAAGAACTGCATCACCAAATTGTCTCTGTCCTCAGGAGCCCCCTGTTAGGTGACAAGGCAGAGTAATTTTAAAGCTGGCCTCCTATGCTCTGTGTAGCTGCTACTGCATGCAGTCATACCAGAGCCAATTCTACATCCTTCGTGGTTTTCCAGTACTCGCCTCTCTAGAGGAGTATGGAAACATCTACACTGCAGTTTTGCATAGATTCCACCTCCTCCCAGGGCATGCATATGCACCTGATGACTGCAGCCCTCCCTCAGATGGGTCAGCAATCATGTCCATTACAGGAACAGTGCCAGAACACAACCTGAAAGCCATGGAACTCTGACAGAGCTGGAATCTGTCCCCACCCAGTGTCTAAGCTTGTTCCTTCCAGCCACCCCATGGCTTCAGGCACAGTCTCCAGCAATTCAGGGAATGTGAGCAATCTGACTCCATTTATTTATTTGTACAACAGACTCTTGTTATGAACATTAGGGAGATCTGAATCAAAGCAAAGGGGAAGCAAAACCCCAAAGATAAGATGACATTTTCAGATATTTACAAGCATGTTTAGTTTCAATTAAGATTACAGTTTAAGACTAAGATAGTGACTTAACTTATGCACTCACTCTCGGCCACTCTCCACCCTTCAGTCCAGAGTAAGGTCAGCGTCTGCTTTCTACTCCACAAGTTCCTCTATTCTCCCCCTTTCCTTGAGGTGTCCTTTGAGCAACCCACACACTGGGGTTAGAAATGTGTTCGTTGTGTCCCAAATAAATGCTAATTCACAACTGTGTCAACAACGGAGCAGTTGTGTAAAATGAACATGTAGGCACTGTGTAGCAGACCTACAGCACAGGTCTAGGTCTAAGGTTTTAGCCTTAAATGAAGCCAGACCTGGGCTTCAATTTTTTTAATGCCAGAATAGCTTATTTAACAGGTAGGAAGGAAGTGGTTCCAGCTACTGGGTATTTGTGTTTGTTTTAAATGTGCTATTTTATTACAGTAGCAGCAGGGTGCCGAAAGAGAGAGAGAGAGAGAGAGAGAGGAGAACTATCACCCAGTCAGTCTTTTAATATTTTCTTTGCTGATCTCAGAGGACAATGTACACAATGCTAAATCCCTTTTTTGAGAGTGACATATTGAGCGTCGGCAGGCTTCTACATCTTTTCATAGTACTGTACCATTAGAGCAGAATCAACTGGGAAAAGGTCCCAACTAGCACAAGGACTGTTATCTAGATCAAACACACCAGCAGTCTGGAAAACACAGGAACAAGAGTAAGTGCTGAAGTAGCAAAATGCATACTTTACTATTGGACTGGAATCCCAGAACAGAGAAACTAAAATATTCCCTCTGAAATATTAAGACACACAATAAACGAAAAATGTACGTTGTCCCATTTCGAAAGAATGTTCTAATCCAAGAATGTTTTAAGAACAGTGTGCTGGCCGCATGGATATTTGGTTAGAGCGTAGGGTTCTGCCACCAGTCATGTCCCCATTATGTAGGAGCTGTGTTACCACAACAGATTATCTCTATCCCAAAGAGCTTCCAAAATTAACTCAGGCTACACTCCTGGAACAAAATCACGGCAAAACTGTGCCCACGTGGCACCTTCTGCAAGATCAGGACCCAAGTCAGCAAGTTTGCCTCTTGCAGACATCTTTGGACCCTCCTTCCCCCTACATACATGCACGCACACACTTCAGCAGGTGTACTGTAAAAATAGCAACTTCTTTGAAACTTACCATTTATAATCCTGGCCACTCGCCAAAGTCGGAGTAGGATCAATAGTCCAGCAGCTTGAAATTCATGTTCCCGAAACAGAAGGACAACATCGATGATGAACGAAACCACCACCACTATTGCATCCAGGACTTCAAACTTGTGGTGACAGAATTCCAGGCGATAGACAAATATTTTAAACCCAACTTCCACCACAAAGATGGTCACAATGGAAAGGCTCATATAGTGAAATACCTGGGGAAAGAACACCAGGGAGTTTTGTGGATGGTGTACATTAGCAGATTAGTCTGTTGCATGACCGTCATTGTATTTGAAGTCTTCCTGCACCTTTGATTGAACTGCACATATGCAAAATGATTAAAATTTATGGAGCAAAAGGATCTTGCTGACCAGAAAAGAAGCCACCAAACACTTGCACAGAATTATGGATATTGTAAGACACTGGTTCTCATCCTGTTTACCATTTTGAGCCAGTGCAGCCCGCTATGTGGGTTCTATGGTCCAGAGGACATGAGCTGCACCTGTGTGGTAATTAGGCCACAGTTGGTGGGAGGGATAGCTCAGTGGTTTGAGCATGGGCCTGCTAAACCCTGAGTTGTGAGTTCAGTCCTTGAGGAGGCAGATCAGGAGCAAATAGTTGTTTGGGATGGTGCTTGGTCCTGCCAAGAGGACTGGACTATATGACCTCCTGAGGTTCCCCTCCAGTTCTATGAGATGTGTATCTCCATATTTTTTTTCCCACCCACAAGCAGCCACCAGGTCAGGGGTTGAATACTATTTCCTAAACAGACAGTATCACAGTAATTTCACTCTGCAACTTGGGAAAGCTTCCAGCACCTGCAGAGACAAATGCTATGGAGCAGGACCCAGACTTGAGAGTGATGAAGGGTAGATTAGCCTGTCCCACCTTGCAGAAGTCAGGCCCTGCCTGGGATCTCCATCTTTTGTAGCCTCCATCTCCTACCACTTCGATAGATCTGAGGTCCCCTTCTGCCACCTTGCTGGTGGGAGGAGGAATTTCGTTTGTCTGTCTCCCTATCTTGAACTGTCAAGGAGAGAGACTGACTCACTCAGGAATTTGTCTGCAATTTACCTTTGGTGCTATTTCGTGTTTGTCTGGGTGGATGATTTTCAAGTCCAGAAGCAATTCAGCAAGTACCAACAAAGCATCAAAAATGACCAAGCAAACCACCAATACCTGCAAGGAAAGGAAAACAGCAGTGGGATAATAAACACTATTTCGTTCACTATTTGAACTATGTAAAATATTTGATAAAGATATGCTAAAAATTATCTATCCTGCATATGTACAAGATATGTACTGAGACATCTGGCCTGAAAACTGGCTGAGCTATGAAAGCTGCCCTGGACTGATGATTGGATTTATTGTATGTAGATTAGTTTCCAGTTGTGCCTATTTAAGACTTTAGGGGCCCTCATCACTAATGCAATTTTTGCAGGCAAAGGAATGCTTACCAGTCTCAATGCTGTAATTCCTTACTCATGGAAGTAATTTCATTAATGCCTTGGAGATTACTCACTTAAGTAGCTGATCAGGGCCATGATTATGGGTCTCTTTCACAGTTCGTTTCTGCCCTGTCCTCCTCCGTGTTAGTTTATTATTTCTTTTACCTCTATTCTAAACCCATGAATTTTTAATGCCACTGTTTCAACGGTGCTACTTGGGAAAGTGGGTGCTTGCAGCAATAGGCCCTTGCCTTGTTGTAGCTCTACCTGAAATTTGTGGGAACTGAAGAGCTTTTTCATCATATCCTGGTAGGAACGAGGTCTGACTGAGGTATCCACATTGATTGTTGAGTCTTCTGGCTTCTCCTCCCCTTCCTCCATCTGCTCTTCCTCCCATTTCTTGTAGTCATTGCCCCACTGCACAGGGTCGTCCCCGACAACAGTGAAGTGTTTCAGATACATGGACATGGCTCTGGCTTAAGTGGACATTACTCAGCAGAAACACACTATGGGGAAACCACAGTCAGCACAAGAACATTAATTCACAACGAAAACCACGTCTCTGAAACCTCTCAGGAATCTGAATTCCACCCAAAACAACACAACTCAAAGTTCTGAAATGGGCAGAAACAAAAGCCTTTTCAACACTTGCATGTTGTATTAACTTACAGCTCTGGTTTTAAAACCACCCTGACACTCGGACTTCTGGGTGTGAAGCTCAACTCAGCGGAAACTGATGTCCATTTACTGCTTGATGTATTCCAACATCAGATCTGGAGAGATTCTTAACCACACCATGAAGATAAGCTAGTTGACACCCAGGTCTGCTTTCCTAGCTAACAGATGCTTTATGGCAGGTATCACGTATACTGTATCTAGGGCTTCAAATTTGTCACAGTGCTCTGTGAGCCAGTAGGGATTCTCACCAGATAAGTTCTCCAACAAGCATAGTTCACAAAAGTGTTACATTAATTTTAGAAGATAGAAAGTAGTTTGCAGACTGGTGGGACATTTACCGTTAATCAAAAATTAGTGACAGCGTCATTTGCTTTTCTCAACCTGCCCTGCCTGTTGTCCTAGAGTTGGGGAAATCAAATATTTTTGCATGAAGGCAGATAAGCAGGACAAATAGTGCAAGAAAAGCTGATCATTTCAAATGATTGATTTACATCTGTCTCCAAGCAGCTCAGTTTTGAAGCAGAAAAAAGGTCTCATGTCCATTTAGGCTTATGTTATGGAACCAGGAGGTTATTTAACTATGGCTTTAGGCACACGTTCAGGGGCAGATACATTCTTCATGCCTCAATGTGTTTTAGTAACTTAAGTTCCTGCCTCTTACTTCTTGGAGTACATTTTTCCTGATTGCTTTGTCTGGGCTCTCTCTGTGGTTCACTGCTCCTAATGCTGTCGTCTTTCTCCAGGACCCTCACTGGCAAGTTCTCTGGTGTCCCCCACAGCACTGGCAGCAGCCCAGGGTGTATTATTCTCTTTCAGCTCCTGGGGGTTCTGCGAAGTGACTTGAACCAGTGGCTGCTTTATCAGTGGGTTTAGCCCTGTACCTACTTACCTGGGTCTTTTTGGGGAATGAGGAAGAAAGGTTCTGGTGACCAATGTGTGCATTTTCCTTCCCCTGGTACATTTTGTATCAGAAGTTACTGTTGCAAGAGGGGACAGTCATCTTCCCCGCCTGCCAGCTTTTTCTCCCCACCCAGGGCCCTAGGGCTGGCTCTGTTGGTGCAACACGGAGAAGGGGTTTTAGTGAGATTACAGTTAAAATAATTTTCATTATTGCACGTCTCTGTTTGTTGTGGGTATGACCCACATTTACCACATCCCTGAGTGGAATGTAACCTCTCAGCCCTTGAGCTAGTCCCTTACTAGAGAATTTGGCAGCCAGAGGGCTGCTCTGCAGAGCTTTGCTCTCCATAAGAAACGAAGGGGAGACTAGCCAGCAGGAACAGGTACAGGAAAAAGGCAACGTTCGTAAACATACTGCAGGATCTAGGCCATGGGGATGAAGGGTTTAAGTGACCACCCGTTCCCTCCCGCAAGCCAGGAACTTGAGAAGGGAGTCCAGGCGCTGATTTTAAAAGTAATTGACAAATACCCAGCGAGGCTAGCATGGCACCTTGCTGAGTAACAGCCAGTGGCACTAGCATGGCACCTTGCTGGGTAACAGCCAGTGGCACTAGCATGGCACCTTGCTGGGTCAGTGTGTTATTGGCTATGGGGGGGATGCTGCCTACTGCCCACATAGCAAAAATGGGAAATTCTCTTAAGATGGTCGGCTGATTTGACAATTAACATGGATGGTTCCAGTCTGCAGCTACTCATGTGCCTCACTGATATCCTGTCCCTCCCTCACCATGACTATGGTATCCTACAACCCCCTGCCTTCCCATCACCAGAGCTATAATACCATTCCACCCCCATCCCTGCAATCACCATGGTTACGGTATCATGCACCACATGCTCCTCAGTCATTACAGTTACAGTACCAGCTATCCACCTGCCACTCCATGACCCTTGTTACAGGGATAAGTATCACTACAGGTAATGCAAGATTTAGACAAGTTTTTAGAACCAGGATGCTCTTCCCCTGGAAGAGGGCAAGATATCTGGCCCAGGACAGAGCCAGCTAATCTGTTTATACTACTTGTCTGAGAATTGTTCCTCCTGTGTTGCCAAACAATAGGGAGACTAATTAGAAACTTATGTCAAAAAACAAGCAATAAAATTACAGAGGTGAAACATTAATGCTTCTTATCCCACAGTCTATTGATGAAAAATAAAGAGTTCTATTGAGCTGTTCATCTGTCAAAAGTAGACATTTCCAGTAGGTACCATGTTACTAACACCAACCATGGAAGAAAAAGCAGTCAAGTAGCACTTTAAAGACGAGCAAAATAGTTTATTAGGTGAGCTTTCGTGGGACAGACCCACTTCTTCAGACCATAGACCATCTGAAGAAGTGGGTCTGTCCCACGAAAGCTCACCTAATAAACTATTTTGCTAGTCTTTAAAAAGTGCTACTTGACTGCTTTTTGTTTTGATAGTGTATAGACTAGCACGGCTTCCTCTCTGTTACTATTCAACCATGGAAGATTATTATTAACTAATACATGGATGTTAGATGACCTTTATGTAGGACTTGCAACGAGTATTGTTTCTCATTAATTTCTGTGTACCAGGTGATTGGCTGTTAGAAGTTTAAGTTAAAATAATAGACTGGCAGGGACCTTGAGAGATCATCAAGTCCAGTCTCCTGCCCTCATGGCAAGAGCAGGCACCATCTAGATCAGACCTGATATCTGTTTATCTAATTTGTTTTTAAATATCTCCAGTGATGGAGATTCCACAACCTCTCTAGGCAATGTATTCTAGCGTTTAGCCACCCTGACAGGAGGTGTGTCCTAAAGTCCAACCTGAACCTCCCTTGCAACAACTTAAGCCCATTGCTTCTTGTCCTATCCTCAGAGCTCAAGGAGGACAATTTTTCTCCCTCTGCTTTGTAGCACCTTTTGTGTACTTGAAAACTGCTAGCCTGTCACGTCCCAATCTTTTTTCCAAACTAAACAAACCCAGTTTGTTCAGTCTTCCCTCACAGGTCAAGTTGTTTAGGGGTCTCTAATATTATGGTACATTATGGGCATGGACTCAATTTGAACATAGCTGTGAAACTTTCAAGTCCACTTGATTTAATTTGAAGTCCGTTTGTGAAAAATGTCAATATCCTCCAAGTTCAGGACAAGAGTGTTTGATTTTAAGGAGCTGGTCCACATTGTGACATTGGAGAGGTAGAAAATGGAAGATTCATAATGAGTAGAGAACATAAACAATAAAAAAAATTAAATCACTTTGGAGCAGGGATTGTCATTTACTATGACCCGGGATGAAGGGACTGTGCCCCCAGTGTGACAGAGGGAGACACAGATGAACATTTTCTACTCCAACATCCCAAATATGGTGAAGTGCAAGAAAAATACTTTGTTAAACTATCAGGAATAAAAGACTTCTCTTCAAAAAGTGACACCTAAGAACAGTGACAAAGAAAGATGGCACCTGATCAGGCCAGACAGCCATGACAAGGGGACACAGAATCAACCTCCAAACACAGTGTATAACCCCACCATAGGTGGGTCACACCCACCTTTGACAAATGGCTGAGTTGGGCCTTGTCATTTCCCTATGCGTTGTCCATGCTTATGGAATGGGTCGTGCCAGAGTGTCTAATTGAATTTAATTAAAAATTGTGCTCATGCAGCCCCAAGCACAGTGGAAGTCACACATAGTTGAGGCCCCTTACCATAACCTGCTTGTTGAATGATAACAGTGGATCAGATACAGAAGTGCAGGAAGATTGAGCCGGGGTTGTCAGTCAATTCTCAGCAAAATATAAAGCAAAGAATTGTTCCTAACTCGTAGTTCGCATGGTTATCTATGAGGATGGGACTTTGGAAAAAATAATGCAAACTGTCCTAAAATAAATGGGGAATTAGAGTTAGTGCTGGGAATTAAAAACTGCCCTACTGGATCAGACCAGCGATCTATTTATCACATGAGTAGATGTTCTGGGAGAGTGGACAGAACAGGGCCGTTTTGGAGAGATCCACCTGCCTGCCCCTCCAGGCAGTCAGTGGCTTAAGGATCATCCTGAGCATGAGGTTACATCCCTGAGCATCTTGGCTAACATCTACCAATATCCCTTATCTTGTACTTTTCACCCAGTCATACTTTTGACCACCACTACATCCTGTGACAGTAAGTTTCAGATTAATTGTGCATTGTGGGAAATTATCACTATAATGATCTTTTATTTTCACCAGGGCTAAGGCCACTATATCATACTGGGCAAACTTCAGTGGACAATCCTGCTTCCTTAAGAAAACTTCTGAGGCTGAAAAGCTGTAGGAGAAAGTTCAAGGTAAACCCCAGATGTTTCTGTAGTTGGGGAAGGGATAAAGAGCTCTGAAGCCTAAAACTAGACCAGATTAGAGACCTAATCCAGAAGCCACAGCAGTCACAGGGCATCTTTTTGTTGCCTTCAGTGCTCTTTGGAGAAGGTCCCAAACTGGCTTTGATTATGGGCTAGACTAACTTTGCTACAACAGAACATCCTCTGCCATCTTGCAATATAAGCTGTAGTGTCTGGCTCACCTTTAGCTGGGAATAAATAGCTCACTGAATAGCTGTTGGCTTTGGAGGACTTTACCCTTCTCGAGTACTCTCCCTAGCTCCTCTCAAGGGCAGCTACAAAGACAGCCCTGGGGCCAGGAAGGCACTGAAAAAATTCCTTGATTTTATAGTTTGTCGTCTTTTGTCCCATCTCCTCCACTGACCTTGGCATCTTACCAAATGGGCTGAGATTTACACCAATAAACAAAAGAAAAAAAAGCCTTATATTCTGAATACTAAAACAAGAGGAATAAGGTTTCCTCTTACCAAAGTCAGAATTCCCCTAGTCAAACATTTACCACTTCAGCATCTGACTTTCACAAGATAGCTCTTGCTAGAAGGGTGAGGTGTGGTCACTTGTGCAATCCTTGGGATCACCGGAGATTTCAGATTAAAATGCAAAATACTGTTCAGTATTTGTTGCTCAGAGGGTTGTGTGACCTAGGGCGAGGATGGGTGGGGAGAGACACCATTGTGTTAGTCTTTACTAAGCTATGTTAGATACTTATCTGGTCCCTCCCGCCCCGTGAAGAGTTTGGACATGCCAAAGGCTTTGTCTACAGTACACTGTCACTTTCAGTGCTAAAATTTTAGTTGTTGTTTGGGGGGGAGGGGGGTGGGGGGGGTGGGAAGAGACTGAAAAAGGTGTAAAAAAAGGTTGAAAAACTGCCATGCAGACAGGGCTTTATTGCCAGGAATGGAGCTATTGGCAACAAAGCTACTACCCCACATTTTGGGTAGTTTTTTGTTTGTGTTTTTAAATTGCTGGTGAGCTCTCATCCAGCAATCAAGAGCAACTATGCCCATGTCACCGCCAAGGCTGTGCTGTAACATGGGCGGTATAGACATACCCTTATTTCCTCAGTGTCTGTGAGGTACAGGAGTGCTGTTACCTCATTTCACACAGAAGGAACTGAGCCACAGACACACTCTGGGAATAGCCCAAGATCACACAGTGAGCCTATGGCAGAGCAGAAACTGCACACAAGTCTCCCAAGCTCTAGACTACAGCTGTATCTACTGGACCAGTGGTTCGTAACCAGAGATCCTGGGATCCTTTGGGCCTGCAAGCAGGTTTCGGGGGTCCACCATGCAGGGCCCAAATTAGACTCGTTGGGGTCCAGGACAGATAGCTTAACTGAACCTGCTCCCCGCCTGAAGCTGAAGCCTTGGGCCCTGAGCCTTGTCACCTGTAGCTGAAAGCAAAGGCTGAGCCATGTAGCTTTGTTGGGGGCACCAGGCAACTGCTTGCTGTCTCCCAATGCCAGACCTGGCTTTTGTATGCAGAAAAGCCTTCATGGTGGCACAGATGGGCTGAGGAGTTTTTATTGCACAGGGGCAGAGAGAGGCTCAGAAAGAAAAAAGGCTGAGAACCCCTGTAGGGGATCACTTCCTGCCTACATTGAGCCTGTGCGCATCCTTAGCTCAGCTTCACTTTCATCAAGAGAAGTCCAGTTAGAAATGTGCCTCTTTGGTTGATTATTCTGCAGTTCCTGGACGCAGTAGTCTACATGGGCCTGAACCCAGCGGGAGGGGTGTGTGTCCTTCCTTTGACTTTAGTAGACACAATATGACTCAGAGGGATCCACATGGAAATATCCCGTTCTGGTTTAATCTCAGAAACACTAGACTTTGGTATAGATTTGCTCTGGTCCAAACTTTTCCAAAGCCCTGGAAGTACTGGGTGAGCCTCATCTTTTATATAGACACCCTGAACAGTTACATGACATTAAGAGAAGTTAGACATTTACACCTAGCTGTTAAATTAGGAAGTAATGAAAAAATGAAAGTATTGCGATGCCAAAAACAGTTCCTTAAAACCACAACAGCGAAACAAATGCAAAACTTTTGTCAGGTGACATATTAAAAAAAAGAGTGTCTCAAAACGTTACAATAACTACACAGCCAACTATGAGATTCTCTTCAGACACACTCAATCCAGCTTGAATCACTGGTGGTGGTATAAAATAGCCAGGAAGCTAGGTCTAGTAAAATTGCTCAATGGTTAGCAATAACACCTTCCTGTCCACCATCCATCTTAGGCATGTATCAGAGAGGTAGCTGAGTTAGTCTGTCTTCAAAAAGTCCTGTGGCACCTTATAGACTAACAGATATTTTGGAGCATAAGCTTTTGTGGGCAAAGACCCGCTCTGTCAGAGTGGGTCTTTGCCCAGGAAAGCTTATGGTCCAAAATATCTGTTAGTCTAAAAGTGCCACAGGACTTCTTCTTGTCGATCTCAGGCATGTGACGCCCTCCTCCCCCGCCCCCCCCCCGCGCACACACTTTATTTGTACACTGATCACAACTCAGGGTTGAAATAACATGCTTGAAAGTTTGCTGCTGCATGGCCCTGCCTGGAGCATTATTTATTATATCACACTCAACACTATACCAGTCTCCCGGTTGGCTTTGTACCATCTGCCCCTGGCTAGGAGGTGACTTTTCCTGTAAGCAAGGGCCTGGCCACTCTTGTCTTTGTTCTGTCACTTCCAGATTAGACTCCTGCCTTGTGATGGCTGGGTAGAGAGGGGCTGCCCCTTCAGGCCATTGGGGGTCTGCCTCCTGGCTTCACTCTGGCACCACTAATACTACTAGTATGGCTGCCATGAGCAGAGCTGGCACGACTGTCTACTCAGATAGGGAGGCACATTGCCAGGTGCTGCAGAGACATCCCCAGTCAACAAACAGCAGCTTCCTTGCTGGTAAGGACTTCTGCCAGGAGCCAAAGCCACCAGTGCTCCAGGCTGCGCACCAAGTGCCTACAGGCGTTCAAGGTGCTGGTGAGACTGGTACAGCCCTACATGACCTGGGACCAGCCTTCTTGCTGGACGTACCCTCCAGCTGGCCTGGCTCCCTCTTGCAAGGGGAGAGAGAAGGTGGCAGCAAGGGTGTCCCCTGGGGGGCTGCAAGGCTCTGGAACTTGCTCTTCCTTGGTCCAAAATAAACTAAATGTGGCCACTCCCCAGGCCCAGCAGAAGCCCCTGCTTGAGGTGGCCTCTGGTCACAGCCAAGGGTGGGCTTCCTCCATGGTGCAGGGGACTGGGGGCTGGCTGCTTGGGGGACTGGCTCTGTCGCTTCTTTTTACCCATCTTTACCATCAGTTCCCGGGCGCCCAGCACGGCTGTGATGTTAAGTCGACGCAGGAAGGGCAGAGCTCGTGGCTTGACAGGGACTAGGCTCCCGTGACACCCACCAGTGCCACACGCATCTCCGCTCACACAGGGAAGAGCCTCTGTGCCTGCAGACGCGTCTCCACCTGCCCGTCCCCAGAGGCCACTGTGCAGCGGGTGCCTGGAGCAGAGACCAGAGGCTGCGGCGATGGGCTCCCTGGGCAATGCCACAGGCTGCACGTGTCCCAGCGCTTCTCCTGCCCTCACCCTGAGCCCTGGGGGCTGGAGGCAGCGCACGTGGGCTGGTTCCCCCAGGCCCAGCCGATCCCGCCCCAGACCCCGGGGGAAGGGGGCGCTGGCTGCCTGCCCCGGCCCTTCCCTGCCAACAAGTGGCAAACCCTGGAGGGGCTCCGCCAGCCAGTGCCCGCTGCTCAGCCGCCCTGTGCCCCGTCCCGGGGCTGGGGGCTCTCGGCTCCGGGTTCAGAGCAGCAGCAGTAGCCCTGGCACCCGCCCGGAGCCCCCGGCCCCGTGCAGCGCCCAGCGCCCGCCCGCTCCCCCGCCGGGCTCCGCGCCCCGCATCGGTACCGTGTGTCCGGGCTGCCTGCCTGCCCCCGCCGGCCTCCGCAGCCAGCTGCGCCCCGCACCCCCGGGGCTGGCCGGGACGTGGGCCGGACGCGCGACCTCCCTCCGCCCCTCGCCCCTCATTGGTGCAGGGGAGGGGCGGCGGGCCGGGCGGGCTCCCGGTACCGCTGCCCGGCGGCCCAGTCTGGCCGCGAACTTCCCCCGCCTCTGCAGCGCCCCCCGGCGGCCGCCAACTCCCCGCGTTACGCACCTCGGCGGCGGCTGCTGCTCCGGAGAGCGGTGAAGAGCCCGGGGGGTCCCCTCCGCCCAGGCCGCTGCCCCGGCTGCTTCTCCCGCCTCCGAGCGGCAGACGTCAGGGGAAGGAAATCCGGCTGCTACTTACAGACAGCGAACGACCGGGGCTGGGCTGTCGGGCAGGGGCTCGTGCTGGGTTCCCGGGGCCGCTGCGGGAGTAGGGAAGCGGCTTCTTCTCTTCCTGTTTCTAACCCTAACCCTTCCCGGCCGCTGCTGTCCCCGTGCCCGGCCGCTGCACCGCGCCTCCAGCCGCTGCAAACAGCTGCATGGGGTGGTTACTGTAGCAGTTACTACCACGCGGTTAGGTGCAGGATCCTTCAACTCAGAATGGAGAAGCCCGCGGATGATGGGCAGTTGATATGTTACAGGTGACTCCAATCCCCTTTCTTATGTAAGACTGAGCTCCTGCTGAAACGGTAGCTGCTATTAGAGGTTTGTCTACACTTAACCCAAGATTGTCTCCTTCAGAGTCCATCTTTTCTGGGGTTTGATGAAGTGCACCTAGTGTGGACGTGCTAAATTGAACCATCACGGCTCTGCAGTGGGCCCTGCTACTCCTCATTCTCATTTCTCTTGTCGACCTCTGCCAGCACAGCCAGAAAAATTGATCTTTGATAAGTTGATTCTACCTCTGCAATTGTCATAGCTGGAACCGCATAGCTTAGATTGATTTTTCAGTTTAGTGTAAGCAAGGAGTCCGCCGCCAACCTTAAGACTAACGATTTTATTATGCCAAAAGCTTGTGCCATAATAAAATTCTTAGTCTTTAAAGTGCCACTGGACTCCTCATTTTTGGTGCAGCTGGGGCTATTCAAGGTGACTATAGGTTAGAAATTGTAAATCAATAAGCTATAAATGATGTCCACGTCCCCCCCACCCCACTGACCAAACACATCATGTTAGGCCACCTAACATAGTGACTCTCAACCAGGGGTTCCTATCAGCAGATAGGAATAAGGGGATTTTGAAGTTCCTGGGGTCCTTTCGAAAAGGAGCCCCATCTGGACAAGCCCCACGGCAGCGAAAAGCGGCAATTTCGAAGAGCCACGGCCAGCGGCATGCGAATGAGGCGCTGAATATGCATTTCAGCACCTCATTAGTAATCTTCAAAATGGCAATTTGTATGGCCATGTCGAAGATTCGGGCTAGTTTAGATGTAGCCCATCTGTGTAACTCCCCTCAACCCAACTTTTTTCTTAATACCTCACTGATATTTTTCATGTTCAGACCTTACAGTTCTTTAGCAGAAAATGTTTTATTACAAAAATGGCTTCATACTATATTTTAAAAGAAGCGTCACTAAGCAAACATGCATTTGGTATGAGAGTACATCATGCAAACACACGTGTTTCTTTTAAGTGGCACATAAATGCAACTGATATGTAGACCAGGCAGGAAGTTAAAGCACAAGGCTATGCAGCAATCAGAATTCAACTGCAGACAATGTGTGCAGATTAATTCCATGAAGCAGTTCCAGATGTAGAGGTCAAAAGTATTACACAAGTCTAAGCCTTGGACAATTAGCCCATGATTAACCCATCTCACTTTACAAACTCCAGGCTTCATCAGAAGTCTTGAAGAATCTGCTTTGCTTCCCCCCACACCCCTTTCAGATGAGGCCTGATTTTGGTACAGCATTAGGTGAGCTCTGGAAGGTATTAAGGGAAAGTGTCTATTGTTTGCCTTTGTTGGAATATATCTGAAATCATTTCAAGGAAGGAAAATGCCCCCTACCCCCATTTTGTTCTAGCTGTTCTCAGGTCAAATGCAATAGAATCTCCAATGAGTTAACGTCTAATGAAAAAGTCAAATAGTTACCCTCTTACTTGGAAATATTGTTCTGTTCGTTCAACAAACGCTCAAACAGTGCCTGGTGCCAAAAACTTTTAATACTGTTTAGCTTACAGCTTCAAACTGCTTCCTTTCAGCTCCAAAAACACAGGCCTCTACCCCCCGCAAGAGGACGGAGAATCTGTGGTAGTTGTAACAGTACTAGGACTTAGTATAATTTCAAAGCAACGGGATCAATGTGTTCCATACAGCAGGAGTGGCAGTACCTTGCCCCACAACCATCTACTTGCATAAAGAAAGTACTGAGGTGGAAATCCCAGGGCCCACTGAAATCAATGGGACAATTTCATGATGGGAGTTTCCATCTATAAGCATTTTTGCCCCACATATGTGCAGAAAGCACCAAAACAGCAGAGCTTCCTATTTACAGGAAAGGGCGGAGTGCTCAGTAATTATAAAAGAGTCTCAGAAGTCTGAAATGACGAAGACCAGAATTGGTTAGATAGTAGCTAATTCCCCTTTCCTTTTTCCTACTGTGAGACTATTTGGACAGCAGTATAGTGATCTGAGCCAAAAGTGGTCTTTGTAATACAAGATAAAGCTCACTCAGGGTCAACTGCATAATTATGAATGAGAGTGGATTTATTTGACAGGGCCCTAACGCGTATTAGCACAATTGTTGAGGTGATGAGCTTATCAGGATGATTACAGACCCAAGGCACCATTTTCAGAAGATGCACTAAATGGATAACTCTACGTCCCTATGTCCATAAAAGAGCATAAGGTGTGCTTCTTTAAATGGGGGCAACGAGACCATTTGTATCCCAGCCATCACACTTGTGGTGAGAGAGGTCCAGGTTTCCAGTGAGGACAAACAGCTAAAAGAGGCCATAAATAATTGAGCTTGGAAGATGAAAAGCAACAAAACTGGAGCCTCTGAAGCACAACAGCCTAATGGCTAGTTACCTTATCCCAAAGCTGTAAAATCATAAATGTTTTCCCAACGTCTATATGGCGTGCAGTTTAAATTCCTACATGGAGTAAATGAAATCTTTGATGTAACAGGAAATCTTCATCCCAACTCTTATTGTGAATCAAAAAGCTCATTAACTACATTTTTTTTTTTTTGCAAGAGCACACCTCAGCTCCTCCATCCTCTGCAGAGGTAGGACAGCTAGTTCCCAGTATTTAGTTTTTTAACCATAGTATTGACACCTTCCACACGCTTTTGCCAGCATTTTATTCTTTAATCCATTCACAGCATTGGAAGTCGCTTCAGAAAAGCTGCTAGAGTGGAAATTTGTTGTTGGACTTTAATCATCATCTTGAGTGAAAATACAATAAAACACTTTATTTTTCAGAGCATGGTAATTTAATTAATCCCAGTGTAGCCCTAGTGAAGCAGGCAAATATTCACAATTACAGTAATTTTGCAGATGCATTGATAAGTGACTTGCCAAAAGTGCTCCCACAGAGAGCTGAGACAGAGCTAGAATTCAACCTCATGAGTCTGACCCCTCCCCCCACTGCATTCAATCCAATAGACCACCACCAGCTTTTAAAGGTACGCTAATACTTTCCCATGCCAGAACAGGAAGAACAGTTCTGTGTTCTATTACTACATAGTTAAAAAATATATGTAGATTCACTAAATTGCTGCCAGAACCTTGAGTGTTCTGTTTAACGATGTCTATTTCTGCAGTCTATAGGCACACCATGGCCATTAAAATAAAATTTATGTCCTACTATTGTTCCCCCAACAGCAATAATCATATTAACTTCTCAGCCTCACAAGAGAGGCAAAAATCCAGCTTTAGTCCCAGGTGAAGTAAATTCTTGGGGAAAATGATAAACCTTACCTCATAATCAAGGGGCCAGCAAGTTTCTGAAGAAGTCATACTGGGTCTCTAACCTAGTACTCTGTGTCTTCTCACAGTGGCCAATAGCAGGTGCTTTGAAAAGAATGAACAGAACAGTTGAGTTTGAATTAGGTATATCTCTGGCACATGTATTTACCTGCACAGTATTATAGAAATACATGATACTTTGTAGCAGTGGTGGGCAACCTGCAGCCCGAATGCAGGCCATCAGGGTTCCAGGTGTGAACCACAAGGCCTTTTGACTGTTGCCCACATGCAGGGTTGCCAGATCTGCTGGTTTCCATCCATGTATGGTTTTTGTTTTTTTTTTTAAACCACTATTACTAAAGTGACATGCACATAAAGTGAGGTGCGTGCTGACTATATGCAGCTTTGAGCATAAGAGCTGTGCACTCCCTCTGCATTTAACCAAAGGGCTGCTACGGTTGAATCGGTACACCTTGCAAATTCTAGATATGAAAGTACAGTGAGCAAAATTACCCTACCCCAAGAGACCATCTTAGTAACAACAATATTATGGCCCACTGAGATAGAGAGCCATATATGCAGCCCTCTCAGTAGCCTCGGTTGCCCATCGCTGCTGCATAGCAAGGTCTTTCCCCCACTGCACCTGCAGTTCAAACAGGCAACAGTTTCCTTTCTGGGGATCCTCCTCTGAGAGCACCCTACATCCATGCCTCAGGTAACTGAGCTACAGTAGTAGTTCTCACGGAGCAGTGCAATAGGGGTAGTCCAGTCCCAAGCCAAATAGGGTTTTTGATATTGGCCCTAGAATGCTTTGATTTCCAGCTATACTTCCAAAGTAGTTAGTTAATACTATTCAGAGGATCAAATTTTGTGCTCAGGTGCACTGGACAATCAATGTTACTGGTATCTAAGGGCAAAATTAGTCATGTGTGTGCTTGGTTTCCAAACTATTTCAGGATATTTCCAAACTAAGATTGAAGGCCCTGCTGATGTTAGTAGTTTAGTAGCCTGGGTGTAGAAGCAGGGGCAGTGAAAAAGGCTTCATGGTAGAGAATGCACACTCTGGAATGAGATGCTAATCCAAGAGTTAATAATGATGCACCATTCTCCAAAACAGTACCCTGAAGAATTGATTAAAGTATTTGCACAGAACATTACTGGATAACAACTTACTCAAATTATAGCCTTCCATTAGACTTGGGAAGCCAATGTAACCTAGTAGAGAGAGCTCTAGAGGGTGACCAGTGAGCTGGATCTGTGCCTCAGTTTGCCCATTGGTAAAATGAGAAGAATGAAATTGAGCTTCTTTGTAAGTCACTTTGAGAGCTATTGCTGAAAAAGCACTATAAAAGGGCTAGGTATCATCACACTCTTTCAGAAGTGGAGAAAAGGCCCAGTTCGTGTAAGTGAGCAGTTTCTACAATTACCAGAAAAGAGGTAGCACTTTATTGCTAATTTCTAATGTAAAAACTGCCATAAAATTGACTCCGTTCTGATCTCCTGCTGCTAACCAAAGCAGATTTACCCCATCTATAACATGGGGGTAACGTTGCTGAAGTTCTTTATAAAGCATTTTGAGCTCCAAAGACAAAAAGTGCTATGAAAGAGGTAGGTATTATTGTGTCAGGGCTTCTTTTTGACCCATCTCAAAACAGTACCATTTTAGACAGCACACTAGTGAAATATTAGGATGCCAGTATTTTATCTAAATTCCCTATTTTGCTGCTTCAAAACTACGTAAGCTGCTGAGTCGACCAGTGGAAACAAACTTTTGCTCAGGGGCCTGGCAACTGCCAGAGGAAGTGAAGACGTTTCACCACTGACACAAGCTTTTAGATCAGGAACAGAAAGCACAAACCTGCAAACTGCTCTTAACAGTCAAAACAAGATGAGGAGAGAAGCATCTCTCATGCCCAGAAAATGCAAGGTTTTATAGATAACCAGCTCTCTGAAACAAACCAGCCCTCTTGGAAAACAAACAGTAGCCAAAGATTAAGCTGATTGTACATGCTGCTTTATACATGCATTATAAAGTTACCACCATGGCCTGCAAATCCTAAAATTGTCTCGAGATGAAGGAAACTCAAACACAGCAGTGGTAATCTTTAATAACTTTTTACAACTAATGCAAAACAACTTTATCATTTACTCTCAGTTCAGGGACAGAGAATTCATGTTTTTCCATACATCTCCAAATTATTTAGCTTTATTTAAAATTAGATTACATTACAGACTCAGATTGTTATAACAAGAAGTCCTATGATACCTTATAGACTAACTGATCTTTTGCAGCATGTGACATCCATCTGACCAAGTGGGTCTTTGCCCAAGATGCTTATGCTCCAAAAAACTCTGTCAGTCTATAAGGTGCCACAGGGCAATTCATCGTTTTTGTGGTCTGATACATGTCAGATTGCTATATACTTGCTCTTTAAAATGAATGTCAGAAGAAACCATTCCTCTACTGGTAAGCAACATTGGTGCCTATTTTAGTTTCCATTCTTAGGCTTCACATACCCTTGTTTATAAGCTGTTTTTCCCCCTCTCCTCCACCTTGTTTTCAGGAGTGCCAGTAGTAAAGAATTTCTTTTTGTGGTAGTAGTCAGTCTAGACCCTAAACATCAGCCCAGCGACCAGTTCCAGGCAGATGATGTTACAGAACAGTTTAGTTCATAGAAGGAAAATAATTTGCGGGAGATATAGAAAATTGCTGTTTGGGGACTAGAGTCTCCAATAGTTATAGTTTCTCCCTGATTCATGGCTTAAACAGAATTTAGGACCAGAAAGAACTAATCATAGTCTGACCTCTATCTCAGACTATTGAATTTCATCCAGATAACCCTATGCTAAGCCTACTGATGTCAAGCACTCCAAATCCTTAAGAGATCAAATGGTTGTATGCCAGAGGCAGAAAATGAGACCAAGAAGTCCGGTGGTACCTTATAGACTAACTGATATTTTGGAACGTAAGCTTTCGTGGGCAAAGACCCACTTCATCAGATGCATCTGCCCACGAAAGCTTACGTTCCAAAATATCTGTTAGTCTATAAAGGTACCACAGGACTTCTTGTTCTCAAAGCTACAGACTAGCACAGCCAAGGGACACCAAGGTGTAACCAGTGGGATAGGCTCCTGCAACAGCAGGGTAACGATTAGGTGTATGCAGGTATCCGAGCAGGCAATTCATGTAGCAAAGGAAGACAAGCAACTATTAACAGCTGTCAGTGTGACCTGGGGCAAGGGATGGGGTGGGAAGTCCTTGCACATTCAGAAATCTAGTAGTCAGTTTAAAGACTGAGAGACTATTTGTCAAGGATTCATAGCTATCACCCAGGCTTTGAACAGTCTCTTAGCAGCAGCCCGATGAAGGGCGGTGGCCTGTCACACCCTAAGCAAGGCTCACCAGCCAGGTATCTGCATAATAGGATTAGATTTGCTGTATCCAACTCTGGGCAAGGCCCCCTTTTTGTTGAGAATTTGTTTCTGTCAAGGAATGTAAACACCCTGGATACATGTTGCCAATTATGTCTATCAGTATTTCAAGAGTGCACAGGTGATCTGCTGAATACAAAGTTTTGATTCTAGTGCTGTCAATGCTGAGCTGCCTATGCTAGTATACTGACAGCAGGATTCTCCAGCTCTGAAGATGTGGGTATGGCCCATGAAAGTTCATTGCCTAATAAATTATGTAGTTTTCAAGGTGCTACAGGATTGCTTTGTTTTATGAAGCTACAGTAACATGGCTGAGACCTGACACCAGGGGCAGGCAATCTTCTCTCCACGTGCCATGAAGGATGATAGAGAACACCCAGGCCCAGCACAAACCTCTGCACAGACATGCTGTAGAATTTTACATCAAAACCTACATTAAAGCACATATCTTTCTAAAAGATGTAATTTTCATCACCATCCCACGTGCAATGGTGACTAATTCACTTCCCCTACTAAAGGTATTGGTTCCTATATTTAATTATCCCCACTGCTAGCGCTGTGTCTTATGTGAAGGCTGAATTTGTCTAATTTCAACTCCCAGCCAATGGACTTGATTACATCCGTCAACAAGACTGAAGTGCTCCCCACTATTAGATCTTGTGTGTGTAAGCCTTTCTGTAATTTGTCATCACCTCTTAACCTTCTCTTTGATAAGCTGAATAAACTGAATCCCTTAAGCCTCACATCCTGGGGCTTGTTTTTCAGCTGTTGGAACTAGTGGAGAAAGTTCAAAGGAGGATAACAAATATCCACTTCCTTAAGTCTTCTAGTACCAGTCTTACCAGCATTGTCACAGCTCTTCAAGAAGTCTCGGGATGTAAATCAACACAGCTACACTTATCAACCCAACTTGTAATTTTGTGCAGATTTGCTACTCCCCTATTCAATGCAAATAGAAAGTAAGTTATAAAAATTATGAAGTTAACATACAAAATAGCAATACTGGAATTTCACTCTGAGATCTTCCTGCAATTAAATCCTCAGACTTACATTAGGCCAGGGCTACATGACCCAACTCTGCTGGTGGAAATCACGCAAACAGTTCCCCCATCTACTTAAATGGATAATCATAGAATACTAGAACTGGAAGGGACCTCAAGAGGTTGTAAGTCCAGTCCTTTGTACTCAAAGCAGGACCAAGCACTCTCTCTAGATCATCCTAGACAGATGGAGATATTTAAAGAGCAGGTTAGATATCCAATGATGGAGATTCCACAAGCTCCTTAGGTAATTTATGTCAAGTTGATATCACGAATCAAGTTTTCACAGTGGCATTATAAACCTCTTAAAAATAAAGGTTAATCATGAAAAAGAACAGCTGCTGCTACGGGTTTTAGAGCAGACAAGCTCTCCACAATATCTCTAATGCTTTTAAAAAGTAAGGCTACAATTTAATATTACCAAGTCAATGGAAATGCAAGAGATTGGGCTCAGCGATCCAAATTATCTGTTGAGTCCAGTCCTGTGCAATCACAGTCAGTACACTCAAACACCCTCCATATTGGCGTAACGATGAAAATCTTTTGTCTGAATAGTAACAGAGAGGTAACCCTCTGTCTGTACTCCAACAAAACAAAGGAACAGAAACATAGCACTTTAAAGACTAAAAAATGATTTATTTGGTGATGAGCTTTCATGGGACACAAGTGGGTCTGTCCCACGAAAGCTCATCACCAAATAAATCATTTTGTAAATCTTTAGTCGGTTATTTAAGAGTCAGACTGATTAGCAGGAGGTTCCTTTTGTCATCAAAACAAAAAGCAGTAAAGTAGCACTTTAAAGACTAGCAAAAAGGTTATTAGGTGAGCTTTTGTGGGACAGACCCACTTCTTCAGACCATAGCCAGACCAGAACAGACTCAATATTTAAGGCACAGAGAACCAAAAACAGTAAGCAAGGAGGACAAATCAGAAAAGAGATAATCAAGGTGAGCAAATCAGAGAGTGGAGGGGGGGGGGGGGAAGAAGGTCAATCTAATTCTTGACCTTCCCCTCCACACTCTGATTTGCTCACCTTGATTATCTTTTTTCTGATTTGTCCTCCTTGCTTACTGTTTTTGGTTCTCTGTGCCTTAAATATTGAGTCTGTTCTGGTCTGGCTATGGTCTGAAGAAGTGGGTCTGTCCCACAAAAGCTCACCTAATAAACCTTTTTGCTAGTCTTTAAAGTGCTACTTGACTGCTTTTTGTTTTGATAGCGTATAGACTAGCACGGCTTCCTCTGTTACTATACAAATCAAATATTTACAGTGATGAAGAGTTGTTCTGTTACACAGCCAGGTAAGAAGAGAGACATATATTAGGTAAGAATTCATACTAACAAAGCTATTTGAAAGTAGGCTGGTGGTACTGGAACAAGCTAGTTTGTTCTACTTTTAAAATCCTACTTTGCAAGGTCTTTCAGAAAAGAATGTGTGTTGCATTTTCCCTATTAGCATTCTTATCTCAAAGCTGAATCACCAGGAACTCACTTTCATTTAAAGCTTTCAGCTTTATTCAAAATCTACATTCCCTTTCAGATTATACCGGTACTAAATAAAGGATATTGAAAATATGAGGCCAAGTTCTGGGTTGCAAAGGTGAAACTAGGGAGGAGTTTTGAAGACTGACATTTTAGAGGGAAGCAAAATAGCACAATTCAAGGTTGCAAGATGATCTTACAGCACGTTCCTCCTCCATTCCACTAGAAAGCAAACACTTGACTGCTTTTTGTTTTGATAGTGTATAGACTAGCACAGCTTCCTCTCTGTTACCATAGAACTGTTTAGGAGTTGTGTTGCAGCTATCTACAGAAGACAAGTATTTAAGATGCTTTTATTTTCAGTTATAAATTTAGCACTTAGATTTACTTGTATACGATCTACAGAGGGCTGAGAGCACAACTCTCCCCATCTTGCTCTTAATGGAAAGGCACTCAAGTTTTACAAGTGAGCATGATGGCTCAATATCAAGACCTCTTTAAAAACATACCTCTGGTGTGTGAAGCTCAGACACTGAGTTGAGTTGCAGAATTGCAGGTCAATTTGCACATCTAATTTAGTCAAATGAGAATTCTGCTGTGTATTCTGCTGATAAACAGACACTGAGAAGATTTAATAATTTCTTCATTTAATAAGAGAATTATTTTCACTACATGGTATTGTACACTGTCCTCTGTTCAAAAAACATACAATTTTGTTTTTAAAAACCAACAAGAGACTTAAGATTTGTATAAACTGGTGAACAAAATTAACTTCGGTGTTGGCTGGCTTATCAAGTTATTTTCTAGTCCTCTTTGTGGAATAAGTCTTCAGGCCAGAAATGAACAAATTCCCAGGCAGATCTAGAACCATTCCCACAAGTTACAGGTTTCTGGAACTGGCTATCACAGTACATATGCAACTGTAAGAAGGTTCACTCAACAGAATGTATTGAAATTGTACAAAAAGTTGTTTACCTTTAACAGCACAAACAGCACTGCATTACTACTTGCTATTTAAAGTCAAAAACATCCTTTTATCTCCAAGAGAAAGGCATGAATGTAAAGCCCTGCCTACTCATCTTGGTGGGTTGTTCAGATACAGCTTTCCGAACAGAAACTTTGGCTTCAGGAAAAAGAGACGCAAACACTTAAAATAATGGCTTTAATTTTCATTTAAAGCATATGGGAGGGGACATGTGCTTTAATTAAATATACATCATACCAACAATGCTGGTCAGGTTGAGGGTTATTTCTTATGTTGACAGCAACAACACTAATGTGTACATAAGACATTAAAAAGAAAAGCAATCCCTTTAAAACAAATTTTAAAGTAAAAAAAGTTCACAGTGGTTTGTATAAACAGTATGTAATTTCTGACAGTAACAAATTTCTAGTTTCATAGCACGCTTGTGCCCTCTTTAGTTCCTAAAGAAAAGAAGCATTTACACTACTCATTGTACAGATTCAAAAAAGTCAGTTGTACAATTACCCATAGTGACAGGTAAGATGCTGTGGAGTGTACAGCTGTAACACCAACATAAGGGAAGTTTCAAAAAACTCTTCTTGGGAAGGGAGAAAAGTCTTTCATTTGCTGTTACAACCAGCAAATTCCATTCATTAAATCAAAATAAAAACCACAAACACGTTACCTATTTTGAGCAAGCTGAACAGTACACGTTACGGTTTTAAAAATGGAGGTTATATACTATAATACAAGTCCCAGCTCGGCAGTACCAAAATTACTATTTCTTCGCTTGTTTTGTAATCATACCCCTTGGTGGCGTTACAGGTCTGCTAGCATTAGGCTTCTTTTTTTCTGCAGGTTTCAAAATCTGAAAAAAGACAATTCAGTCATTTACTATGGTGATTTAGCCAGCAAATAACTAGCAAATCTGATAATTTACTTGTAAAAATAGGATACTGGTGACCACGACCAGTAAAGTCAGCCAGCAGTTCTGCATCCTCGATGCTAGGAGTAGCGTACTTCCTTTCCACCGAATAGTTACACTAGTACTAGACCAGATCTGGAATCACATGGCAATAAGGAAACAGATCCAACTTCATTTGGAAAAATTTACTTTAAAAGGTAGATTCTTTACAGGTAAAGAGACGTGTGCTCTATTTCAGGGGTGCACAAAATGGGGTGGGGGGATGAGTCCCCAGGGGGCTGGGGCATGAAATTTCATAACAGGGGCACAGAACGTTTGGCTGCTGGGTCTCAGGCTCATCCATCTCGTTGAAATATGTTACTGTTATGTATGCACATTTGCAGTTACATACTGATCGATACAGTTTTTACATTCTACACACTCTTCTCACATTTGCCGGAAGGATTCTTTTCCCCATAAAAACAAAACTGAAATATCTGTCAGTTTGGATTACACCAGACAGGTTGGGGGGGCGGTCCTGCTAACTGCAAGGACAAGGAGTGGCACTTGACAGAAAAAATTCGCTCACCCCTGCTGTGCTTTATGCCAACGTGGACAGTAGCCTCAATATTTTGAGAAGCAAATGAGGTTACGTCTACACTACAATGTAAATTAGGTTTTATTAAAATTGATTTTATAACGCTGTGTTTTATAAAATTCAAATTTGACTATCCTCACCTCCCCACAAAGTTGAGTTATACTGCCACACTCCATCGTCAAAACATTGACTGCTGCAGCAGTACACTGCAAGAACCCATCCCATAGTTCCCCTCAGCCATGTAGCATTCTGGGTGTTTTTGCTGATACAGTACAGGGGGTGGGGGGAAATCGCCCCGCAAGTGGTTGTGGGTATGTGACATCTTCCCACATTGCATTGCTCTCACTCCCTCCTGTGGAAACCAAATGGCCATTTTTCCCCAGAGTGAAAGTAGTAAAAGTAGGGAATCTTAGGCAAAGGTAAACCAAATAGGCTGGCTTCAGAAGGTATAGTGCACCAGGCAGGGGGTCTGTCATACTGCCCTGGGATCACCCAGGAGTCTCATCTCAGCTGGCGCTCCAGCCACTTTCCACCCTGCCACCTTGAATCCAGAAACATCCTCCAGGAAGATATTCCAGCTTGAAGAAAAAGAATAGTAAAGTTGAGGGAAAAAAAAAGCTTGTGATGCAGGATGTTTGGTTTACTACTTCACTGTACAGATGTGTGCAACACTGGAGATGGGGTTCCCCAAATTTCCACATGCATGAATGACTGTCTCCTGGGATCACGCAGGTGTCTGTGCCATCTTAACGCCCTCCTGCCACCCGCCAAAAGCACCCCTACCTGGGCAGAATGGTATGGCTTCTACCTGATAAGCCAACTAGCACTCCAGGCATAGGACTGCATATCTGCCCCCCATTCTATTAGGGGTGTCGTGAGGCATGGAGGTGTCTGTTGAAGGGCCAGCTGACAAGGACCCTTCATTGTGTTGCTCAAGTGGGGCGGGAAGGTGGCAGCTCTGACTGACTGTGTGGTGTTTGCTCCCCCCATTCCATTAGGTGGGTGTCAGGGGGTTGGGAGGAGGGTTGTCACTTGAAGGACCAGGTGAAATGCTCCCTTGCCCCCAGGACAGCAAGCCCCCAAAATCTTTGCCTGGGGGAGAGGGGGGAGGAAGACTCCCCCTCCCCCAGCAACAGCAAACCCTGCTAATCTTTCCCACCTTTGAAGCCCTCCCCTTGTGCAAGCCAGAACACAGTGCTGTCTGGCAGCATGGTCCACATTGGACAGCAGATAATTTGTTCATTGGCTTGGGGGCTAGCCACGTGATGTGGCTGGGCATGGAAAGACCCCAACTGCACAGCACCTCCGGGGGAGGTGGAGGGAAGGCCTGCCGCACACAAATGTAAACCACAGAAAAGTTTCTTGGCCTCTCACACAAGCATGACCCCCAACGTGGTGTGGTGGGGTAAGGGCTGGCACCAGCGCCAGAAAGAAAATTCAACTGCTCGTCTTAGAGAGGTAGAGAGAGAACCATGAACTCCATGTTGGGGCTGTTTTTAAATGGGTAGAGTGCTCACCATGCTGATAATAACGAAAGAAGTTTTTCAGCCTCACACACAACCATGACCCCAAAGGCTGGCCGCCAGAGGCTTCTTGGTGCCAAAGTTCAAATTTGCAGGCTCTCTGTCACCTAATTTCTGTGCACCTGGAGAGCAGCAGAGGTGAAAGTGGCCAGAATGGACAATCATGGGGTATTATGGGATACATATGGGACACCTCTGAAGGCTAATAAAGTTGATTTAAAGACATGGTGTTTCCACGCTAGCCTTAATTCAAACTCGTCGCTATGCCGAGTCACTTTCAACGATGTTATCTAGACCTTACTGCTTCCTTTAAAAAATACACACACACACACACACACACACTTATGGTATTTACAGCGAAGACACTGACACTGTAAAATTGAGCTAACTGCCTTAAGTTCAATTTTATCATTTAGTGCACACGTACCCTGAGTGACTGAACTGACACTTTCCAGACACCTTCTTTACATCTGTAAAAATCTGCTGTGAGAACTGTTTCTACAACAGTAATTTTTAAAAGAGCAAATTCACTAAAAAGGGGAAAAATCTTAATATACTGTACCTGAAAAGAGCACATTAGAGTTTCGTCCACACTCATCATGGCACCAGCGTTGTCAAATTCTCCACAGTAATTTGGGGCAGAAAACAGAGTTACCAATTGCCTTTTTGCAAAGAACTCATACCCATCTTCAACCACCTTTAATAGAAAAATAGCTCTATTAGAGTGGAACACTTTCTCACTGCAGTCACTTAATACTTTTCACATGGCATGCATTTAAGTTAGCCCCAACAAGCCCAGTGAGATGTTATAGCTATCTAGCAGACAGAGTTATGGAAGAATCATTTAAGTCTCCAGACAGTGGTACCTAATTAAATCAATCAAAACAGAATTAAGAATGAATACAGGGCCCCCGATGACCTGTGCTCCAACCAGAATACAAGGGTTAAAATCAAGTAAGTTACAGGCCCCATCCTGCAGTGTAAATCTATTAGCAATGAAGCTAATGGAATTCTGCAGGTGTACAGGGAATGCCAATGGAAGATCAGGGCCATGGACTGTACTTGTAAAATTAAAAATACCTGATGAGCTCTACATATAAGATCCAAATCATGTTTGTGGAGAAACTTTGCAACCACTTCAGCACCAAATGTGAAGGACACGCCTCTGTCATTTTCGCCCCATCCTAAGACATCTTTGTCAGGGTCAGACCACAACAGATCACAAAGAAGACCTTGATCTGGCACATCAGTGGGGCGCATAATTCGTCGAATCTGTTCCATTGACTGAAGATCTGGTGACAAGCCTGTTAGGAGTTTTACAGTGCATAAATGGTTAGTGGTTTACTCAAAAGATGGTCCACACATTAATATTCCAACTCCCCTATTAAGGGGCCCAAAATCCTTAAAGTGCATAATGTTGATTTGCTAGTGGCAACAGATTTCTATAAAAGCTTTTATGGCAATTCTTGATTTTTATCCAATTGTAAAAGCTTTCTATAGCAGGCTGGTCTGGGGGCCCAAAGCCAGGCAGGTCCATGACAAGGCCCCTTTAAGGAAAAGAGTGCCAAGCAAGCTGGCAAATGAGGACCACACGTCATATACGTAAACTACCTCTTGAAAATAAAAATGGGGGTTGGCAGGAGAGGGGCAGAAGGACTAAGCTGTGCTTCAGGCACTCAGGCTAAACAAGAGGGCAATGAAACCTCTTAACTAAGGGAAAGGAATTAAAAGGTCTACAAACATGAACTGGCAGCCCCAAGATGGGCAGATTAGACTCCAAGAACAGGAATACAGTAAACCCCCCCCACCCCCCCAGATATGCACGATTTCAACTTGTGCTTAACTTGGTTCATGCGAGTTAAGATAAGTAAAAATCTTGGGAATCCCAGGGACTGGGGATTACAGCTCCTTCACCAGCTCCATGCTCCCCAAGCTGGGGGAAGCCCAGGGACAGCCACGGTGGCACGGTTTCTCCCCGGGCTTCCCTTAGCTGCGAGAGGCCATGCTGTCATGGTTGTCTGCCCACCTGACCTCCTCCAGCTGGCAGAAGCCAGGCTTAGGTCCCAGAGAAGTGGGGATCTGGGAACCAGGTGGCAGCCTGGCTCCCACCAACAGAGGGGAAGGCTAGTGCCCTCGGCAGTTTCCAGGCTCCCGTGAGTTGCATGAAAAATTTGACTTATGCAGGGGATTGCGAGAATGCAACCCCTGCGTAAGTCATGGGTCTACTGTATTTCTTTAAGTAACCCAGGCTGTACCTAAATTATGGGGAGGTTCAGGAGGGAACTGAGTGCAGTACAGTACTGTGAAGGGCAACACTGACAAAGATGTAAGCAACTTGTCTTCACACCTTTATGATTCAAAAGAAACAGCCTATTGTGAAAGTTCACTAAATATGCATATACAGATGAGAAAGGTCACTTATGCATTTTACAGACCTACAAAAAGCCATTCTTACTGAACAACATTTATTAACATCTACCAAGTGTACTTTTAAGATACACACTGAAAGACAATACTGGCAAGAAAGAATGTTGTACTTAGCTCATTCAGGCACAGTAACATTAAATAACAACATAGGGAGCTACTAAATTACTATAACACTAAATATTCATTAAATTTTTCACTAGTGTCTAGATAAGCTATTATTGCAAGTTATAGACATATAAAGAGCTGCAATATACATCACAGCTGTGATAGTTGGACAGTTTTGTACATTAGATACATTAGGTTTCTGAAGTGGTATAAAACCACTTTTTAAAAAGCTAACATGAGTAACCTTCAAAAGCGTAAGGCTGACTTTCAGGCATAGGCTAACCCCATGGTATACCCAGGGAAGTACACAACGACTAAGAACGTATTGTTCTTAGAATCTATAGAAGTCTGAGGCAGCAATAGGCAACAGAATACTGAGTGGACCTCGAGTGACCCTTCTTCGCCTCGGTGGGTTGCAGCAGCCTGCAGCCCACTGGGATTCCACCTGTGGTCCTGCAGACCCCTCTCCCCCCACATGCCTCTCACATGTGAGCTCCAAAGGACGCAGAGGAGCCAATGTATCACCTAATTTACACTCCATCCCCCGGGATTGGAACAGTGATAAACAGCTGATTTGCGTGGGTCAGTCAGTCTCTCTCCCCCCCCCTGTGGGCTACATGCAGCCTGTGGGCTGCTCACCACTACTGAGGCCATCTATTCTGCAAACTGCATAGGTTCTCTATGTAACAGAACAGGAAAAAAATCAGCCATATATTCCAAATGGTACTAAACTATTTGCTCAATTCAGAATTTCAGTGCTTTAAACCAACCCTAACTGGGTTGCAGCAAGTTCCAGAGCTGCTTTTTTATTTAAGCTTATCCTTCAACATCCAGCTCAATCACCATGAACTGAGCCCTCCATATCCTCCCTCCCTCCCATTGGAAGACAGGTATTACAGAATGTCACCAACCAGGATTAAGTCAACAGGTAGTCATTTTCCTGCTATGCAAAATGCATAAACAAACATGAAGTAGCATACCTGGCGTTAAGAGATCAGCAATCACTTGCTTAATAACACTACATACCTCCATGACAGCAGAATATTTTTTCATCTACAATAGCTGCAATTGGTAAACAATTAAAACAGTCAGTGAAAGTTTTCCACAGCTTAATGTTATATCTTCTTTTACCTACGAGACAGTTGTAGGGAAAAAAGTTAGTATGGTCTCTGAAAACTAGAAAGTATCTAAAAATGCTAATATTGCTGTCAACTTTGCCAAGGTGTAGAAATACAAAATTAGCTGCTTTTAGACGTAATGCATTTTATTGTGGATGGAAAAGGTTTTAGATATCAAAGGCTACATCTATACTTGCATCCCTCTTTTGAAACAGGAATGCAAATGAGGGAAATCGAAACACAAATGAGGCACTGATTTGCCTATATCATGCTTTATTTGTGCACTTTTTTTTGGAAGAGAGATTCATTCAAAAGAAAAAACAAACAAACAAACAAACAAACAAAACATACATTGTAGACCGGGCTCTTTCAAAAAATTCCACCTTTGAAAGAACCCTTCTTCCTATTTTGTTTCAGGTCTCTCTTCAAAATCCAGATGGAGGAGAAAATCCAGCTAACAAAGGTGGCATCTATCTTGTAGGCTTTAACTAAACAGATCGCTTGCCCAAGTTATGGAAGATCCAGGGTCAACTCCCCTGTCTTCTGTCAGGGTAGAGGATTTGTAAGGCGGATTCTTTAATGAGTGAGCTATGAGATTATTCTCATGTAGACCCTCTGTCATCTTATTCCACATCAGGGGAAAAGCAACTGGAACTGAAGTGGGGAGACCTGAACCTGGGTTTCCCTCATTCCAGGTTAGTGCCCTGGGCTAAAAGTTAAGTGAGTAGCAGCAGCAGACGTGTTAAATTATATCATTGCTTAAATACATTTCGTATGGCTATAGCATACCCTACCAGTTAAGGAAAAGCATCAAATTTAGTGTATGGGGGAGGGGAGAAGGGTAAAAGCTCAACCTTTTTCGTTATTTTCCTAAATAAAGTATAGGCACAAACATGATTAAAGTAGAATAATTTAAAGCAATGTTTCCTGCTTAGTGATTTAAATTAATCCACATGGGTTTGTTTACATTACTGCCTCATACTGCTTCATTATTCAGGTCCTCCTGAAAAGAGAACACAAGGGGCAGCTATTTCTTACACAAATCTTTTATTTATTAGCTGGTAGGTGGAGCATAAGATCTCCAAAGGATTTACAATGTAATTATACACACAAGTTTTACACTTCAGAGAAAAGGGTGCCTTTTCATGCAATTTAGAATTTCTATCTTATACAAGATTAAACAGGCATACAATTTGAAATTTTAACAGGTGTATAGCAATGATCAAATAGGAATAAATTATTCCAGTCATTGTATACATTGCTCTATTTTGATAATCAGACAATTCTGGTTATTGAGAGCACCAGTTTCACCTGCCAAAACAAGCAACCTGATCTTCGCAAGAGAGAAGCTGTAAGTTAGTAAACAGTTCAAATAAAACCAGAGACTGGAAGTGAATTTTTGTAAGCTAGTGTAAGTGCATAATAACCCTTCTCTTCCATCCACCAAAACCAAAAGTTACTTACATTCATCATAAAATCCATAAATTCTATTTATGCTGGCACATTCATGGTTCCCTCTGAGAAGGAAAAAATTCTCAGGATATTTGATTTTGTAGGCCAGTAAGAGACATATTGTTTCTAAAGATTGTTTTCCTCTATCAACGTAGTCACCAAGAAATAGATAGTTGCTTTCTGGTGGAAAGCCTCCATATTCAAAGAGTCGAAGTAAATCATAGTATTGTCCATGGATATCACCTTAAAAAACAGAGGCATTTATAAGGGGTACGTAAAGCAAGATCTTCGCTACAATCACTGATCAACTTACAAGCAAGAAAGATTTGAGAAAAGCTGTATCTATTTACATGAGTAAAACATGAAATACTGGAAAGCTATACGCTGCCCACCATAGATGTCTGAAGAATCAAACAGTCTATAACCTATTAGTATGAAAACACATACTGCTGAATGTGCATCAGCATTGTTGAAGCTACATAACCCAGCAAGAAGTTGTGCTGAATGATCAAAGAATTGCTGAATGTTCACACTATCCTCTCTCAACCCATAAGTTAGCACTCTGAGCCCATTCTTGCAGTCTTTTCTCAGGTAAGTGCCAATGTGAGTTTTGCTTGAGAAAAGATGCTATGATCAAGAGCCTTTATTTCACTCTTAATACCTCCAGATGGCATCCATCAGCAAGCTTTTAGTTTCAGAATGCTGCACATGTAAGAATTAGCAGGTCTCTTTGATATAAACCTTGAGTACCATTTATGGATGTGCTAAGGAAGTAACAAAGACTCTTCAAATCCTAGCTGCAAATGTGGCTAAGTAGTGAATGCTACTTTCACTGTTGGTCTCTTTCCTCCCCAACCCCTAACCCCCAAAACAGAACGTGCCCTACAATCCATACTTATCAAAACTACAGTAAACCCTTGCTTTTACAGATGCTGATTTGACCGACCTTGGGAAAAATGGACATCACCCCCCTCAAAAAAATAGTTTAGGGACTTACCACTGCCACCACCTGGAGGAGCTATTGCCTCCTCTGCTGGAGCCGCTACATCCTCCTTTCACCAGGAGTGCCCCAGTGGGAGGAGTTCACGGCATCTTGGGTGGTGGCTCCTCCAGCCCTGTGTGGCAGGCTCCAGCAGTTCCAGCCTGCTGAATTCCTTAGTTTTTATCCCCTTTTTTTTTTTTTTGGGGGGGGGGGGGGAGGGGGACGACAGGGGCTGGGGGGAGCCTGGAGGAGGTGGGTGGGTAGCAAACCCTTGTATTTAAATGGAAATTCTGATTTAAGGGATACCTCTCCCCCCATTAGTCTTAAATTAAGGCCTTACTGTACTATGTTTTAAACCAGCTGGAAAGTTATAAAATACAGATTACTCTAATTTAAGGTAATTTGTTCATCACCAATCTCAGAAAAGGATTTAATAAAAACTACCTTATGCAAGAAGTATTTAAAGAGAGAGGTAAGTATTCTTACTGGAGAGGCTTCTATTTGCCCTTCATTGCAAATATAAATTACTCAAACAGATTAGGAATTTATGCCCCAAACACCCAGCCATCACTTTTCACTACACACCTTGCCTGAAAATTAAAATCCACTCCTGGGGATCTGTTTCATCCCTAAGTTCCATCATGGCTATGCTGAGAGTAGGACTTTCTTCATACAAAGCCTTCTGTTCCAGGACTGCCCCCAACAAGTAGCCCATCTTTTTTTGTTTCAGCAGATTGAAGGTCAGAGGCGGAAGACCTCTTTCCATTCACAGGTCAGGTACAGTGTGGGCAAATGCACTCTACATCTCGCTCCACCAGCACACCTCAAAGCCAAGTTTCAGACTTATCTTTGTGACTGGGGTTTCTACTCCGAAACCCCCCCACTTTAACTTCTGTATGTTACCCTCTTCATTACTATTCTTTATATTAATTGGACATTGATTTGTTCACGTCCTTGTGCTACAGCCTGTTGTTCAGACCAGTTGATGTTTTGTGTAAATTCTATTGTAGTTACATTTAAAAGACCTATCAACAGGCATTAAGAAATTAAAGACTTCTGTAAAGAAATTTTCAAATTGTTGCCTGTTCACTAAAAGGGTTAGCTGACCAATACACAGAATCACAATACTTACCACAGATTTTAAGTGGGGCTTCAAGTTCTAGTAGAATAGGCTGACTGAGAAAGATTTCTCTGGATTTCAAGCACAGTCCTCTAATTTCATTCTCTTGGAGTTGGACATTTTTGCCTGGTTTAGAACCCCTTACTGTAGGAAGAAGTTAAAAATCGGTTATATGAATCAAATGACTTGCTAAGTGCCACCCTAATATCATACTGGAGTAGCCATTTAATTATGGAGTGAAATTAAGAACTCCATGACCTGAAGCTGACCTCTGGTAACTAAGGGAAAAACCAGTGACATTAGCTGAAATTTTAAAAACAGAAGTCTGACAAAGAGCCTCTGACTCAACATTCCCCCCCGTCAGTTTCAGTGTGTTCTGAATAGTATCACTGACAATTTCAAACACTTAGCATTCAGTATTACAAGAAGCTTGGTACTGTCCTGTAATTCAACATTAATTTTTATAAAACCAAAATGTATTTTAAAACATTTTAATTTTCAGAAATGGTCCTTAAGAGCACTTTATGTTAAAAAATCTTCTGTTTAATCATGGAATAGATGTAGCATAGGTAGGACCAGGAGAAGCTTCCGTGAACTAGTGGAATGATGGTTCTGAAAGTTTCAGGATAAAGCGAACTGCTCCAATTCATTTTGCTGATGAAAGATCATATACCTTCTGATTACTATTTAATAATAAACACCCAGCAACAACACTGCTTCATTCTATTAAGGCGATTTGCCAACTTCTTAACGCAATGCGAGAGTCCACCACCACCACTTCCAGTAGAGAACATTGATGTGAGAACAACTGGACATCTGGGTTCCATAAGGAAGCCAAGAACTCAAAATGCCTCTCCACAACAAGAAAAGAAAATTAATCCCCTCCTGAACCTGAGAGGCTTCATGGATATCAAGACTCCCGAACTCCTTATGCTATCAAAGATCCCAAAACCCATCCAAGTGTTATTTCTCCAGAATTCAAAGCCTCCAGACTTCTACAATGCAGTTACACATTTTCAATTAAAAGTCTCTAGATTTTAAAGAAAATATGTTGATTAAAAATAGACACCACAAATCACTGACTTACATTCTTAATTTTCAGTTTAGCTGAAGCAGTTATGCCATTTGGCAAGCTGATGTTTCATAAAAAGCACCACCATCACAAGTACTTTCAAATAATTTAGAAAACAGGAAATCCAGGAAGCTCCTGGCACTCAAGTGCCTAGAAACCCTTTATTTTCATTCTAAAGAGCAGAGGCTGTCAGGTGAAAGTAAAATTAAAAGCTGGCTCAAAGTTACAAGGCAAGGAGTGGAAAAAGTTGCAATTAAGAAGATTGCTTCCACGGTAAGCTCAGTTCTGCTCAGTTTTACTCTAGTCCCCTAATGGGGGAAGCCAGTCAGCTTAAATTTGTGCAAGTGACACACTAACCACTTGCTCAAATGTGGCCCAGCCAACCTCCATCATGACAAAGCAGCTGGACCAAACCTGTGTGGTGCTTTGACCCTATGCATGTCACAATGCCAAGATAAAAGACCTCAGCCTAGCCAGGCCTGTGGAGCTGGAGCCTTAGGAGCTGCTGCTACAGGGAGAATTTTGCTCCTCCAAATGTTTTTTAGATCTTAGCAACCAATCTTTGATGATCACTGTTAAAAGCCTTTGTTTCATTCTGAAGGAGAGTGACTCACTCAAAATTACAAAGTATTTAAAATACATTTGAGAGGGAATCTATTACAGACAGCAGATTTTCCTAGCCCTTCCATTTGGGCTTTTTGGCTACCCAATTGAAATTCCAGAGAAAAATCAAAATCTTCACTGTAATAAGAACAACCTCCACATCCCCTGCACCCCCCAAAAAAAGGGGGGGGGGCATGGAAGTGATTTTTTTGTTTGGTTTTCTCCTTAATCCTTTTACAATTGGGCTTCTCTATTTTCTTTTTCTTACTCTTACCCCACATGTCCCAGCCTCAGTTCTTTTCCTGCTTTTTCCCCTATCCTCTGCCCCTTCTGTTACAGACTTCTGGTATCAATACTGTCCTCAACCTTACACCTTAATATTTCAGCTGCTTTGCAGCTGCTGAAGCTCTGGGAGGGGAGAGAGGAGTGAGGACAGAAGGTGAAGTAACAGATTCATTGCACTCTGAAAGTGCTGGGAAGGAGGGGGAGGAATAGGAATGTGCAAGGCTCCACTGCAAGAGACTTGTGGCAGACAGGGAACATGCAGGGTGCAGGCAGAATCCCAGGGGGCCACATGCTGCCCACCACTGTTTAAAAAACTGGGACAAAATTAATGAGTAAAGAATAATACACACTGACCTGTATCTTTTTATTTTAAATAGAATAATTACAAGTTACTTCTCCAATGGCAATCTAGAGTGAAAGAAAAAAAATCTGCTCTTCTGAACCCACTGCATTTCAAAGTTAACTGTGTAAATACATTTTTACTGAAGCTAAATGGGGCACAATCACCCAAGACCCAAAGAGTGGCAGTGGTCGGTCTAAATACTAAGGACTTTAAAAAAAAAAAAAAAAAAAAAAAGTTTTAGATTTTAGTCATGTCTATGTTAGAAAATACTCATTACAGTAGCCAACAAGCATCACATGGTCACTCACTTTTCTAGTAGACATAGTGCTTGTTTTACACTTTGTAAACTAAGTCATACTGTTCTTTGACCCTAGCATCCAGTCCCTGCTCTTAAGTCTTATAATGAAGTCCAATTTCAAAAACAAACCACCACCCCCCGCACACACACACACACCCACCCTGCCCGTGTCATTACTGGAACACTGATTCTGTAGCCTTGAATACATTTAAAAAACCACATCTGTGTGACATCAACTGTCATACCAGGTACATTCTCAAATGGTGGTAGTAATGATTTAACCCCTAATAAAAACAAAAGTTTCAGCATAGGCTTGCCTACACTGGTGGATTAATAGTGTCAGTTGATGTCACAAGTAGCAATTTTTCCTAGCATAAAACAGGGCTGCAGAACCACTAATTTAGTTTTTTTAAAGTTCTGAAACTGAACTACAGTTCATCTTACCCAGCCTATTGACAAATGCATGCAATGCACTCCACAGCAGGTCAAGGTCACATCTTTAACAAGACCATCCCCCAAGAATTACAAATTCCACTATCTATAGTATTGTGCACAATTTCTGTAGCCCTGTTGGTCCTAGAATGACAAAGACAAGGTGGACCAACTTGTTGGCAATAGAGACAAGCCTGAGTATACAAAAAAAACTCCTAAGATCTATGAAGTGTATTTTTATCATCTTCAATATTATTCTGGATTGCCAAGGACATCACACACACCTTCAGACTCAGGAACCAGCCAAAACACTAAAGAAATCTATAGCCAGGCATTCACATACCACAGAGTATGCTCTCAGGAGATAATTTGGGATTCACACCCACCCACCTCCCCACTCCCCATGGAATAAGCCATTCAAATACCCTGAGAGAATCTGCTTTATGACAGAACTGAAACGCACACCAACCACATAGCCCTAGTTGTTCCCTACTTCTCATCACTGGAACTTACATGGGGTATGAAAACTACAGTCCATAATCAATGGGCAACTCCTCCTGAAACAAATATTTCCCAACCTCCATCTTCTCACCTTCAAACATTCTTCTACCTCTCACAGCTCATTATTAGAATCGAGGTCACCACAGACTTGGAAACCTAACCAAAGCAATACCAGAACCTATTCAAACCCACAGACCTCTCTCCACAAATACAACCAACACCACATGCCTGCCCGCCTCCCCCGCCCCCAAGATCCTTGGGTTATATGCATACCTACCACAACATATGGTATACCTCATCCTATGCACTAAATGTACCAGATAACCATTATGCTCTTGAGTTAACTCTCAGGGAAATTTTAAACAGAACACATCACCAGCAGGTGACCACTTTTCAAAAAGACATCACCCTGTGACTTAAGTCCTCCTCCCCAAAAGAAAACCCAGATGTTAATTTCAAAAGATAAGCCTGGGCGCTTAAATTTGTAAGTCTGCTTGATACTAAACATCATGGACTGTACAGGCACTGGTTAGTGGGTCACAGATCATTGTAAAAGAAACTATAACACCCCTATCCTAATCTAGCTGCCTTGCCCACGTTCCTTTCTCCTTTATGGGAGTATTTAACAGGCCACTTCACCTTGAATGAACCACTGAAAGTGTTAACAACTTATGATTGTCAACTCTTCCTTGTGTTTAGCTGCAACACTGAGGGCTTTCCTCTACTATGGTGTGGATCCATGCTGCGGTGATCCACTGGGGCCGGGCCTGCAACCTGTGATTCTGGAGTCATATGCAGCTCTTATGAGCAACTTATACCCTAAATAGCCAATGATACAGGATCTGAAAATGTTGGATAAATCCCCCTTTAATACATGCTGTGCATTGTGGGATATAATAGTGTATCTGTGTTTTTCACTGTGTTGCTAATAAGTCTTCATTTTGAAAAGGAAAAAGGAAACTTGGAGCATTCCTGCATTTTAAGAAAGAAAAATTAAAAACGTGAAAAAGTGGAGTTGGATTGGCTTCAAAAGAGGACAATTGAAGATGAAAACAATTTCCAACTGAATGGACCCAGTACATCATATTTACATTGAGTATGTCTGGGCTCCCTTTATGTCTCATTTGCAATGACTAATTTGCCAACAAAAATGCAATCTTGAGAAAATATGTAAAAAAATTGTGAATGTCGTGCTGTAAACATGAATTGCATTACAAATCATTGTGTGCGCTGTTCTTAAAAACACGTTACAAAAGGTATGGCTTGATGTTATTTCCAAAGGACTACTGTGTATTCACAAGTACTACATGTGGCTCTAAAATTACTGACGTGGGTTTTTTTTTTTTGTTTTTTTTTTTAAACTCAATTTGAAAAAAAATGCCTTTTCTTGCTATTTTGCTTGCTAACCCCTGTGGTCGGGGTGTGTGTGTGTGTGACAACAATTAAATAAGTCTAGTGAAAACACTAAAAAAACCCAACCACCAGTCTCAGATCAACTCTAGTACTCCCTCAGAACAAGATGATGGGAGAGTTTTTTCTGTTGACCCAGCACAGTGAAGACCCCCAGGTAAGCAAATCAAAGCAACATCAATTTGAGTTACACTAATGTAACTCAAAATTGTGTAATCTTTCATCAACCTCACCCTGTAGTACAGGCATGCCCTAAGTATGTTTCCCAGACCCAGGAGTTCTATGTAAGCTCAAAAGCACATCTCTCTCACCAACAAAGTTAACTGAATAAAAGATGACCTCATCCATTATCCCTCTCTAATATCCTGGGACCAACAAGGCTATAACATTGCATAGCTGTAACATTAGCACACATCATTGACGTTACATGGAATCACTGGAACTGCTACTAAATTTCAAGTGTTCCATTAGAAGCAAGTAATGAAGCATGGAAGTGAAAGTTAAATCTTTATTTCATAACAGTTTATTGCTTATGAAGCTACTGAGCCATATAGCAATTTTCCAAATGCTTTCCGAGCTCAGCAAGTTATCCAAAAATGCCACATATCCAGAAGCAAAGAAAGGAAACGTAGAGAAAAAACGTGATCAAAGTTAATTGCATTATAAGAGGCAAAAAAAATTAACAAGCAAAAGTTAACCTTTTTAAAAGCAAAGGTTAACAAAAGTGTATGGTCTTATCTGTAATTTCTGGGGAAAGGAAATGGATTTAACATTACATTAGTCAGTCTTAATAGGTACAACTACATTGAAACCCTACGTCCCACATTCTAAAAGAGCAAGATTAATCTGGGCTTAGAAAGAGCAATGCAGTCCACAGTTGTAACCATAACTAGGCCAGAGATGGCATAAGTCTATTTTTCCTAGAAGCTGATAATCTGAAATAGAAAAATCAGTAATTCATTTTCTGCAGTTTTCCTGTAGATGTCCATTGAAATGCCAAAATCTTAAGTTTTCATATAAGAATAAGCAATTTTTAGTTCTTTGGGTGCTGACAGCCTTGACAATATGAACTGATGCTCTTTTGCCAGTGCATATTAAATTCACTGCCATAAAATGAGAGAGAGAGGAAAGTAGGAAAAGCTCTTGAAATTGAGCAAGGTACTTTTTTCATGATCTTTGAAATGTTTTGTTCCAAAAGTGGAACTCATCCAAGAAAATGGACATTTTTGCTCTCTGCCAGCCTTAATGATTCCTAAGCTAGCAAATATGCATAATCCGCTTGAATTGCTGATGTAGGTAAGATACCTCTGTCCTGAAGTGTTGGAAAGGTACTTCCTGGCTTCAGAAGTTCAATGGTCAGGACTACGGTCCACTGTATGAAAACCTGTCTATAATTTTGGAACAAGAATTCTTATCCACGATTATACAGTTGGTGAGGGGAAAAAAACCCAGCATCTTCAACCTAAACAAATCCCTAAGAGGTTGCTCTGAAGGATTCTCCCAATAAATCAGACTAAGTCATAGATGCTACCATAATAATGTAAAATTCTAATTTTTTTTTTCGGGGGTGGGGGGGTGGGGGTGGAATGAACTATGGACCATCCTAAGGCAGCTTGGGATGAAATCATGCATGATGACACCACCTGACAGCTTGGTCTTGTAATCAAAATAGTCTTTTAGTAAAGGGGATGCTTGATAGTACCATATATAAATATTAATTTTTAGAGGCACTGAGAGCACCCTATCCACATGCAAGAATTAAAGTATACCGCAATTGATAAGGAATCAGACTCAAAAATACAGTAGAGAACAGAATAAAAAAATAGTTCATCGCAAACTAAGTCTTTAGTGCTATATTTATACTGCTGTCTTATTCTCCAATGTCAATAAGAAATACGTTGACAGATTCTTTCCCCTTTTAGGAAGATTAGCTTATAAAAAATAAACTTGCACTAAGCCCTTTGATATAGTCATTTCTCTTAGCAAGACAATCTTCTCCATTGTGGGAGGTATAAGAAATTATGGAGAATGACACCACGGACAGAAAGAAAGAAAGATGATCATCCTTTTGGGTCCTGTGCTCACCCGGCTTTTGAACAAACCCTTGCAGGAATCCCATCAGCGTGCTAAACTTCCAACAGCTCTCACTCTCCCTTTACAGTTCGGCGTGGAGGCTGCATCACCTGAGACTGAGCTGCGGACGCCAACACTGTATCAGACATGAGCTCTGATCAGAGAATTCTTATAGTCTTCAGGGACCAATACACCTCAACTGGCAGTAACACTGAACATCCTTTTGAAAGCATAGGAGAATTTAATAGTCAGCTGAAACACAGCATCAGAAAGTTCATATTGGCATAGAGCAGCGGTGGAGAATCTTTTTGGAGTCACGGGCCAACACTCATTGACTTGGCTCCTAAGTGAGAAAGAACAAAACCCTCGCATCTGTGGCAACCAACTAAGCAGCAGGAAATAAGAGGCACTCTCAATAAGGTCCAGCCAAAGCTCGGTGCTTACCCCAGACCTGGATTAATTCTTTTGGTGGCCTAGAGCTAATAGGTTTAATGGGGCCCCCTGGACACTCAGATGGAGCCAAAAATTAGCGGTTTAGGATGCAGCAAAGGGTGGGGAGTCTGGGCAGGAGGGAGGGTGCAGAACCTAGGCAGGAGGAATGTTGCAGGAGGTACTGCATGCTGAATGGAAGCACTCCCTGCAGCACGCAAAGCCATTTCCTCCTCCTGTCAGTTAAGAGCCCGCAGTCCAGACCTGGCTCCAGCTTGTCTTGATCAGGCCCACAGGCCTCAAGAGTCTTCCTGCCAGGGGGAGCCAGTGCTGGTACTCCAGCCATGCTTCCCCTTCCCACTGGTACGGCTGGAGCAACAGCAATAACTTGCCCTACTTGGAGGTGCAGGGGGAAGGAGGGAGAAGGCGACCTGTGCCTTGCAGGCCAGATCAAGGTAAACTGCGCATGGAATTCAGCCCCCAGGTCATAGGTTCCCCACCCCTAGCATGGAGATGCAGGATGAAGATAGTCCATCCTGACAACCCAGCAATCCACCCAGCCAAGAGGATGGAGAATGCATTTTTTGGACTCTCCATTTATCAGTTCCAGGGGCAAGATGGCAATTCTCCCCCAAAAATGCATATAATCTTAACACCTCTCAGCCCTTTGGGTTCCTGAAGTCAGTTCACATGCTCCACTGCCTACTGGAGTTTCACTATTATGCATGAAAGGATCAGTCCTTGGTGCTCTCACTGTCTTCCTCGACACCCTCATTGATATGGGTTGGTTTCAGCAAGCCAGTCCTTTCGTGACACACTTGTTCTACCACAGACACAATTGTGAGAGCCACTCATCTTCTCATTTGTCCCAAAAGAAGCTTTTTAATCCTTTTGGCACGCCCTGAGTGGAAACCCTTACTCAAGTAAATTATTGCCAGGCATATCACTCATGGAAGTATTACAAAAAATTCCCACATCCCCTGATGTCAACATATTAATATGGAAGTCCTTTTCTAAGACTGCCAGGATTGGAGACAACCATCACCTCTACATATACATGCTGCTGACTCAACCCAGAGCCATTTTGAAGTATATACTCTCACAAATCAGACACTGAAGTCAGTCATATGACTAAAAGAGCTACCCAGAAGCACTAGTCTATTGATGCTTTTCATGACTCTATTACAGTGTGTTAAGAACGCTATGGAGAGGGAAAGACAACCTATGGTCCATTTGGGACTGTTTTCTCCTTCATAATGACCTGCTACTGAAGGATGACCTCTAGAAAACATGGTGATTCAACGCAGAAGCCTCAAGCTGCCTAAAGAAAAAGATCAACAGATTTCAACTACTCAAATTTCCAGATGTTTAAGGGGGGAAGGGGGGAATCATTCTAAAACCCTCCTTATGAATACTCAGCCTAAAGCATCTCTGTGAAACTGAGGAAGAGTACACTAGGATCAAAATGGAGTGTACCATCTGTCCAGCAGAGGGCAAATGAACTTAAAGGAGAAAGGAAAAACAGGGTTTGTGCACCACACACTGTTGTGGAATGAGTAGATTTAACTAACAAGTAACACAAGAAATGGCTGCAAGTCCCAGAAGACGGAAACACCCCCAGGGCTCCTGGTACTTCTTCACAAATTTCCCACAACCCACAGTTTCAAGGATCTGTGTCAAGAGCTGTCAGATAGATACCTGGATTGTAGCGTGGTTACACGGCTTCATTAGAGGAGACTATGCACAGAGGACAGAACTGCACCCAAACAGAACGGCCCATAAAAACAACTAGGAGTTATGCAGCATCTTAGAGACTAATGGATTTATTAGGGAATAAGCTTTTGTGGGTAAAAACGCACTTCAGATGGGCTGAAGTGGAAATACAGAGACAGGTATACCATGCAAGAAACTTACAGCACAAGACAGATGTTACGGTCCATTGTAAATCAGAGTGATCAGTCAGGACGACTGCAGCCATTCAAGGCAGTTGATGGGGAGATGCAAATGTCCATGGTTGGAAAGTTGCCACTGTAGGGTGTTAACCACTAACTAAGAAGGCCTAATTGTGTAGTTCTGGATTTGCAAATGAGCTCCAATTCAGCTGCTTCCCTTTAATTGATATTAAAGGTTGTTTGTTTTTTGTGGTACAGGGATAGCTACTTTTAAATCCTTTACTGGAAGTCCAGGGTGGTTGAAGTGTGCCCCCCAGAGATTTATGTATGTTCCCTTTCTTAATGCTGGATTTGTGCCCATTTATCCTTTGGTGCAGAGACTGTCCAGTATGTTCAATAAACATGGCAGGGTGGCACTGCTGCAATATATCGTGTTAGTGGATGTGTAGGTGTACGAGCCTTAGATGCTGTGGCTTATGCTGTTACGTCCTGTGATGAAGTCACTTGTGGACAGAGTTGTCAATAGGGTTTGTTGCAGAGATAGTTTTCTGGGTTAGGGTGTGTGTTGTGTGGCTGACACTGAATATTTGCTTCAGGCTGGAGGGTTGTCTGTAGGCAAGGACTGGTCTGTTCCCCAAAGCCTGAGAGAGTGAGGGATGAGTCTACAACAGTGTTTCCCCACACTTAAAACATTTGCATACTCTTATCAGGACTTCAGCCTTATTGGCATACTGCCCTCTCCCAGTACAGCACTATCTCCAGAGCTGAAGAGGTGGGTCTGCCCCCTGAACCCTCATCACCTAATAAAGTAATTTTGGTAGTCTTCAAAGTGCTACATGACTGCTTTTTTGTTTTTAATCCAGATTTTTTGTAAATTTATTTCCTGTCATGTACTCCCTGAAATCCTTTTGCATACCACACTTTAGGAAACACTGGAATATGGGACAGGTTGTAGATAGTCAATGATGCACTAGAGGGGCTTTAGCCAGGAGCTGTAAGTGATAACCAGTGGTGTTCTATTATTTTCCTTGTTGGGCCTGTCTTGAAGTAGGTGAGTTCTGGGTATTCATCTGCCTCTGTCAATGTTTCCTTACTTCTCTAGGTAGGTACTTAAGTTTTAAGAATGTCTGATAAAAATCTTGTAGGCATTTAACTGTCTGAGGGATTGGAACAGATATGGTTGTATCTTAGTGTGGCTACAGACAATGGATTGTGTGATATGCAATTTTCATAATTGCTGTTTACATTAGTGTTATCCCACTGGTTTAATAAACAGTATGATTATCTATTGAAGACCCACCTTATGATGACAAAGCTGTAAAACAGATTAAGTCACTCAGGAATAAGGTGTAGAAGGAGAACAGGAAGGGACTCATGGACAGAGCACTTTGAGTCAGTATGATGCTGTTGCAAAATAAGGCAGCAAACAAGATTCTGGGACGCATTAATAGGAGTGCTGAGAGCAAGTCACTAAAAGGCATTTTTTCCCACTCTACTCTACAGTGATTAGACCTCAGTTGGAGTATTATGTCCAGTTGTGGGCACCACATTTTAAGAAAGATGTGGAGAAATTGGAGACAGTCCGGAGAAGAGCAACAATGATTAAAGGGGTAGAGAACATGAGTTATGAGAGAAGACAAAGAACTGGACTTCTTTAGTTAAGGAAAAAAAGAAAAAAAGACTTAGAAAGGACAAATTACAAGAGGAGAGGGTGAAGAGAAATTGTTCTCCTTGGCCTGAGAGGATAGGACAAGGAGCAATGGGCTTAAACTGCAGCAAGAGAGGGTCAGATTAGACATTAGGAGAAAGTTCCTAACTGTCAGGATGGTTAAACGCTGCAATAAATTACTAGAGAAGTTGTAAAATCTCCATTGCTTGAGGAAATTTAAGAGCAGATTAAACAGACACCTATTGGGGATGGCTTAGACAGTTCTTGGTCCCACTGAGGGGGCAGGGAACTGGGCTTGATGAACTGACGTCCCTTCCAGTGCTAGGACACACAACTAAAAATATTCTTTCAAAGATAAAAAAAATGCCTTGTCCTTAGAGTAGATTAAAAGTGACATTTACAATACCATCAGCTAAAAAAATGCTGGATTCACATCTTCTTTACAAAAGGTTGTGTAGGAGGCCATGTCTACACTGCAAGCATCTGCCAGAATAGTCGAAGAGACATAAGCCCCTATTGATATAGCTGTGCTACCAATAGTCCCTTGCTTACATGCAGTTATACAAGCAAAAGCATAATACATCTGGGGCTTTTGCCAACTCAGCTATATTGACCAGGGATCATTTTTCATTTTTGCCACTGCAGCTTATTTCACTCATCTGGGCAGAGTTATAACTAACTTTGAACAGAGAGAGCATGTCCTACTAAAATTATTTTTGATGATACAATCTGTGGCCACACTAGCAGAGGTTTGCCCAATGCAGCATATGTTCCAGTGCAGTTGGGGCAGCCTGTCTGCAGTAGGTCTGAGCATGCCATGGGTGGGGACCAGCACCCCAGGTGCACTGTCCCCATCCACCCCCCCACGCAGCACACCCCTTCTCCCACCCTGGGCTGCTGCAGATGGGGGCAGTTCCAGCTGTGCTGGAGCCCTCCCCACTTTGCAGGGCCCCCAGGGCTGGAGGAATCCCCTGCCTAGTGCAGACAGGGGGGAATGCTACAGCCTCTACTGGTTAACCATAACTAGTATGTGCATTTCCTTTAGGATGAGGTTTATCAGTTAACCATTGACATCCTTAGTTAGGAACTGCTGAACTGTGAATCCCAGCCAGAATTTTGTGCAATATTTATGCCAAGACTTTTATAAATAGTAGTGTTTTCACTGAGGTACTGGTTAAGTGACTTGTCCACATCCATGATAGTGGTATTAATGGGATCCAGATCTTTTAGCTTGAGTACCTAATTCTATTAGACACTACTGCATCTCTACAGAATGTAGTCCACCAACTGGTAAGACCCATTTCAAACTAGGGGTTTCCAAACTAGTGAGCAGACTTTATTAGCGACATCATGTGTGCCACACGTACCAGGCTTGCCCAATGAGCTTTGATATAGGCTTATTTTAAAGCTTCTGTTTAATTAAATGCTCCTACAATTCTGTGAGAGGCATGAGATTTAAAAGAAAGCCAAAAGTTCCAGAACAAGTTGTCAGATGTGAGAGCAGTCAATTTAAAAGACAGAGGAGCTCATATTTAGCATTTAGCTCTCCAGACAAGCGTCAATATTTGTGCGCTCCAGGCAGCTGACCTAAACGTTGCAAGACTATGTCTGAGCCTATCTTCAACAATAGCTTCACCATGCTAGCTCCTTTGTGAAAGGAAACTGACTCAGACACCTCCACGCTAACACCATTGCAGTTTCCGGAACAGTCACTAACCTAAACTTGCACCCCTAGCATTATGACAGGCTACAAGAGGGTATGGGCAGCACTTCTCCTGTCTGAACAGCAGAGCAACTTGGTGCTTACTTTAAGGAAGACCGCATTTTCATTTCCATAGTTACGTTAGATGTGGTATACCTAGACTTTAGTAAAGCATTTGATACAGTCTCACATGATATTCTTATCAAAAAACTAGGCAAATACAATTTAGATGAGGCTACTATAAGGTGGGTGCGCAACTGGCTGGATAACTGTACCCAGAGACGAAGGGTCCTGTGGCACCTTATAGACTAACAGAAAAGTTTTGAGCATGAGCTTTCGTGAGTCTGTGCTCACTTCATTAGATGCATCTGATGAAGTGAGTCTGTGCTCACGAAAGCTCATGCTCAAAACTTTTCTGTTAGTCTATAAAGGTGCCACAGGACCCTTCGTTGCTGTTACAGATCCAGACTAACACGGCTACCCCTCTGATACTTGTACCCAGAGAGTAGTAGTAAATGGTTTTCAATCCTCCTGGAAAAGTATAACAAGTGGGGTTCCGCAGGGGTCTGTGTTAGGACCAGTTCTGTTCACTATCTTCATCAATGATTTAGATATTGGCATAGGAAGTACACTTAAGTTCGCAGATGATACCAAGCTGGGAGGGGTTGCAACTGCTTTGGAGGATAGGGTCATAATTCAAAATGATCTGGATAAATTGGAGAAACAGTCTGAGGTAAACAGGATGAAGTTTACTAAGGACAAATGCAAAGTGCTCCACTTGGGAAGGAACAATCAGTTTCACACATACAGAATGGGGAGAGACTGTCTAGGAATGACTACAGCAGAAAGGGATCTAGGGGTTATAGTGGACCACAAGCTAAATATGAGTCAGTGTGATGCTGTTGCAAAAAAAGCAAACATGATTCTGAGATGCATTAATACGTGTGTTGTGAACAAGACACAAGAAGTCATTCTTCCGCTCTACCCTGCGCTGGTTAGGCCTCAGCTGGAGTATTGTGTCCAGTTCTGGGCACTGCAATTCAAGAAAGATGTGCAGAAATTAGAGAGCGTCCAGAAAAGAGCAACAAGAACGATTAAAGGTCTAGAGAATGCGACCTATGAAGAAAGGCTGAAAGAATTGGGCTTGTTTAGTTTGGAAAACAGAAGATTGAGGGGAGACATGATAGCGGTTTTCAGATATCTAAAAGGGTGTCATAAGGAGGAGGGAGAAAACTTGTTCTTCTTGGCCTCGAAGGATACAGCAAGAGGCAATGGACTTAAACTGCAGCAAGGGATGTTTAGGGTAGCCATTAGGAAAAAGTTCCTAACTGTCAGGGTGGTCAAACAGTGGAATAAATTGCCAAGGGAGGGTGTGGAATCTCCATTGCTAGAGATATTTAAGAACAGGTTAGATTGATGTCTATCAGGGATGGTTTAGACAGTACTTACTCCTGCCATTGGGACAGGGGGCTGGACTCTATGGCCTCTCGAGGTCCCTTCCAGTCCTAGTGTTCTACAATTCTATGAACTCTATAAGGCTCTTTGAAAACATGGAAATGTTTAAAATTTAGATGTTCTAAATATTTTTGCATCTCATTTTTTGAAGGAAAAAAAGCTACAAAAAATATTTGCATTTACTTTTAAAATGCCTTTTACCCAAGGAAGAGTTAGGAAATAAGAATTCCATTCAATTCTTTACGGGAAAGAAAATCAAGTTCTTCCCAAAGTCAGCTACTTCAGAGGGCTTTGCGATGTTAAAACATTTGTTATTTACACAGTTCTAGCCTTTTTGGCTGCCTCTACCCTGGCAAAGTAGGGATGCATAATTTACAGATCCCTTTTGATAACAGCCATGGAAATTCTAGCACAGGGCCAAAATTTTTAGACACACAGATTTGTTATGATAGATTTAGGAGCCCACTCCTTTAAGATATTGGTCAGTTGTTTTAACCTGTCAATCCTTTTTTTCCTGTGACATTCTCTTTTGCCATCTCACTACAGTGAGCAAGTTTCAATATCATTTAAGACGTTTATTGTGGGGGATCAGCTGCATGAATAGCCAATTTAATTATACAAAACAAAGCAGCAGAAATGTAGCACTTTGAAGACTAACAAAGTGATTTATTGGGTGATGAGCTTTCATGGGACAGACCCACTTCTTCAGATTGATTTCATTTCCAATACAGACTGACATATTGGAAATGAAGTTGATCTGAAGAAGTGGGTCTGTCCCATGAAAGCTCATCACCCAATAAATCACTTTGTTAGTCTTCAAAGTGCTACATTTCTGCACAAGTACATTTTGAAACAAAACCACTTTGAATAAAAATGGATGTTTGTAATCTGTGTTGATGCTTTTTAAATCAAAGTTCCACTTTTGGTCAGCAACTACTTTACACTGTCTATAATAAGGTTAGTGTGATGCACTAAATGCAGGCAGCAGCTAGAAGGCTCAAATTATAAAAAGTACCAGAACTACACAAACACCAGTATTTCAAAGCCATATTCTGGGTTTGAAAATCCTAGAAAACCAGGATCAGAAGTCTCTGGGCTCAAGAAAGGGAGCTCAGGCATTTCTTAGAACTCTTTTTCCATCACTATTCCCACTGTAGGAGTCAAGCTCTCAGAGGCATCTTTCCTAGTATACTCTTCTTGTAACTAGCCTTTTTAATTTTAGAGACAGACAACTACAACCTGGAAGTGGCCACTTTAGAAGCTGACTGCATCTCCTTTCTTATACTGCTGATATACTCTGGTATTGCACACATTTTTGTACACCTCATTATATTATTCAGCAGAATTTTAAGAAACATCAGTCTTCCATGCAGAGCTCCTGTTACTTACTACCCCCTTCAAGTCTTGTTCTATCAATGTATGCTGTAAAACTAAGAGAAACATTCTGCCAACAGGGGAATAAGCACCAAATCATAAGAAAAGTGCCTTCCCAACAAAGAGTCAAGTACACTCATCCCTCGCTATATGAGCATAATTGGTTCCCAAATTTCTGCTCATAGGCAAAAACTCATAAGAGCGACACTAAATTCACATTAAAAAACATGTAGAAGTTTCCGATTTGTTCCAAGTGCTTGTAACTTGACATAAACCAGTTGATTTTAGGTATTTTTCTGACGTATTTGACTAGTTTGGCACCAGAAATAGGATGAGTATATGTATGTAGAACACAGAGAACAAGAGGTCCTGTGGCACCTTATAGACTAACAGATATTTCATATGATGTATGTAGTGCAGGGATTCCCAGCCTATGGGTCGGGGCCCAAATATGGGTCACCATTACATTTGTTAAGGGTGGCCAGCTGGGCAGTTCAAGAAGCCATGTGCAGTTTCTTAACACTGCTGCCTCAGGCAGATATCTATCATTAGAGATAGCAATTACCCTATGCCTAGGTGCTGATAGCTTAACGCTTGAGTTAATTGGTTTTAACAACTGTTACCTGCCGGGAGCAGGAGGAGCCACTGAGCCTAGCAGCCGCAGTGAAGAAGCTGTGGAAGGAGGAGGAGTGTATAAGGCTGGGGGTGGTTTAGGGATGCAGAGGGTGTGTCTAAAACTGGGGGAGGTTTCGGGCTGCAGGGAGGGGGTTCTAAAGCTGGGGGCAGTTTGGGGCTGCTGGGGGGGGGTGCAGGTTTCCCTGCCCCCCAGCCAGGGACCCTGCTGCTGGAGCAGAGCCAGCCACAGGTCTCCCGCTCCCCAGCTAGGGACCCCGTGGCTTGCATATATTAGCAGGGAAAGTTCACTCATTTAGCAAACATAAGTGGGTATACATGCCCCTTATTTTACCAAATACTCGTAAGTAAAGTACTCATTAAACGAGGGATGGGTGTACAGGTAGAAATATCATCAAGTACATTTTCATTAAATTGCTCTTTGAGCTTGTGACCAGGCTAATAGCTTTGTCCCACACAAAGTTTGGCGGACTAAGTGATATTTACATTACAATGAGAAAATTTAAGGTATTTTTGCAAGTCTTCAAAATCCAAATCATATGCGTTATTTTTAAAAGCATCAGATACTTAGAAACATGATCTCCATAAAACTACTATACAGTGGGGGTACAACTGGTATCAACAGAAATGTTGCATGTAAGACACAGACAGAAGTTATTCCACTCTGCTAAACATTAGAGAAGCCTCACCTTGAGTATAGCAGCAACAAAGGGTCCTGTGGCACCTTACAGACTAACAGAAAAGTTTAGAGCATGAGCTTTCGTGAGTTAACTCACTTCCTCAGATGCTGGTCTGTTAGTCTATAAGGTGCCACAGGACCCTTCGTTGCTGCTACAGATCCAGACTAACACGGCTACCCCTCTGATACCTTGAGTATAGTGTTCAATTCCGGGCACAGGCTGAAACTCCTTAGTCCAGCTTTTTCAGAACCTGGCTGGCACCAGATGAGAATTTAGCAGACCACAGGAGGTCATACTGTCTAGCACTCCTATGTCCAATACATTCGCCAGTCCCCACATGTGGCAAACAGGACACTGTGGTGTGGCAATTCCTGGGCTCTGGAGCCACATGCAGCTCTTAAAGCCTTTAAATGCGACTCCACAGAACTGTACATGTGGCGTGCCCTCAGCCCGCTCCACGCATGTGCCCCACTGTTGCATGTGACTCCAGAGTAGCCCTGGCAGGTCTGGTAGGTCACCAGCATGCACTTGGGTGGGAGGGGTATCTGACTCTGGAAAAGGGGGAAGGCTTTCAGTTAGAATGAGGGGGGTGGAGGAAGTGCCTGGCTCTGGGGGAGGGCATTTGTTTAGAGCAAGAGGGGAGGCTGTGGTGAATATGCAAGGACAACCACCACAAGTATGGTGATCCTTGAATTACTGTTGGACTCCACTGGTCTAGCAGCATTACCAACACTTCCACTACTTACTGGACTCTTAGAAGACATTTAGGAGCAAATTACACCTAAGTAATAGCACAGAACACAGAGCCAGGACTGGTGGCCAGAAACAAACTTTATGGACCACAGGAAACTTAACTGGATGACCACTTATCATTGGCACAGCCATCGGAAATCATGCCAGATTAGTGATGTTGCCAGATAAGAGAATTCCAGAGAGATTCTACTTGCACCACACTTTAGGGGAAACAGAAACTGGACTCCACAGGCGAGCAACAAAAACAACAAATTACTCAAAAATCCTGCACTTTGAGGAAAGAATTTTTTTAAAAAGGAGGACATGGCGAGTCTTGAGAAAAGAAGGGGGATGGGAACGGACTGGGTAAGCAACTTCAAATATGTTAAAGGCTGTTATCCAGATGACTAATCAATTGTTGAAGTCAAGTAAGACAAGTAGCAATGGTCTTGATCTGCAGCCAGAAAGATTTACATTAGGTATTAGGAAAACTTTTCTGAGCATAAGAGCAGTCAAGCTCTGCAACAGATGTCCAAGGGAGACTGGGGAATCCCTAACACTGGAGGTCTATAAGAACAGGTTAGACCAGGGGTCAGCAACATTTTGAGTGCCAGGAATACTTTTTAAAGTCACTAATAGTCCTACTTACAACAGCATCATTAATAGGGAAAGCTCTGCATCTTTATTACTTTGGTGGTGACTGGTAGCATTAGTTGGTCTTTTGTTAATCCCATGCAGTCAGCAGCTGTGAAGAGTAGGGGTGGGGCTGAGCTCCCACCTTGTATGTTTAAAAAAAAAAATCTGCTCACGTGCCACTTATGGCACCAGTGCTGGGGCTGCTGACCCCCTGGGTTAGACTATATGGGTCAGGTTTACTTGGTGTTGCCTCAGACTTCTTCCAACCTTACATTTCTATAGTTCTATGAATATGGTCTAGATATACACACCTTTTAACAACAGGATCAGCAACTTTTTCTTAAGCTCACTAAAAAAAAAAAACTTGCACTAAAATTAAACCATAAATTTAGCACATTTTCCACTGAATCTTTCCTAAGTAGCTTATTAATGGGATATTTCAATGGGGTATTAAGAGTAGGGTATTCAAGACAAAGCATATTTCTGTTTTTACATGTGAACTCAAGTTTTGTCAATGACAGTCTTTCCCTTTATATTTTAAATGTATTAATATAATCCAACCTTAAAAGTCATAGGTAACTTCACAATCCCTACAGTCAATTTCTACACTCTAGAGATTAACATAACTTTGAATTTGCATAAAAAGAATGAATCATGTTAGTTTATTATCAAAACAAAGTTAATATACTCTATCATTTAATCACTTCGTACATTTGACAACAAAAAACAGATTTCCTGATTAGTTGCACTTGGAGCCATAATCAAAGTAACACGAGATAAAAATATTGAAAATCTTTGATACCAATACTCTCACTAATTTCAAGTGTCTCACAAAAAAATATTTCCATTGATGCTAGGGTTTGAAAGATCCTAATTACCTGAGCAGTGCCTTTACATTTTATTAGCAAAACACTTAGAATTACTATTACATTTAAAATGCAGGATTGTGTAATTTCTAAAGTACAGGTGTACTGAAATAGAAGATAGCTCTAAAGATTAAGCCTTCACTGAAGGTTTTAGTATTAGGTTTGAGAGATGTCTAGTTAGCATTTTTTTGGGGTAGGGGGGGTAAGGTCATAGTTCATCAGATCAAATTTTTAATCAACGGAGAACCTAGTCTGAAGTGCTACTTATTTGATGGGAAAACTGAATTATACAAAGTTATGAAATATCAAAACAAAAAAAGCAGTCAAGTAGCACTTTAAAGACTATCAAAATAATTTATTAGGTGAGCTTTCATGAGACAGACCCACTTCTTCAGACCATAGCCATACCAGCACAGACTCAATATGGTATGGCTATGGTCTGAAGAAGTGGGTCTGTCCCACGAAAGCTCACCTAATAAATTATTTTGATAGTCTTTAAAGTGCTACTTGACTGCTTTTTTGTCTTGATAGTATACAGACTAGCACAGCTCCCTCTCTCTTACTATTAAAGTTGTGAGCATATGCACACAACTAAATATTAGCACATTTTCATGTAAGTAAAACATTTGCTATCACTGCTACAGTTATGGGTGAGGAGGACCTTTATACAAGATCCTTTTTAGGTGATTTATAATCCAGAAATCACCACTTGGATATAAGTTTCTCAAGCTTGCTCAATGAAGTCCAAATGGTGGTGAAGAGTGTGTGCACGCGTGTGCGTAACTTGAACAGATGTACTTGAACTTTGAAAACATTACCTACATAGGACTGCTGACTTCCTCATTGACTAAGTTTCCAGAAAAGAACTGAGAAGTTGTAATAATGAAAAACAGTATTGTGGGTTTTTACACATTAAGTTGTATAATCACTGTTTAACACTTCTATTCAGAACACAGCTATTTACTTGAATTCAAGAATGGTTCTTCAGTCCTTGTTTTTAAAAATGGATACAAAAAAGCAAAAAGCTATGTTAACCTAATAGCATTGAGATTTAACAAAATTCAGTTATTACCCCATGTAGCAACTAGCTGCTATTGCTAATATTAAAATAGAAGTAAATATATACTACACTAAATACAAATAAAGAACTCACTGCTGTTAAAATTTGTAACTAGTGCCATAACTGATTTAAATCTGGAAAAAAAATATTTCAAGCAGTTTGAAATCCTCTCTTCAATTTCTTAATCTTATATCAAGTTTCAGTGTTAAAGTTTTGGCATTTAATCAATGAAACAATACTGCTAATTGTTACAGTGATAAGTACAGCAATCCGGACATCTTTTCTGAGTACCTTCTTCCCCAGTTCTGTAAAGTACTACAGGTTGAACCTCTAATCTGAGAGCTCTCTCAGCCAACATCCATATTCCAATATGATTTTAGTTAGCTGGGTAACCACTTATGGCTGTGGCAAGGTTCCCCCCTCATGGTCACATAAAGCTTGTTTCCAGCCTGACTGAGTTCTGTGCTGTTATCTAGCTGTAATTTACACTGAAATGTCTTAAGAGCCCAGTAAGCAGTGGAAGTGTTGGTAATGTGCTAGAAAATACTGACCTCCCATCACTCAGCAAAGTCTCTTGTCTAGCACCAGAGTCAGGTCCCAAGGATGCTGAAGAAGAGCGAGTTTCGGACTGAATGTTGTAGTATTTCACGATAGCAACTTTCACAACCCCAAACACCTCCAAAAAATCTTTAACAAATAAACCTTATATAAAAATATTACACTAACAGATCTTACTACATGTTCTACCCTTTAACATTTTAACTGTTTTTTTTCCTTGTTAAAGAGCTTTACCATATTTACATTCTTGTCCTGGAAAAATCTGATTGTCATCTGATAGCAAAGCAAATGAGCTGCAGTAAGCAGCTGCTATACAAAACAACTTTTTTTAATTCTATTAAACGCCAAATGTCTATATGAAGGAGCTTGGCATCTGCAAAATGCAGCAGTGTTTCTTTCATGAACCTCTTCTTCAGCTTGTTAGAGAAATTCAAAAAATATAGTTTTGTTTTTTAAGCCACCCTAACATGGTGGAGAGGGACAAGAGACAAGATACACTTTCTATCACAAAGCTATTTGCAAGAGAAACCCAAACTAAATTCACTGGATTTGCAAATTCTAATAATTTCTATAACAGCACAACTGCCCCTAAACCCTGGCTTTTCATTACCCATGTTCAAAGAAACCTTACAGAAAGAAAAAAGGATGAGAAGAAAGGCATGTCTCTACTATCTGTCTCAAAGTTGTAGGTTACTTTGCACCAAATGGGGAAAAAATCCTGACTAAGCTTTTCCAGGGTAAAGCCAGATAAGTGCATGGATGGACTTGAGACATGCTAGATAATCCAGTTGTTCTTTAAATCATTTTGCTTTCTGCTTCAAAGAGAAGGTCATTGGCTCCTTTGCGACTTGGTACTCTTTATGAAACCATTTTAACCCGATTCTGACCAAAGAAAAAATTAAACCCACCACAACCCCCATATTTAAGACTAGACACTGAGTACACCTCCCTATCCTCCACCCTCCCAAAGCATTACAAGATGACAATAAAACAGACCTTTTCACTAAGCCGGCATTCAGAAGTACCCCAACCACAGAGCCAAGGCAGCCCATGTAAATCCTCAAACCAGGCTTTCTAAACAGCTCAGCACTACACACCATTAGGACCACAAATGCCCCGTCCGGTTTTAATTAACAAGACCACCCGTCCCACCTGAAGCAGCAGAACCCGCTCCCCGAAGACGGGGCTCAAAAGGCTCCACGCGGGACTCGGTCGCTCTCCTTCGGACAAGCCGCCTTCCCACGCACGCCGCTGGGCATGTGCAGGCAGGGGGATGGGGGGGGGGGGAGAGAAGAGTGGCCGGACACTCGGCTGTTTCAGCCCCCTCCCCCCCACACCGCCCCACAGGAAGGGGGGGAGCGCAGGCAGCAGCCCCATGCAGGGCACCGGTTCGCCGGGCGCTTTACAGGACCGGCCCGACGATGGAGCAGCGCACAGACTAAGCCCAGCGGCCCCTACTCGGCGACCGTTGGGGGGGGGTGTCAGGCGAGAGACCCCCCCCAGCCCGGCCTGCCCCAGGCCCGCAGCGAGCCTCCCTCAGCACCCGGCGGAGGCCGGCGCATCCCTCACGGCCCCCGCTGCCCGCCCCCCGGTCTGGGCTCCCCCGGGGCCTCCCTCACCCTCCAGCAGCCGTTGGATGATGCTGTCGATGTTGAGCTTATCTATATCCGCCATCGCCTCTCAGCGGCAACGCGGGCCCCGCGGCGCCCGCACCCGAATCTCCCGCCGCTCTCAGCGGCCACCCAACACCGAACAAAATGGCCGCGGTCCCCTCTCAGGAAGCTCTGGCGGCGCACGGATCCGAAAATGCGAAGCAGCGCCGGAACCCTTCCCGGTCAGCGCGTGGGGAGCGGGGTCGTTTCACTAGCGCGGAAAGCTCGCGAGATCCTTCCGCTGCGAGGGGGGTGAGCGAGGGGAAATAGATCCCGGGCGAGCTTTCGAGCCGGCGTGTGGCCGTAGCGTGGCAAAGCGCTGGGGAGGGGGGCGGGGGGTTCGGAAGTCCCCCAGCCGTGCAACTCCGGGTGCCGATCCATGAGTTGAAGCCAATAAGAGCGAAGATTAGTGCTGCCAACCTTGCATATTTCGCATCATCAGGAGTCATTAGCAATCCATAAACAGAGCCATGCATGCAACTGTCATTAATAGGCATTAATAATCTCAGGCAGGACAATTAACATCCCCCACCCCTCCTTCTATCCTATTTGATTTGTCAGCTTTTATTGCTTTTTTTTAAATTTTGGTCCTCTGTGCTCATAGATGTGAGTCTGTATCAAAAATGAAATTGATCTGATGAAGTGGGTCAGCCCCAGGAAAGCTCATCACTGAAGAAATCGTTTTGTTAGTCTTTAAAGTGCTACCTTTGTGCTGCTTTGTGTTTTGTTGGAGTACAGACTAACATGGCTACCTCTGTTACTATTTATTAATAGGTGTTGGTCATCTGCCACAGATAATGAGGCCAACTGAAAAAGGATCAACAATTATTTCAAATGATAATTAAGTGGTGTTATGTCTATTTTGAAGCCCTTTGCACTCATGCTTAAAGGCCCTGGGCTTCTTTTATTTGTTTCTTCCCACACACCTGCCCACCCCCGGGAGCCTCCGGATGACCCTGGAAAACCGCTGTCTGACAATGACAGGTGTGGGGAGCGTGGCCAGGAAAAGTGGGCTGCTGGTGAGTGCAGAGCTTCAGGAGATTCAGGTCCAGGTCCTGCAAGTTGCCCAATGTATATGAAACCAACAAAAAACAATCAGTCCTTATAGCACCTTAAAAACTAACACGTTTATTTATTATGTAATGAGTTTCCATGGGGCTTACCCAGGAAAGCACATTGCCTAATACAGCGTTTCCCAAATGGTGTTTTGTTCCATGAAGTGAAAATAAAGGTTCTGCGAGAAAATTCCTCTGCAGCTCCCTTCACTGGCGCCACTGAAACAGTAAAACTCACCTGAATTGGTTTAACGGCCACCAGGGCAGAGGGAGGGATACTGACGTTAAACCAACTGAATTTAGTTCCATTATTTCGGCAGCGGCAAGCCTGGGAACCGCAGAGCGCTCTCAATCGCCTCGCAACCCAGGTGGCCCAGACCCCTCCTGGGGGTGGGGTTCGGCTCACCCCCACACACACAATACCTCCATGCCAGCCTTCCTCCCGCTGGGCACACGTGGCCACAAGGCATAGGAACCCCAGCCAGTGCCACAGGTGGGTAAGTGCCAGGGGCCAGTTTGGGGCTGAGGTGGGTTAATCCTGGGGATGGGAGGGACAGGTTTGCGAGGTGGCAGGGTAAAGCTTAGGGATGGGAGGCAGATTTGGAGGCTAAGGACGTAAAGTCTGGGAATGGGGTCCCGCAAAATTCTTTTAAGTTTAAAAGGGTTCCATGGCCAAATAAAATTGGGAAATGCTGGCCCAATAAATACATTTGTTAGTCTTTAAGGTGCGATAGGACTGATTTTTTTTTTTTTTGTGAAGCTACAGACTAATATGTCTCCCCCTCTGAGACGATCAGTTAATCTTCTGGGGTCCTATTTCGTGTGCCTAGTGGGAACGCACAAAATCCATCCATCAAGGGTTGACAGTCGACCCCTGTACTCCTCAACATTGCGAGGCATAAAGGAGGTCGATGGGAGAGTTTCTCCCGTCGACCTCCTTCAGTGAGGACAGCCAGATAAATCAACTGTAGATAAGTGGATTCCAGCTCCACAATTACCATAGCTGGAATTGTCTGTCTACAATCAACTCTCGGCTCTAATGTAGGCCTGGCCTATGTATGAGCCCCTGCACCCCAGTGGAGCTCCAAATTTCAGCTGGGCTCTGACAGTGTAGAGCGTATTGCTCAACTGGGCCCCCACAGTGTCTGTTCCTAGCTTTGACAATGACTCACAGAGTGGTGTTGGGCAAGCCAATTTCTCTGTTTCTCAGCCCCACACTCTCCACTGAATTCCATGTGGGTGTAGAGATGTAGCCACAGGTAGGATCCTGCCAAACTCAAGACCATAAAAAACAAATCATGGACCATGAAATCTGGTCATTTGTGTGCTTTTATACCCATTTCACAAGGGAGACCAGTGGTTTTCAGATTGGGAGTCCACATTCAAAAGCGAATTATGGGAGGGGGGTGTTTCAAAGTTATTTTGAGGGGGGGGCGGTGTCAGGTTATTGTCGTCGTTACTTTTGTGTTGCCTTCAGAGCTGGGCAGGCAGAGAGCAGCAGCTGCTGGCCAGACACACAGCTCTGAAGGCAGCACCCCACCAGCAGCAGCACAGAAAAGTGGTAATCCCGTACCATGCCACACTTACTAAGGCACTGCTGCTTTCAGAACTGAGCCGTTGGAGACCAGTGGCTGATGACTGAAAGCACAGTGCAGAAGTAAGCATGACAATACCAGACCAGGCTATTCTTACTTCTGCACTGTTGCTGCTGCACAGTTGTCAGAGCTGGGATCCCAGGCAGCAGCCACTGCTGTCCAGCTCCGAGGGCAGTGCCACCACCAGCAGCAGTGCAGAAGAAAGGATAGCAGTACTGCCACCTCCCCTACATAACCTTCCGCCTTTCCCTGCTTTAACTCCTTTTTGATTCAGGTCCTCTACAGTTACAGTACCGTGAAATTTCAGATTTAAATACCTGAGATCATGAAATTTACTATTTTTAAAAGCCTGTGGCCATGAAATTTGCTGAAATAAACTGTGAATTTGGTGGGGCCTTAGCCATGGGGTCTAGCAATGTCAACTGGCGTCATGGACCAGGTGTGATGCACCCCGGAAGGGGAAGAGCCAAGAGCAGTCAGCCCTCAGTACTACCAAGACGGTGGCACTGTGCCCCCCAACCCCAATAGTTTTGTGCAGCCAGAGCAGCACTGCTATGGCATTTCGAAGGGGCCCAGAGCTCCAGCCATTCACACTGCCAAAGTAGCAGTAGCATCTACCAGAGCTCTGAGCCCCTTTGAAAAGCCAGGCCTGGGGCAACTGCTCCCTCCCTGCCACACACCAGGCCTGTTGGGGCCTCAGTTTCTCCATCATTAAAATGGGAAAAATCATACTGACCTACCTCCCCAGTCCTGCCAACCCTATGTGTGCAAGTCTCCCAATGCCAGTAGATATTTCCAGGATGTTTGTTAAATGCTTTGAAATTCTTGGAGGAAGGCACAAGAAACGAGCACGTCCAATAAATATTGTATTCTTTTAATTATTTAAAATGATTTTATTCTGCATAGTCAAAATCAATTAAAATCAGCCAAGTTTCAGACAAGCTAAATTGCATTGGCAGAGAGACAGTCTGTACTGACCTTTCCTAGCACTGCCGATCGCTTTGCATCTATGACTGAATATTATTTAATGGGTTTATTTACTCCTAGTTTAATTTGCAGGAATGGCGGTGCCAGCCCGGTTCCCTCCTCCCCTCTCCAGGATGAATTGCTTCCACTGTGCACGCTGGATTCTTAACACAGCAGTTATATAATAATCATAACAACTCATTACCATGGTGGAGCCAGAGTAGAGTTCTGAGTGACTGCAGTGATGAAACAAGAAACTTGTAATCTCAGCACATCTTAGAACCAATAATGAAGAAGCAGTTGAAAGGTGATAGATACAGAGACCACAGGTAACTACAGGCACTTGGTGATTACTCTATACCAAATATACTGCCAAAGTTAAGCACTTGAATGAATGCTTATCCTAATGCAGGGTGGGGAATCACCAGTCTGTGGGCTGAATCAGGGCCCCTGCTTAATTTGATCCTGCCAGTGGCAAATTTCTGTGCCTCTGGCTGGATGCCCTGAGCCACACCACCCCACTCCTGCAGTGCTGGAATTGCATGCCTGACTGTTCGTGGGGCAGGGAAGGGAATTAGGGTGGTTGGCTGTCCCCACAGCCCTGAGGTTCAGGGATGGATGATCAGTGTAGCTTTGAGGCTATGTACACTTACCCCACCAGCTCCCATTGACCAACATGAGCTGTGGAGGCAATGCCTATTACACAGGGCCGCCTGGCCACAGCATGGCAGGGCCAGCAGGAGCCTGTCTTAGCCCCACTACCAGGGGGAGCTGTCAGAGGTAAGCAGTGCCCCATGTCAGGGCACACACCTCTCTTATACAGAGATATACCTGTCTCATACAGCTGGAAGGGACCTTTAGAGATAATTGAGTCCAGTCCTGTGCTCTCACAGCAGGACCTATCATCACTGACAGATTTTTTTTTATATCTATTTGTCCCAGATCCCTAAACAGATGCTTAAGGACTGAACACACAACCCCGGGTTGAGCAGGCCAATGCTCAAACCACTGAGCCATCCCTCCCTCCCTTACTTCTATGTTTGTCTCCATTGTCCCTTTACAGCTAGGTCTCTGTTTTCCTTCTGTTTCTTCCCAGTTCTTGCCACCAAACACCTTTTCTCATTTTGAAACCTCTGCGTTAATTCTAGGGATCACCTTCTCTGCCAACTAACTTCCTTGAACTCAATAGAGTTCCATCAGCAGAGAGTCTGGCCCAATGTTTCCAAGGAACCTTTCCTGTCTTGTTCTCCTTGCCAATAAGGTCTCCATCCCCTTTCATATTTCAACTGCTGTTCCACATCTGGCTTCTCTTAAAGGCCTAATTTTGCAAGGTCCAAAGCATCTTCTATGAAGTCTGAGTGCCTTCAACTCCCATTGATTTCTGTAGGAGTTGGAAGGGCTTAGCACCTTGCAGAATTAGGCCTTTAGGGTTTAATCTTAGCAGCAGAGGTATGGGGGGATCACTCCTCTGCAGGATGTTGATGGATGCATGATTGGCCTTTTTCAGGGCAGAGGATATGCTTGGCTCTGAGTCTGATAATACACAGTGTAGAGGGCTAACAATTCTTAATGGCCTCAGCAGGGGTTGAGGACGCTTTGCACCCTCCTGAGGACCAGGCCCTTTTTTTGCAAAGCAACGTGTACCTCGACAGGGGATATAAACACTGTTCTAACACTAAACCCCAATTCATATAAATGAAACACATTGTTTCCTAACCACGGTCATTAAAGTGCCATTTTAAAATTGTTCTTTGCAGAAAATAGCAAGCCTCACTTGGCAACAGTGTCATTGGTTTTAAAAAAGAGACACAGCCAAAGTATTTAATAGTTTTAATTCCCCCGCACCTCTCACTCCCAGTGATTTGCTTCAGGGGTTTGTGGGAGAAATAGCTAGGGAAATCCTTCTAGCATTTAAACTCTCAGCTTGCTGGCTTCAGGCACTCAATAACTGTCTAGCCTTGAGAACATATATCTTCCCTCCTCTCCATTTTTCTGAGGTTTGCATTATAGTGTGCTAAATACAAGGTGGCATCCTATTTGCCTCACTCCACAGCTTCAAGACCTTTGGATTGCTTCCTTCTTGTCCTCTAACAGCTAAACCAGTGATTTATTTATTCCATAAGTAAAGCACTGGTTTAGGACTCCTTGTAAGGCTGGATACAAAATGCCTTTTCATACCCATTTTTCTCTTCCATTACAAGAATATATGTTGCATTGTTTGTAGTCAGGTGGCTCAATCAGCAGGGTTGGGGATAATTGTTCTTAACAATTGCTCTTTTTAATTGCTGTAAATGGACTGATCATAAGAAATGTGAATTAGCTGCAGCCCCTATTGACTTAGGTTATATATTTGCTAAGTCAACAAAATTCCATGTGTTTTAAAAGGAGAACATGGATTTTGCAAACACTATAAGAATAAAACAGAATCAGTTTTGGCTTTCCCAAGCTAGATGTTCAAATGTAGCTTGTATGTTTCCACGTCTCCCGGTTACGGCTAATCATCCTGCCATTTCCATTTAGGGAAAACTTCTCCACATGTTATTCAGGTTTTACGTCCAAAAATACTTGCTGATCTGGAAGCCTCTGATGTTCTTCGTAGACAGTGACGATTTAAGTCTGACAAAGGATACGTTTCTTGGCATTGTAGGTAGGCAAATCTGAGGCCATACAAATCAGTTTCCTGTTTGGAACAGAAATCAGCAACACAGAGTTGTTTTTCTTTCTTAGTGTAATTGGTTATTTACAAAATAAACACCAGTCTTGTTTCTCTGAACAGCAGCCAGCTCAAAGGCAGTGCCTTGTGCAGAAATCCCAGGGAGGAAACTGCCCTGTTCCTAGACTGTGGGCTTCCACTGCTATCCATTTAATTGGTGCAAAAACTGAATGTAGACAAGTCCATATTCACAGGTATATAGTTCTATGGAAGGAACTACGCTAAATGCTCTCTCCTAACTACTTAATATATAGTTGTCTCTGAGCCCTCAGCCCTTAAGTATGAAACCTAGAAAATCACATAAATTCCACATTTTCCTTCTGAATTGTCAAGCCTCCCTGGCTATGTCTACATCTGTCTGTAGAAGTATCAGAGGGGTAGCCATCTTAGTCTGTATCCTCATTGGATGCAGACTCATCTGACTCATCTTTGCCCGTGAAAACTTATACTTCAAAATATCTGTTAGTCTATAAGCTGCCACAGGACTTCTTATCTGTCTATAGAAGTTACTGTCAGAAGAGATGTTCCAACAAAACTTCTGTCAACAGATCGTGTCTACGCATAAAAGCAGATGGATCTTTTGACCTGCTCTGTTAATAAAAGGGTCCTTGGAGCATCTATATGGCTTTTCTATCGACAGTTTCTGTTGACAAAACGTATTTTGTGTATGGATGCTCCACAAGTTTTGTCAACAAAACTCTCTAGCATAGACATAGCCACAGTGAGTTGTAATACCAGCCCTTTGCTTTTGCATGAAGCTGTTCTTCACTAGACAGGGCTGAGCTGTTCCTGTGAAGCTCAGTGTGGGAACCAGAATTTTCACTCTTGACAAGATGCCATTTGTTTTTGCTTTGAAATTTCCTGCAATGTGACATGTTTGAGAAATATTTGCTTCAGGTCAGTTGAAACATTTCATTTCCATTTCAACTTTGTTTTTTACTACTATCAAATAAAAGACATTTCAAAACAAAAGGTTGTTTCAAAACCAAAAAAAAAAAATAGGACATGTTCTATTCTGAAAATGTTGGAGGAGGATTTCAGTCTAATCAAAATGCTTTTTTTCATGGTCTTCTCTGAGTAAAATTTTGTCCAAGTTGACATATTCCCTAAGGAAATTTTGGTTTCAATAAACCAGTATTTTCTGACAGAAAAAGCATTGCTGTGGAAAAATTTTAACCGATTTTGCTTATACAGGTTGAACCTCTCTAGTTTGGCACTCTCTCATCCGGCAACATCCGTAATTCAGCATGATTTCAGTTAGCTGGATGACCGCTTACCATGGGTGTGGCCAAGTTTCCTGTGGTCCCATAAAGTTTGTTTACAGCCACCGGTCCTGGTGCTCAGTGTTCTGGGCTGTTAGTTAACTGTAATTTACTTCTTAATGTCTTCTAAGAGCCCAGTAAGCTGTGGAAGTGTTGGTAATGCTGCCAGACAATACTGACCTTCCGTGGCCCAGCAAATTCTCTCGTTCAGCACTGCTCAGGTCCCGAGGGTGCTGGACTAGATAGGTTCAACCTGCAGCATTTATCACAGAGGAGAGCATTTTAAGCACATGTGTTCACTTGAAGGAGTTGGTTTGTGATTACTTTGCATCCAAGAACTTGTAGCCTTTGTAACATAACAAACTGTATTTCGCCACTGTGAAAAAATCAGATCATCTGTCCAAGCAGTGGCAGCTCTAGCTCAGCAATGTAGATGCGGCACTGTATCGTACAGTCGCTTCACAGAAATTGAAGAAAACACTTAATGAAGTGCCCCCAAAGCTTGAATACAGGGACCTGGTTCTTCAGTAGTGACCCCCTGTTGCTTTGCAGCCCTCTCTTGAAATAATACACTCTGCAACCCAGACTGTGACCCCTGATTTCAGACTAGTGAGTCCAAGTTACTTCAGTGCATTTATTCCCGAATTGCACTAGTGTGCGAGTTCTCTGGACATTCAAAAGCAGTGTTTGAAAGAACAAAACAACGGGTTGCAAGAAATCAGAGACCAAAATTGGGACAACAAAGCATGGGGGGGAGGGGGCAAGAAAATTCCCAGAGGCTGAACAAAAAAGCGTAACAATCTGTGTGTAATGCAGTGCCAACCAGAAGCACAGTCATGCGTTTAGGCGACAAATAGACAATTGCACGGTGACTGACCGCTCCTTTCGATGCATCCAAAATTAGCACTGACCCCAATGGAATGTGCTTTAAATACAAAATGCTCACTGAACTCCTGAAGGCAGGAATCTCAGTACAGCCAGATTATTCCCCATGCTGATGTTAAGTGACCAGAGTCCCGTGGATGTGAAATCACTGTTCTCTTTCCCTCCCTTGCTGTCAATGGGCCAGAGTCTGATCTCACTCCAACTGGTGTCACTCCATAGTCACTCTGTTGACTTTGGTCCATTACCCTGGATTTCCTCTGCCACTAAGAACCTGAGAACTTGGCCTCATGTAAGCGGCTGCTTTTATTTTCTTGGTGCCTGTGTTTATTTGTTTTCATTCTCACCTCCTTCTTTCAGCTCTTCTAGGAGTGTAAACTGGCAGGTTTTCAGGAGGAAAGCTGTTATGATAGAATGTTACACCAAAAGGTATATGAACGAATTCAGTGGAATCTGTGACTCAAGCCAGTTTTGAATCACTGACCCCACTGAACTCATTCAGGCACCTTGAACGTGCCCTTGTAGACTGTTTCTTTGCCTTGGATTTCAGGATTTCCTGGAATCCAGCAGCCATAGAATGATGTCTTTCAGAGGTTGACAGGATCAGGCTGTCGGGGGTGTTCATCAAGTCCATGGGTTGTACCTGCCTCCTGAGAAGGCTGCCATGCTCATCAACCTGCATGTCTTCAGCCAGCATTAAGAGTATCGGATCTCTCAAATACAGTTACTTACAAAACAAGAGGCTCTCTATCCCAGTTAGGTAAGCTGCAGTCGGGTATATCTCTCTAGTGCCCCTTGGGGACAGGATGGGCTCTGCTGCCGTCTTGGGGTATGTCTGCACAGTAAAGTTATTTCGAAATAATGGCCATTATTTTGAAATAACTTTGCTAGAGTCTACACAACACAGCCGCTCTATCACAATAAGTCTGAAACAGCGGTTGGCTTATTTTGAAATGGGTAAACCTCACTGCACGAGGATAGCGCCTGTTTCGAAATAGGGGCTGTTTACACAGGGAATTGAACCTATTTCAAAATAAGCCAGAGCGCATCCAATGGCTTCATTTCAAAATAGTCCCTATTGTGCGCAGACACTGTATTTCAAAATAGCTGAGGGCTATTTCGAAATGCATTTTGTGCGTGGCAGCGTTATTTCGAAATTAGCTATTCTGGAAAATCTCTTCTGGAATAGCTTATTGCAAGATAGCGCTGCTGTATAGACAGACGTTGCCTCAGAGACCTGGGCACAATCCTCTGCCTGGACTGTTCAGGGCATCTACACCATACAGATTAAAATTAAAGTAGCCCACGCCAGAAGGTGGGGTGCTTCTGCTGCACCAAAAAAGCAGTTGCGGGCCTTTGGGCAGCCAAAAAAGAAAGCAAAATACCAGCCCTTGTTCTTTCTGAGACAGCCCAGGCAGCCAAGGCTCTCAGGCTGATCCTCAAGTCAACAACCAGCTCTTCCAGGGGCCAGTGGGACCTTCGCGCATTGTTGGGGGCTGTTACCACCCACAAGGGTTGTGTGCTTGTTGAAAGTTCCATAGCTGTGTGGCTGCAGAGCAAAATGCACAATTAGCAGATCAGATATTTTAACACAGCAGCTAACAATAAAATAGCAAGATGCATATGCAAAATTAAAATTCATTTGTGAACAGGGTTATATAATGAGTTTACAGTGGGTTATTTGTCCTAACAGGAAAGGAGAAAAGGCATTAAAGATGTGAGGAAACTCTGATCATGAGGCTCCTAGGACTTTGACAACCATGGTTCACCCTGAGATACTGCACATGCTGAGGGTGAAATTGACATTGCTAGCAACTGCTGATGACATTTTGCAGTTGTTGACAGGGAATCTCAACTTTAGATAATCAGTGGTGGTTATTGCTACCAAATGGGTTGCCAGTCTGCTCCCATGCTAGGGCACAGATAAGGAAATTTCTCAAAGGAGTCTAACGTAGAGACAGCTGTTGTCAGAACGTACTTATAGCGTTCTTGGCTGTCGTGAAAGCTCTGCAACACTTCAGCACATTTCAATGGGGTTTCACTCCTGTCAGTAAAGCCGCCTTCTGTTTTCAGTGAAATCCCCTTCTGCTATCAATGGATTTCACTGGGTTGACGCTCTCCCGCTCTTTGAATTCAACAGTGGTGACTAGGCAAGCATGCTGCATTCCCAAGTGGTCTTTGCCACTGCAACAGAGGAGAAAGAACTTACTACAACCTCATGTGGAGATGGAAAAGAAGGAAATCCCAGGGCATCATACTGCAGCAGTTGTTCCTAGAAAGATGCTCAGTCATATCAAAGACAGGAGACCTTGAGAAGTGATCAAATCCAGTCCCTTGCACACACAACCACCATCCCTGATGACTTTGTTTTTTAATCTAACCTGCCCCTAAACTTTAAAAGGTTTGAATGCACAACCCTGGGTTTACAAGGCCAATACTCTAACCACTGAGCTTTTTCTGTCATAGCTGCAGCCCTTCTCAGAAAAGGGAAACCAGCTTTCAGTTACCCCTCCCCAGGGTTTCTCTAGATTAGCGTTACCAGGCTTTGTCTACACTAGAAGTTCCTTACAGAAGTGAATTCACTGCCAGCTAAGGTAGTAACAGGTATGTAAAGGCAGGTGTCTGTGCTCCAGAAATGTGTGAGGCTTACATTAGGGTTGGGAGGTTGTTAGAATGAAGAGGAAGAATTTTTTCTTCCTGTTAGGTCCTCTCCTGTTACAATGAAACTGTTTGTAGGGATATATTTCACCCTGGGCAGAAGACCAGAAGAAAGTATATGGACCACTCAGCTCCTCTCCTGAATGCTAATGTGGGACCTCATTTGCTCTATAGACTTTGTTTTCGCTCTCCATACAGAAGCAAATTTCACCTTCACATTTCCCCACCCCCACAGAAATAGGAGACCCCTATATTAGGGTTGTAAATTATTTTTTTGGGTTACTTTACAGCTCTGCAGCTGCTGGGCTGTATCCCTTTGACAGCAGCCTTAGCCATGCACGAAGGGGAGAATTAGGCGTCTTCATTTAAGCAGGATGCAGCATACCTGCGGTATTCACTTTTCATACCAGCTCACTGGATTCTGCCCAGGGAATTTCCTCCACCTTTGTCACAGTATGAAATTCTTATGGGGACAGTTCCTTTCCCATCAGTAGCACACAGGCCCAGGGGTGCGGGAATAATTTTTATAACAGTGGTGCTGGCAGCTGTTGTACCAAACTGAAAACCCTGAATGAACTGGAAACTATTTAAGCCAGGAGGTGCTGCAGCATGTCCTGCATCCCTAGTTCCATCATCTGTGTGTGGGTAGGCCCTCAAATAGCCTTAGGGCCCCACCAGCTGACAGTTAGTCCCTAATTTTGAACCTGTTTGTGCATCAAGTTTTCTGGAGGCACAGAAAACCAAGGCCGATGTCTTTTGGCCTGGTCGCCATTCAATATCTTTCTCAGGACGATACTGGTGACAATATCATTTTTTAAAAGAAACAAAAACGGAAAGGGTTCAGCCAAGTCCAATGTGTGTGTGTGTGTGTGTGGCTGGCTCAGTCAAAAATTTAATGGGCCCATATTCCTCTGTGAAAAGGTCATTTATATTTTCAGTTGAAATCTTCCTTTTCCTTTGCGCCTGCCACTTAACCTTGAAGACTTACCATCCTTAATGTCAGTGCCCATCAAGATGTCGGGTTATTGCTTCGTGCTCAATGGGCTGCTGAATTCGCTGGCTTTGCAGCCATTCCACATGCAAGCACAGGAATTCACTCAAGGCTCTAGATGGTGATTGTCCTCCTTTTTCTGACATGCAGTCTGCCAGAATAAGCATCCTGTAATTGTTATGTGCTTTCTGAATTGTTTGATCATTGTGCTACCTTGGAATCCTTTGTGACGCTATATTGCATGATGTGCCGGTGGGACAATACAGGATAGAATAATTCCCTGATGTTCTTCTCTGTGGCTTGTTTCATTGTGAAAGTCCAAGGACCCTTCGTAGATCTTGCTCCCTTGCTCTCCCAGGCATCCTCTCTGTGCTCTTGCAAAAGTTTCTGTCCTGTCCTCTAAGCCTGGTTTGTAAATTCTGACACCACTTTTGTTGCCTGTGTGGCTTCCCTGTTCTTCCCAATGCATCTCTCTTTGGAAAAACCCATCATCTGCGTTAAGCAAACTGGGTATAGAAGGTCTGATGACTCATCATTTAGTCTTATGCACACTGAATTTTTCCAATACACTTGTTTGTCTTGAACAGAAATTTACAAATAAAGGAGTTTAGAGATCTCCACTTGGAACCTGGAATACCCATGCTTTTGTAGAACTACAAGATTTTATCCCAGAAGGGTGACACTAGCCTTTGGTTTCCTAAAATAATTAACTAAAATGAGTAGCATACAGTCTAATAAAATCTGGGGACCATTAGAATAAGATTTAATCCCCTCCCCAAATCCTATCCACAGCCTGTAGAGCAGTTTTTATTAAGGAAAATTGTTATTGGCCAAATAAATCCTCTGTTCCGCTGCTGAGTGGTTGGCTGCAGCCCTCTGCCCCAGAAGTGGCTGCATTTCAGTGAGGCTATATGTACAGACTTTGTGCAGTTCTTTCGGCTGAATGTTGGTAAATATCAAATATATGTTAGCATAAACTTCTGTGATCTCTTTTGGTTTGACGCATGGTGCAGATTCTCATGATGTAGGATGGCTTAGCCCATCTTTAGTGGTCAGTCTTTCTCAAACTGTAGCAAGCATTTGGTTGATAAAAGTTGCATGCCAGGGAAGGAATGTTCCCAGTGAGCTGCAATACAGTATGCGCCAGCCATAAAAGTTGCATGAGAAACAGAACGGTGATGAAGAAATCCAATCCAAAGGCAAAATTGAATGAGTCACTCGACGAAACTGTAATAAATCGGCTGTTATTTGCTGTGCCCTGAAACCAGGACAACAGACGAGATCGGCAACAAAAAGGTGCAAGCAGCCAGAATAACAAGGACACGCCCAGACTCTCATGCACCAGTAGAGCTGACCAAATCATTTAGCTGACTGCTGTTTACCTCCGTCAGTCATTAGTGATAAAGCAGCACCATATGATTAATAAAAACACTGTGATTGAAATCTTGTGACTGAAACGTCTATAATTTTAGGTGAGACAGGGCGAGTGGCTTCCTTTGGTGAAAAAGATGCGCTTTCCAATGCCACAGAGCTCTTCCCCCAGGCCGGGAAAGGACGTTTTATGTGACTATGACTATACGGCAGAGCTTGACCTTTAAGTTGGTGGATTCCTCAGACCAAGGTGGCATGATTTATCAGCAAAGCAGATGGGGTTTGGAAAGCCCAAGTTTAATACCTCTTATTGCTGTGCTTTGGGTTCATCTGCTAAAAGATTTTGAATGACGTACTATTAAGTGACTGTGTATGCTATGCTCTTCAATTTCACCTCTCCTGATGATAAAGTAAGCTGCAAATGCAGTAAAAATATAAATTTGATACATTTGAGTACAGGCATTGTCATCATCCTTTGAGGTGTAATAACTGTTTACTAACAAGACCAGAAGTCATAAGTTATGGCCTAAGTTACTAACAAGGCCATAGGTCCTAAGTTATGGCTTTGTTAGTAAACAATTAGTACATCTTAAAGGATAATGAAAATGCCCATATTGAAACATATTGGATTTATATTTTTATGGCACTCACAGTTTTTATACAGGATTTACTTTTTGTGGTGGAGATTCTTCCTGACTCACAGATCAAAACATCCTGGATTTTTTGTTGTGCATTGAACCAGAAGGTTCCTGGAGAAAATTTGGTTTTTGACTTTTAAATGGAAAATGAAACAATCACTAAATAACCCTATTTTGTTCGTATACTTCTCAAGGTTAAAGGTTGTTGGCCCAGTTGCTCTGTGACGCTACAGACATGTATTTCAAAGCCAAAGGCATTACAGTTTGTCCTTCACTATTGAGTGTCTGATTCTGCAGCATTTACTCACAATAGGACACAGTTAGGCAAAGAGTCTCACCACCAGACTGCTGTGCTCATTCTGGGCTTTAGGACCCTCTCCAGAGGCTACAGTGACCAGGTCGCAACAATAAAATATCAGGACACTGTCACGGGATGCCACTGGTTCACTCCACTCAGGCTCCACACCCACCCCAGGTTCCTTCTCTTTCCTGCTTGCCCCCCTCCATGTCCCTGCTTTCCCCCGCGCTTCCCCTGCTCCACCCTGCTATGTTGGTACCAGCCCTCCTCAGTCCCCCACCCACTCCTCACTTCCTCACTCCCCCACCAGCCCCCGCCTCAACCCCTGCTATTCACCTTATTGGTTGCCTCCTCCCCCCCACAGCTCTTCTCCTCATTTGTATATCACAGCAAATGGCATTCTAGTCATCTATCAGCTGGTGTGTGTGACAAAGGATTAAACATTGGGACAGACATCTGGGCAACCTACCAGAAGCTGGATGTCACAGACAACTACAAAAGTGTTAGGCTACTTTGATCTGAGCAGAGTCTAAAATAATGCTATGCTGGAAGAAGGAAGGGCCATAGTTCTGGGTTGAAGATACCTACTAAGAAGGTGTCACATCATGATAGCTACGTCTACACGTGCACGCTACATCGAAATAGCTTATTTTGATATGAATAACGTCTACACGTCCTCCAGGGCTGGCAACGTCGACGTTCAACTTCGACGTTGGGCAGCACCACATCGAAATAGGCGCTGCGAGGGAACGTCTACACGCCAAAGTAGCACACATCGAAATAAGGGTGCCAGGCACAGCTGCAGACAGGGTCACAGGGCGGACTCAACAGCAAGCCGCTCCCTTAAAGGGCCCCTCCCCGACACAGTTGCACTAAACAACACAAGATCCACAGAGCCGACAACTGGTTGCAGACCCTGTGCATGCAGCATGGATCCCCAGCTGCGGCAGCAGCAGCCAGAAGCCCTGGGCTAAGGGCTGCTGCACATGGTGACCATAGAGCCCCGCAGGGGCTGGAGAGAGAGCGTCTCTCAACCCCTCAGCTGATGGCCGCCATGGCGGACCCCGCTATTTCGATGTTGCGGGAGGCGGATCGTCTACACGTGCCCTACTTCGACGTTCAACTTCGAAGTAGGGCACTATTTCCATCCCCTCATGGGGTTAGCGACTTCGATGTCTCGCCGCCTAACGTCGATTTCAACTTCGAAGTAGCTCCCAACACGTGTAGCCGTGACGGGCGCTATTTCAAAGTTGGCGCCACTATTTCGAAGTAGCGTGCACGTGTAGACGCGGCCGATATGATCTACCCTGGATTCTTGATTTTAGGTTAAAACTAGACTGGGCCGTACGAGATGTTTTATCAGTGAATTTCGATTTCACCATACACACAAAAACTGGGGAGCCAGTATTTCCGGCAATAATAATCCAAATGCGCAGACTTGCAAACTCCAAATAAAAGCTATTTGACAACTGATCACAGTTTGATTGAAGGCTAGTTCTTCGTGTATTTTGACTTGTAATGATGACGACTTGTGTTTTAATGGCTCTACAACTTTAACTCTTTGAATCTCTGCGTCTACTGTCATTACATTGTTATTGGCTGTTCCCTGTCCCCTATAATTTCCTACCACTCAGAATATTTAAACGGATGAAAACAGAAGAAATCTTGAAAATCAACATTGATATTATCCATCCAGATAATAACAAAGAAGAATTTAATTCTACCAACCTTTGTTAAAACCAGTGAAACGTGCACACAGCCTGAAAGCAAATATTTGAAAATTAAGTTGTTAATGGAAATAATACAGTGAATGTAGTTCTGCAAAGTTGAAAATGTTTGACATAGTGGACAGATGGACCCAAAATCCAGCTAAAGCACTAACAACTATGGGAAGAGCTTGAATCTGTAAAGACTTTTCAATGCAAATAAAAGATGAAGAGCCAGAATCATAATTATAGCCCCTTAGAGCATAAACAGCAGCCTCATGGAAAACGAAAGAAAGAGAAAAAAACGGGTTACTTCTAAGTCTGAAAGAAATTAGTGGGTAAGTATGTCCAAGAAACGCAAGGTATTGTAAAACTAGAGTTGAACCAGATGCGTTCTCAAAAGGGAAGCAAAATCTTCATCTCTCCCTTTGTTGTATGCGCATGCAGTCTCTCCCTCCCCGCCCCCCGGAAAAAAGTGCTCACGAAATCTCATCTGCACATGTTACTCTATGAAGTCTTGCTACTGGCCGGTGACTGATGCGGCATTTACGATTCAGAAAGCAGATTTTCATCAGCTGTTCCAGACCTTTGGCCAGTTTCCAGTGCTTGCCCCCAGAGCTGTGTTTAAATATGGCTTCAGTGCAGTTGCTCCATAAACAGGCTGTACCATAGTTGAGCCGCCTGCCTGGATGGAATACAAACATAGCTTAAAAAGCAGAGTGGAAGCTCAGCATTGCTGTTGTGTTTGGTCTGTGTTTAAATATAATGCTTCCAGCATGTCTGCTTTTTCTGTCAGTTTTGGATTAGGTTACTCAGGAATGTGTTCCTTCTCTCTTTCTCTGTCTCTCTCTCACAACCCTTTCAACAAATATCTTCTAATGTGGCTTCCATCTTTCGCTTTCCAAATGCAGGTTGAACCTCTCTAATCCATCACTTTCTTGTCTGGCAGCATCCATAATCCAGCATGATTTTAGTTAGCCAGACGACCACTTATCATGGGTGTGGCCAAATTTCCTGTGATCCCATAAAGCTTGTTGCCAGCAACCAATTGTGGCTCAGTGTCCTGTGCTGTTATTTAGCTGTAATAGTCTCCTAAATGTCTTCTCAGAGCCGAGCAAACAGTGGAAGTGTTAGTAATGCTGCTGGACAATATTGACTGTCTGTGGTTTGGCAAATTTTCTCGTCCGGCACCAGTCAGGTCCCGAGGTTGCTGGATGAGAGAGGTTCAACTGGTAGCAGGTGCGAATAGCCACACACTGTCTCAATCTGGCTTCCACCCCAAGGACCAGCACATCCTGAGGATTCCAGCAGTGCAGCAAAGTCTGGAAGCTGGTAGCCCATGAAAGATGCTTTGCAAACGTCAGAACCCTCTGTTCAGCATGTATAATGAGACCTGCTCTGTGTTTGGTGCGCAAAGGATGTGACTAGAGGTTAGAGAACTTAAAACCAGATTTTCCAAGGCACTTGGGGACAGATTTTGAGTGACCAGCATCCACAACGTGGGCCAGTTTTTCCAAAGGGTTCAGCAGCTCCCATTGTAATATTTATGTCCAGATTCTCAAAAGAGTTCAACACCCAACATGCCCCCAGCATGCTGAGAACTTCCAGCAAGTTTGGGTACTTGTCTGGGTGCTTACATGGGAACCTGAGCCTTTAGAAAAATCTGGCTGTTAGTGCTTTCACTGTAAAGGCCACAGGCTCTGGTGACAACTGGGATATAAAAACCCATCTAGGCTAGAGAACAACTGGTTGTTGTTTCGAGCCAAGATACACAGGTTGGAGTTACCTTGGAGATGCTAGGCCAAATGTAGTGCTGGTATAACTCCGCTGGCTCTGGAGGAGTTACACAAGGGCTGAAATGGGTGCTCTGTGATGAAATTTGTGCACTGGAAAAGCAGAGGAGAAATTGCTGCTATAAATGCAAGCTCTACAGAGGGAGAAACACCCAACGTGCTTGAGGCAGAGAGAAGGAGGACACTGGGTCTGCTTCTTATGCAACTGTACTCTTCACGGTACCCAAGGATTGCCGTGTCCCATAGGGTCACCACTTGCTACATGTGGCCAATAGGACACTGCAGTGTGGCAGATAGGGCTCTCGAGCCACATGCAGCTTTTGGAGCCTTTAAAATTTAAGGCTCCAAGAGCTGCACGCGGCTCAAAAGCCATATTCGCCACGACGCGGTAATGTGGCTCCTCCTGAGAGCTGCGTGCGGGGAGTGTTGTTTGCCTGCTCTGAGCACGCGCCCCACCACTTGGTGGGAGGAGCGCATGGTGGCAGCAGGCCCCTGGTGGTTCTGTTAGAATGAAGGGGCTGGAGGTCCCTGGCTCTGGGGGAGGATGTTCAGTTAGAGCAGGGGGTGGGAGGGCTGGGTGTGCCTGGCTATGGAAGAGGGGGAGGGCATTTACTTGGTGAGGGGGCTGGGAGTGCCTGGCTGTAGGGGAGGACATTCAGCTGTGGGGAGCTGTGGTGAATATGGAAAGATGACAGCTGACAGCCACAAGTGTGGTGATCTTTGAATTCCTATTGGACACCGCTGCCCGAGGATGCTCCTGTACAGACAGATATCTCCATGCTTAATTGCTGCCATCAGTCGCAGAAGAGCACGTGTGCATCCAGGAGGGAGGGCCCCCACCCCTCCTACAGGGTGCCCTCCAAAAACATCAGGCCCATTCTGCTATGACCTCCTAATGCAGACATTGCTTTCTGGTGCTGAACTGTGGAACTAGACTCAGAGAGGACAAGATAAGCTGTCAGAAGCTGTGCACATCAAAGCCACAGCACTGCTGCTGGGGCTTTTTCCTTCACAGCTTTACACCACGCTGGATTAGGCGCTGAGCTCTGCAGCAGAAAAAATCCTCCCAAGCTTAGACTCCGTGGCCTTCGTACTGCACAAAATACGGTACCCTTGGCCTTTCCGTTTGACAAGGCTTATTTCACCCTGGGATGCTCTTGAGTGAGTCCCTGTGCAGTCAACACAACCAAGACCCCAGGGCAGAATTTGCCCCAGTTGTGTTTAGCAGGGAGACCAAGTTCTAGCTGAATGGGTGGGATCCCTGTCCCAGACTGATTAAGACATGGTGCATGGTGGAGCGCTAGCTCTCTGTGGAGAGCTGGGGCAGGGATATTGTGCTTAGCACTGTGGCTGGTGCTATGACTACTTAAGACTATTGGCCAAATTCATCTCTGCACTGATGCAGGAACAGAGGACGGTTGGCTTGTCTCCCCTATTTAGGGACTGCTGGGAGCTGGTTTGGCCCTCGGCACAGATGGCTTTAATTTGTACAGGTTGAACCTCTCTTGCCCGGCACCTTGGGACCTGACTGGTGCCAGACAAGAGAATTGCTGGACCATAGGATGCCAGTCTTGTCTAGCACATTATCAACTCTTCTACTGCTTACTGGGCTCTTAGAAGATATTTGGGGGTAAACTAGAGCTAAATAACAGCGCAGAACAGGGACAGCCAGGACCGGAGGCTGTAAACAAACTTTATGAGACCACGGGAAAGTGGCCACGCCCATGATAAGTGATCATTTGGCTAACTAAAATCATGCCGGATTTCGGATGCTGCTGGACAAGAGAGTTCTGGATTAGCGAGGTTCAACCTGTACTTTGTTCATCTTCTCAGGCCCAGTCATCCCCCCATCTTCTCTGCAGAGAGAAAACAAAACCCGTGCCAAGGGACCACTGTGCCGTACAGAACTTCCTTGGATTGTGTCCAGGGTGCTCAAATGTCAGATGGTTGCCCCCTACACAGGCAGGCAAGTTGAGATGGGCCCTCTTGCTGCTCCCTTTCCCCCCGCCCCTGGGGTTCCAGCTGCTGCAATGTGGTTCGTTCATCGTAACCATCACAAACAGGCACCTCTCTTAACTTGCTCAAAGTTCCTGCAGTCATAGAGCTGCACTTCTCACACCATGCCAGGCTGCAGCAGTTTCTTTCATCTGGGGGGAAGCCCAGAGGTTTGCAGCAATGTGTGCATTGGAGACCCAGTAGCTTAATTATAGCTGAAATACGGAGCTATGCATTGTGTACAGTTGCTAGGACTGCTGCCAGTAAATAGGTGGATGTTGGTAACACAGGGCTTTCCAACCCTGAACAGTGCCATCCTGGTGCTTCCCTCTTCGTGTCTTTCAGAGGCCTCTTGATCCGCCTCTCATCCCAAAGGAGAGTTTTCTGTCTGCTAAAGCTACAGGCTCCCTGGGAGAACTTGAGTGTTCAGCTGATTCCTTTCTGCCTCTTGCAACACTGTCAGGACTGAAGGTTCTGGGATTAGAATTTTGCTGACCCCAGCACCAGTAGTTGGAGAGACAGAAAAACGGGAGGTTTGTAGCTGGTATGTACAGAGAGATACACAATTGCCCAGTGCACGTTTGCACCTGATCAAAGGGAAACAGGAGGAATTTGGACAGTGCCATGGAATAAACCCCAAAGGAGCGTTTCTAGAAGCAGTGCAAATAGACCTCGTCAATTATAAAACCCCTGCTTCCGGGAGGTAACATAATGCCTCTTTACAGCACTTAGGAGCTAAATATAAAAGACAGCGATAGTGCGCTCATAATAAAATGATGCTGCAGGATTGCTCTGCTTGGGAGTGTGTCACAGTGAGGCATGTAGATCCAGCACCTCTGGCTTCTAGTTCCGTCCCTCTCACTAATTCACTGTGTGACTTTGTGACAGTCATTTCACCTCTTGCTGCAGCAGTGTTTGCCTCTCTTTAAAATGGGGGTAATAATATTTCACTCTCTTACTGCAGTGCTGTAAAGATGCTTGAATGTTTGTAAAGTGATCTTAGATTCTCTAGAACAGAGGGTTGCAACCTGTGGCTCTCTAAGGACTTATTTGTGGCTCCTGATGCTCTATCTGCAAAGATAAAAACAAAAAACAACAAAAGCAAAAACCCCAACAACCTCTCTTGACTATTTTCAATATTGTTAGTGAATGTCTAAAAGCCGAATAATAAACACCTCATAGCTAAATAGGAAACGATATGTGATCTCGAAGTGTTGGGTAACTCCCCCTTTGCTATGTGCAGTGCATTATGGTATACGTGCGTGCACTGATCTTAAAATAGGGGAGACAAAAAGTCTGGTTTAACATTATTTATTAAGCACCATCTCGTATTCACATGCATTGCAGCTCATGAATTTTTGACTGAATTAGAAAAAAAAAATGGCTTTTGTTCTTTTGGTTGCTGACCCCTGCTCTAGAACAATGGTTCCCCACCAAGAGTCCATGGACCCGGGTGTCTGCCAGGGCATTGCAGGGGTGCTATAAAAAAAATGAAAGAAATAAAAATGGTTGGAGAAAATAAGTTTTGATTAAATTGCAACGTTACAATTGATTATTTTAAAATTAAGTATCTTCCAATAATGTTGTCAGTGGCTGTCTGAAAAATCTGTGTTGTGGTTTCCTTTTCATTTTATGAAGTGGACATAGTGGCTAAAGTTGGCTTAGATGGGGGGAGGGGTCCACAAATGATTTTGGAGGGTGACTGGGGGTCCACAAACAGTTTTGGGGGGTGATTGGGGATCTGTACCAGTGAAAAGGTTGGGAACCACTGCTCTAGAAGTGCCCTGATCTAAACTTCATGCATGGTATCAGTGAGCCAACATCTCCTCTCACACCCCCTCTCTGGTACTTGGGGTGGTAGAGTAATCCAGAGAAAAATTTTGCCCAATACCCCTTAGAAAAATCAATAGGAAGGAAAAAAAGGCCCAAACAATTGTTATCATGGTTTGTTTATGTCTTTCTATACTCAAGACCTGGTGAAAATTCAGTCCTTGATTAACTCCAATTAAAAAAAAAAATGAACAGTGATAGTTCTGGGTAACAGACAAATCTGATGATTTCTCTCTCCTCTCTGGAAATATCCACACCTGTTAGGAAACCTGATGAACTCAGCCTGTGGAATGCCGGGTATTTACAGGAGCCGCAGAACTGCTTTCAGGGTTTTAGCTAAACATCTCAGAGCACAATGTCAGTACTGTTCTGAACACACACGCTGCAATGAAACAAGTGAAGCACAAAGCCAGAGAGACAGTGTGTGTTCACACACCCGCTGAATACGATAGACTGATTTGTAAAGCCAGTTTGTGCTTCCTCCGTCCCTTGGTATTTCTGTATACGATGGCCTACAGACACCAAGACATGCTAATGAAAACAAGTTCTCATTCTATAGATATCCATTCCATAGATATCCCCTGTTCTATTTTCCATGTAATGGGATGAGGCCGAGATTCAAATTTCTATTTTCTTTGTTACTGGGAAGTATTAGGATTATTCATTAATAATATCATAATTCAAAGAAATTCAAAGAAATGGGACCAGGACCCATTGTGTTAGGGGCTGTACAAATGCAGAACAAAGAAAGAGACATCCCCGTCCCCAAATCTGTCAGTGGAGTCAGGGATATATCCCGATCCCATTTAATTTAATGGCAAAATCCTATGGGATTAATTTAAATCCAGATTTAGCTCTTACTCCAGGGCTGAGAGTGTAAAAGCATATTCTGACTCTGACTGCAAAACAAATTTCCTGTCCTGGGAATGTAGTCAGAAATGAGCTAAAAACATACCATCCTCACTTGCACTCATTTCCTGTCTTACACCACTGTTCACATCCTCCCTAAAAATCATCCAAAGATCTCCCATGGAGCTGCAGCTGCTTGTGCCAGGTCTGCAGCTGCCTGTTGGTGGCTAGGAGACAACAGTCCTCTATAAGGCATAAAACAGTCTGGCTATAGACTGAGAGCCTGATCCAAAGCCTACTGAAGTCAATAGAAAGACTGGTGTTAACATCACTGGGGTCTGGATCAGGCCCAAGTTCAGTCAAAAATGTTTGTGATCACATGTTCACAGTGGTGATTTCTCAGAAAACTGGCATGTGAGTTGACTATTTCCCCAAGCAGATCCGGGCGATGTGGTTTCTTTTCTGACGCTCGGCTGCAGCTGTAAACATACAGTCAGCTAAAACAGAGCTCAAATGCACACTCTTCGACTGAGGCACGCTTGCAAGGGAAGTGCTAGCACTTCAGTTAATACATGTACCACTTCAGATTTCAGCTTGGTAGAATTACCAGCGGTGTCACTCAGAGCTGATCCAGGACAATCACCATAAACTTGTGGTACCGGCCTAATTTAGATGTAACATAAAATGAGAGGGAGCATAGCAGGTAACCAATCTGGCTTTCCAAACAAACAAGCCATCAGGCCCACTCCTATTGCCCAGAGATTTTTTCACTGGAGAAGCAATCACTTTTCTCCCACAGCTGTGCGTACCTAAGCTGTGATCTCCTCAGATTCCCCCAAAGCTAAGCAGGGCCATGTGTGGGATGGGACACCAGCCTCGGTGCTGCACAGATGGTGGTGGTGAAGGAGATGACCGTATGTCCTCTGAATCAGGAGTGAATCAAACACTGCTGGCTGCACTCAGCGTCCGAAGATGCCAACTTTCTGATGAGGAAACGGCAGACTTGACCGCTTAAGATCATTATATGCCATACCCCAGTGTCCTTTTGGCCAAAAGTGCCATTTGGGCGATTACTGACAGCCGGCTGAAAGTTCTAGCTGGACAAAGTATTAGCCATTTCCCACTCTAAAATGCTGCGCAGCATTGCTCTGCACCAGCAGCTGCTGCGTCCCAGGCCAGAAGTGGCTGCATCCTGATGGTAAGCGGATAAAATAATACACAGCGAGGACCAATGGAGTTGTGTGGACTTACATCAGCTGAGGATCTGTCCATAATGTAACTAATCTAAGGCCACATAGGACTTCATGGTTGTCATTATGAGGCACACCCAGGCCACTGAGAACTTCACCAAGCTCAATAACAACGAGAAGTCCTGTGGCACCTTTTAGGCTAACAGATTTATTGGCGCATAAGCCATTGTGCGCAAAGACTCACTTCAGATACATTGTCTTTGCCCTCAAAAGCTTATGGGCCAATCAGTCTGTTAGTCTATAAGGTGCTGCAGGATCTCCTGTTATTTTTGGAGTTACAGACTAACACGGCATCCCCTCGGACACAAGTTTAATGGTATCTCAACTCCTCTTCCACAAAAGCACACAAGCTAAAGGAGAATCTCCTTAGCTATGAGCAGTACGGGGACTAAGAGGCAGCTTAGCATGTCTGCTTGTGTCCATCAGTATATCTATACATTTACTAAAGGGCTTTGAAGCCTTGTTGGATGAAAGGTGGTTATGTCAATGTGAGTCATTATTATTCTGCTGTCACCAAAGCAATACCGTCCTCTTATCCAGAAACGCAAGATGCAGTTCATATTTCCACTCAGTACAAGCACCAGGTAATTTCTTCCAACTTCTGCATGCACCAGATGGAGTTGTATACAAGCGACAAAAATTGTTCGGGGCTAGAATAATTCCCTACGAGTCACGCACAATATCACCTTGTGTATTTTTGGGCTCATCACAAGGAATATTGCTCCTCTGCCTTGTTGAATCTGCTACCATGTTACGTACTTCAGAGACTCTTTTAAGGACCAGCCCACAGCCCTGGGATAAGGGTCGCTGGCAATGTCCGTACCACTGAGGCAATGGCTATTTGTTTTTAGATACAGAGACTGTGAGCCAGCAATCTACCCCCCAGAGGTCATTTCAGTAATGCAAAATGGACAGGTGTGCATTTAATAGTCTAAACCAAGAGGGAAATGAAGCATGGGAGAAAGCCACTTATTACGCTAGTGGCAAGCACACCTTTGGTGTCTAGTGAGGCATAGGGGATTCAGCCTCCTGCCTCCAGCTGTTCCAAAAGGGCCATATTCAGCCTTCCTTTGCAGCCATGGATTTTCGCAGCCAGCTGCCACCCCTGGAGCAGAAAACAGCAAAGCTTCCACCTGCCAATGCTAAGCTAATGTTGGCCCCATAAGCATTAACTTAGCTGAGGAATCCCTGTGTGTTGTGACTGAGCTCTCTGCTTCCCTCTTTGGGCAGGTCTGAAACCCCAGAGAGCACCCACAGAGGGGTCACCATGAAGATGAGATGCATGAGAAGAACAAAGACCACAGGGTGGGGTTCTCCGCTGTGTGCCCCAGCCCTGCAGATCCATCACACGATGATGGAGGAGACAGTTCAGGCTCTATGAATTAATGAAATTCTGGTAGACCACCACTTCTCTCAAGCGGCTGTAATCCTCTTCCCCCTCCAGGGCATTCCTTGTCCAGTCTCCAAACCAGTCCTGCCAGCTGGTTCCCCTCTCCGTTCGTTCAGCGCAACCTATTATCTTTTTCAGTTTGGTCCACCTGTGCAGCCCCATGGATGGCAGCTTTCCTGAAGACCCCAGCAAATTAGATCCAGAGCCCCTGCTATGATCTGTGTGTTATTGCTTTAAACCATCTGATTAGCAAGGCCTGAACCTCCTCTTGTGGATCTAGCCCAAGTTACGGAAATTAATGTTCTCTGACAGGATGAAAATTTGCATTCAAGTTGCTAGGCAACTGCTCTAGTTCGGCTGCCTGTTGAACTTGTCTATGTGGCCTGTAGCCGGTTCAGGGCTCCTGGAAGGGCTTCTCCCCTTCCCGGTCAGTGGGCGGCCATCCCGTCACACTGCCACGTGTCCCAAATAACCCCCAAGTCACTCGTTCGAGGGAGTTCCCACCTTACCTCAGGTGGGTGAGAGGCACACTTCAAAAGCCCCCTACTTTACCTCTGGCAGGTGCTGGGGAAGTTAGCTCAGGGTTGGCAGGCCAGTGAAAGCCCAACCCTGGAGCCAGGCAAGGCAAAAAGCACACACAGTCTTTAGGTGGCCCCCAGCCCTCACCCAGGGCAGGGCAGCAGACACCCAGAAAGGAGCCCACGCCCCAGAGCAAGGCAGGGCAGGCCCAGGTGCAGGGCAGAGCAACAAAACCAACAGTCTCACAGGCTGCCCAGCTCGGGGTGGGGCAGCAAACAGACACAGACTCTCTGCCTGTGCTGGTAGGGCAGGGGGGAAGAGACTGACACCCAGTGAGTGGGTGGCAGGGGGGATGCAGGCTCACCTGCTCCACCACATCCCAGCCCAGGAGCCCTGGTTGCAGCAGCACAGCCCAGCCCAGCCTGCTGCCCAGGTCAGCAGGGAATCCAGACTACAACACACTGACCCTTGGGCCTTTAACGGTCCTCACTACCCCCTGGGCTACTCCCAGTCTCCCCACCTCCAGCACATACCCAAAGTCCATCTGACATCTCAGGGCTCACGGGGCATCAGGTCTGGCTAGAGGTTCAGGTGGCCCAATCCAGCCTGTGCAGTCTCTCAGTCTGGCTGCCTCAGGCTGGCTCACGGTGCAGGCTGAGGCAGGTACTCCAGTCAGCCCTCAGGACACCGCTGGCTTCTCTGTCCTGCAAGTCCTGCTGGGGTCCATCGAGTGTCAGAACCAGCAGGGGCCCAAGCACCCCAATCCAGGCCTTGGTCTCACTTAGCCAGCCCTCAACCACCCCAACAGGGAGCCCAGGGCTGTTCCCTAGCTCCTCTAGATGCTTCATCCCAACTGAGAACTCAGCTTCCCAGGCAGCAAACCCAAAACCCATCCTCTGACTCCTCAGGAAGCTCCACCCCAACTGAGCCCTCGGGCTGGGCTTTCATAGGTCTAGCCCCACCGCCTGACTTCCGGTCAGGTGACTGGGAGGGGCCAGGCTCCATACAAAAGTGGCCACCGGAAGGAGTAGCAGGGTGGCTACTCTGCCCCAAAATAGGTCAATGGAAAGTAAGGTGAAGGCATCTACCTTTTATACCACCCTGCCAGCGCATCAAAACCTGAGTCATATATTTTGTACAGGAGGCCTTATATTGAAGGTAAAATAGAAGCTTGTTGATGATATTTAATACATTTAATTGAGCACAGGAAAGGTAGTCTTGTGGTTTCCGCACTGTCTTGGGAGTCTGCAGATCAGGCTCCGTTCCCTTCTCTGCCACAGACATCCTGTGTGACCTTAGTCAAGTCATTTAACTGAGTTACCCAAGGCCATGAAGCCAATCAGTGGCAAAAACAGGATTAGAATTCAGAATTTTGTTTCTTTCTCAGCCTGGTATTATTCTTAGAGCTCATGCAGCCTCCCTTGGAGCTCACCACCAAAAACATGCATACGATCACGTCAACCAAAATACACAATAATCCCAATTCCAGTCTCATTTTCACTGGAGTTATACTCATGTCTCCTATGGAACAATTTCTGGTTTCCACCGATATAAGTTAGATCGGAACTGAGTTCAAGATATCTGGAGAAATATGCATCTCAATTTTCTGGAATTTTGAAAAAGTGTTTGTTTTAAGAAAGCATTAATTAGCACCAGACAATTGCCAGCTGACAGCAACCTTGAAATTTTTGTAGCTGAAAGGAGAAGGTGGAAAAATAAAGGCTAATGGGAGAAGAGGCAACCTGTTATTGTGATCTCGCAAAAGCTCAGTGGCTGAGCATGTGGTGACGAACTGCAAATCCAGCCAGCAAGAGTCAATGGCAAATGGACCAGAATGTTCTGAACAATCTGTTCCTTTTATTGATGAGGCATGAAATGTCAAAAGGAGGTTGGGAAAACTTCTGTCCTCCGGGATAAAAAAACTGAAATGTCTGTTCAGAGAAACGGAAGTGGGAGTAACTTCCAACATGACGATGGTTCAATTATAAGACTCAGAAAAAACCTTCATGAGTCGTTCTTTTCAATTGGATCTGTAAGTTCCCTGATGGCTTTGCTGTATTCTTTGCTCTTTGCACAAAGAATGTAATCGACAGGAACAAGACAGGCAAAATGGGACCCGAATGACTGTGTGTTAAACTGTATACAGCATGCGTGGCCTAGTTAAGCATTGTTTCCTCTTAGGCCTAAGAGGTTAGCCAATATTTGGGGCCTTACGGGGCTGCTTCTGTTCAGAGAAGAAACTGATAACACAAATCAAGGGAATTCTCAGTGTAACATTATTTATTTAAAACAAAAACAAAAACAAAAACAAAAACAAAAACCCTTGTACCCAAAGTCCTGTTTCCCTGGACACAGTAGAAACAAAGAGGCGGTTTCCTTGCTCAGAACCCCCCAGATCTGCCAATCTAACATACTCTGAGCTCAAGCTCTGTCTCTGCTTGTCAGCAGGCTCATCCGTACCGCTGCTTCTCTGATTTTCTATTGCAACGCACGCGAGCTACAACCAGTGTTTTAGCCCTTACGTTTTCAGCTGTGAAAAGCCTTGTTAATCCTCCCCAGATTAGCTCTGCTCAGGCCTGGCCATGCAGTTTGGTGGCTCGTGAGGAAGTCTCCATCATCTGTGTTGGCTTCACTGCTATCTGGCCTGAAGGACAGCACTTGGCTAGGTGGGCAGCCACAAGTCCTGCCCACTCTCTCTGTGTTGCTTTGGATGTGGTAAATTGGAACAACCAGATCAACAGACTCAGGGCCTAGTTCTGCTCTCCCAGCAATATAAAACATGAGATGCTCCTTTTGTCTCAATGGACTCACACTTGTACAAAAGTTAAACCAATGTGGGGTTAGAATTTGGCTCCTGGTGCTCAGATAACTTTTTAAGGGAGAAGGAACTTAAACATCACTGGTCAAATCCCATGTTGGCAGAAATGGGCTCAGCTCCTTTGACTTCGATGCCGTTAAGCCTACTGACACCAGCAATGAATTTGGCCCTATGACAAACACTTTTGTGTGGAAATAAAAGCCAATGAGTTGCCATCTCAGGTCAGCCCATGGTCTTTCTAACGGAAATTTTCCTTCAGCAGTGGTGAGTATGTGATGCTTCAGAGGAAAGTGAAGTATTTCCCATCTCTACCGGCCCACCTATGCATGGAGCCAACAGTGTATTGGAGATAGAGGGAGAGATTTTCCATTTTGACCCCCATAGCTATTAATTTATTTCTCAGATACAGGCTGAACCTCTCTAACCTGGAACTCTCTTGTTTGGCAACATCCATAATCCAGCATGATTTTAGTTAGCCTGAGGACCACTTATCATGGGTGCAGCCAAGTTGCCTGTGGTCCCGTAAAGTTTGTTTCCAGCCACTAGTCCTGGCTCTCAGTGTTTTGTGCTGTTATTTAGCTGTATTTTACCCTAAATGTCTTCTCAGAGCCTGGTCAGCGGTGGAAATGTTGGTTATCCTGCTAGACAATATTGACCTCCCATAATCTGGCAAATTCTCTCGTCCAGCACTGGTCGGGTCCTGAGTGTGCTGGGTTAGAGAGGCTCAACCTGCACAAGAGAACATCCCAGAGGTGTTCTTGCTGTTTTACATTAGACAGGGCCAGCAAGTACAGTCTCTGTCAATTGATCTAGAGCTCCTTCTCTGCTCGATTACCTAATTCACTTCCATTATGAAAAGTTCTATGTAAGATATTAGCTAAACTGTACAAGTTGAACTTCTGTAGTCAGGCATTCTCTGATCCATAAACATCCATGGTCCAGCATGATGTTAGTTAGCTGAATGTCCACTTATCATGGATGTGGCCACGTTTCTCTTGATCCATAAAATTTGTGTATAACCACAAGTCCTGGCTTCTGTGCTCTAATTTGCCCCTAAATGTCTTTTAAGAGCCCAGTAAGCAGTGGAGGTATTGATAATGCTGCTAGACAATATTGACCTGCTGCGGTTTGGCAAATTCTCTGCTTCAGCACCAGTCAGATCCCGAGGGTGACAGATTAGAGAGGTTCAATCTGTATTTATTTTTAACATTTCCCTGATCCTAAAGTCAATGGGCATCATTTTATTGACTTCAGATGGCTCCAGAGCCGGCTCCATATCTGTGTCTGTCTTTATAATGTTGCACCTAACTTATATTTATAGTGTTTAGGCAGTAAGTCATCATATGAAAACTTGCACTTGCTTTAACTTTCGGAATATCCAGATATATTACATCTCAATGTTTCCCTTTTTCGAGACCGACATTTATTCCTAAAAAAGTAATGGCCTGACATGATTTACCTTTCACAAATCCCTGCTGCCTCACACCAGTTCAATTCAACCTGATAAACCAAATATCTATGCCAGTCTAAGCAGCATGTAAGTTAGCGGAAAATTACTCTATCTCATCAGCACAAAAAGCAGTCCTGTAGCACTTTAAAGACTGACAAAATATAATTTATTAAGTGATGAGCGTTAGTGGGGCAGACACCTCTTCTGAGCTGGAGATAGTGCTGTACTGGAAATGGTGCTGAAAGTGAATTGCATGATGGTTTTACAATAGAGAAATGCAAGCAAACAAAAAATTGAACTGAAAACTGACCAATCAGATACATAGGACAGAAGGGGGGCAAAGAGTGGGGAGGAGAGGGGAGAGAAAAATGACTTACTGTAAGGGTCAATTAAGTTGAGTGACTTGCCTGAGATCACAATGAATATCAAAGATGGGGAAGTTGTCCTCGTAATGTGTAAGGTAATTGCTATCTCTGTTGAGGCAAAGGCACAAAGTATCAAATTCAAGCATAAACTCTAGTTCACATGTTTTCCTTTATAATCTGGTGTTAAAGTCTCTTTGTTTTAAGACACGGTTTCTTAGGCCTTTAAGACTTTGGCGCACTTCAGTGAAGTGGGCGCTGGCAGGCTTATGTGTATTCAGATTCCTAATGTCTGCTTTGTGTCCATTTATTCTTTGGCGAAATGATTGCCCAGTCTGTCCAATGTCCATGGCACAGGGGCATTGCAGGCGCATGATGACATGTATAACATTGGTTGAGGTACAGGAGTATGAGCCCCTGATCCTGTAACTAACTTGGTTAGGTCCAGTGATGGTGTCTCCGGAATAAATATGTGGACAAAGTTGGCAATGGGGTTTGTTGCGAGGAAAAGTTCTAGGATTAGTATTACTGCGCTATGGCCTGTGGTTGCTAGTGAGAATTTGCCTGAGGTTGCCTAGAATTTGCCTGAGGTTATCTAGGGTTGTCTGCAGGAGAGAACAGGCTTCTCACCCAGAGCCTCTCAGAGTTTAGCATCATGTTCCAGTATAGGATGCAAGTTGTTGATAATGCACTGGAGGGGTTTGAGCTGGGGGCTATAGGTAATGACAAGAGGTTTTCTGTTATTGACCTTCTTGGGCCTATCTTGAAGTAGTTGGTTTCAGGGTATTCGTCTGGCCCTGTCAATTTGTCTATACCAGCAGGTTCACACTGCCTGATAGGGGTCTGAAGGCTGAAGGACGTGTCCTGCGACAAAGCTCCTCCAAGGGCTTGGTGGGTCTTGTGCTTTTTGGCAGATTATTTTCCTCAGAGGCTCACAGCAGCCCTCGGGCTAGACACCAGCTCACTGTTTGGTGAGCTACTCTCATCATTGGCCAGTACAGGGAAAAGAGAGGAGACCAACGTTCATAGTCTTTGCTGTCCCACCCAAGTAATTTAGGCAGGACAGCCCCTCCAGCAATATCAGTCCTTCTCCTGTGCTAGATAGGCCTGGGCTCCCCCTCATTCCCTGCCCTCTACTCCAGGCTCCAGCCCAGGGACCCTGTGGTAGCAGGTGCAAGCAATGTCTCGAGTCACAGCTGCTTGACAGCTAAGATTCCCTGGGGCACTTCCCACAGTGGTCTCCAGCATCCTCCGTACCACAGGCTCTTCCTTTTGGTACCTGCTTGCATTTGGTCCTCTCATATTCTCCATAACTCCTTTCTTCACCCACTCCTCACATGCACTGAGCCAACAGAAGAGGAGCCCTTTTAGAAGCAGTCTCAGCTTGTTCTTCATCAGCGCCAGGTGTCCCGTTTAGCTTGGCTCCCTTGAGTCTGGAAGCCTCCTAAATGGTTCTAGGAGTTTTACTTGGCCTGATTGCCTGGACTGAGTTGCTAGTTTACTCTGGGGACATCCAGGGCATCCTTCAGCCTGCGTAGACTATGGATCCTGCCCTTCGTAACTCCATTTAAGATCGTCATTTGCAGCGTTGACTGTGACTGTGGAGGCCCACACGAGAGTGACAGCCCTTGCTACATCTGCTGCATCTGTAGTGGGTGTCTGGCAGGTCCTTGCTGTCCTTTCTATGGGCTCGCTTCTCCTCTGCCAGCTGTCTGATCTTCATCTCGCCCTTCTGAAGGCCCTCATGTAGTTCCTGCTTCCAGCTGCTGCGGTCATCTACCAGCTCTTCCCAACTATCTGGGTCGATGTCTACCTCCTTGAGGTCCCTTTTACAGATGTCTTCCTAGCGCAACTGGGGGTGTCCGGGAGGTCTTTTGTCAGAGGCTAGCTCGCCGTACAGGATGTCTTTTGGGATCCTTCCATCATTCATCCTGTGGACGTGGCCAAGCCAGCGGAGCTGCCGCTGCCTGAGGAGGGTGTGCATGGCTGGGATTCCAGCTTGTTCAAGTACGGCATTGTTGGGCACTCTGTCCTTCCATGATATCCCAAGAATGCGCCTGAGGCAGCGCAAGTGGAAGACATTCAGCCTCTTTTCCTGGCGGGCGTACAAGGTCTAAGACTCGCTGCCATAGAGGAGGGTGCTGAGGATGCAGGCTCTGTAGACTTGCATTTTGGTGTGAGTGTACAGCTTGTTGTTATTCCTCTCTCCTGGTAAGTCTGAACAAAGTTGTGGCTGCTTTTCCAATCCTCCTGTTTAGCTCAGACTCCAGCGACGGGGTGTCAGTGATCGTGGGCCCGAGGTAAGTAAACTCGTGGACGACCTCTAGTGTGTAATTGTCAATGCTGATTGATGGAGGTTCAGCAATGTCCTGACCAAGTATGTTTGTCTTCTCTAGGCTGATGGTAAGCCCGAAGTCCTTGCATGCTTTGGAGAACTGATCCGGCAGTTTTTGAAGCTGGCCTTCTGTGTCTGGGGACAGGGACCTACTTAATTAGGGATAATATATTTCCCTTCTGTTACTCTTGTATAGCCCTCTGGCTTGACCCCGTCACAGTCCCTAAATGTACCTTTTAAAAATCCAACATAAAATCATCTGGGCTCAAAGGTGTATGTCCGCTGCATGAAATTCCACCTTGGTGGCTATTAATAATTCAGAGGAAACCTGTTTTAGGCATTTACCATTAGAAACTGAGGGAGATTTCAAGGAAAAATGAATTATGGCTGCACAACAAGAACAGATCCAGAAAAGTTTATTGGTTAAAATTACTGCTATGATATGAGCCCTCACCCCCAGCAGAGACATCACTGTCCCTGTCTGATACCTAAAGCCTGGTGACAGCCACTGCTGTGGCCTGCCCAGAAAAGCGGCTCTCAAGCTTCATTGCACCATGACCCTGTCTGACAACAAAAATTATTGCACCATCCCAGGAGCAAAGCCTGGGCTGACCCAAGTACCACCACCCCTGGAGGAATCCAAGCCCAAAGCTCAAGCCCCACCATTAAAGGGAGTGGGGATGTGTCAAAGCCAAACCCAAATGCTTCTACCTCGAGTGGGGAACCTATAACTTGAACTCCCCCACCTAGGGCTGAAGCCCAAACCTGAGCCCTGTCACTCGGGGCTGAAGCCAAAGCCCAGGGCCACACACGGGGTGAGGTGGAGACAGTGGGGCAATTGCCCTGGGCCCCAGTGATCTAAAAGGTGTTGCTGCTGCTGCTGTAGCAGCAGTTGGAGCCCTAGGCCCCTTAAATAAGCTCCGGGGCTCTGCATGGGGAAGTCTGGGCAGTGCAGTGGGCTGGTTCTCATAGCCTCACCCCTTACACCAGAGGCCATGCCCTTTCCAGGGGGGTCAGAGCAAAGTCACCTCCACATTACCCAGGGCCTGGCTAAGTCTGTCACCAGCCCTGCCAAAGGCTGAGGCCTGCTGCTCGGAGCTGAAATCTTCAGGCCTTGGCCTCAGTTGATGGGTTTCTGGCTTCAGCTTCAGCCCTGGGCCACAGCAAGTCTAACGCCAGGCCTGGCAGCCCCATTAAACCGGGATCACGACCCACAGTGGGGTCCTGCCCCACAGTTTGAGAACCGCTGCACTAGAAAAACCTCCCAAGAGGAGGAAGAGAGGCATTGCTTTGCTGTTTGGGTGGCACTCCCGCTACAGCCACACTCAATACTGTTCATCCCATATGCTGCCGGGGGTAGGGCCGGCTCTCCTTTGTGTACTGACCGGGGCTTCCCGGTGCTATTGTCATACGGATGCTCAATAATGAAAAGACCAAGAGCTGCTTGTGCCATTATATTGACCGTGGAGCATCTTTTATTAAACAAGGGAGGAGAGAGAGAAAAACAGCACTGGAATTTCAGGCAGTTCAGCTTTAGTGGGTGGTGTGTGATATTTTTATAAAGCAGCATTTTGGCTATTATACAGTACCTACAGGGGGCTAAATTCAGCCCACTGTCAAAGCAACCCCACACCTACATCAGGGCTAAGGTTGCCTAACGGAGACCTGCTTAGCTTCTGCGCATCAAGCCAGAGAAGTATTTAATCCAGTAAATACTATAGATCTAAAATAGAAATCCGTGTGTGTTGCATCTCCGGCATGAGCACAGGAGCAGATCTGTCAGGCTACCTCTGTACCTGATGAATATCTGAGCTCAAAACCTGACGTTTAAGTTGAGCCTTTTGACTCTGAGCTGCGAATATGCCTCTCCATAGTGATGTGCCTTCCTGGTTGTCAATCTTTTCATGCATCTCCCGGTGATGGGGCTGGAGCTGATCTGCGTTTGAATACGGTTTAACCCGGAGAGAAAAGAAACTTCTGACAGTTCCATACATAGCCCTCTGACTCACAGATTTCACGTGTCAAAGACTGAAGATGGGTTAAGTAGAAGTAAGTTTTGAATTTGTTATAAATAGGGATTAAGTAACGTGAATTAATTACATTTGCATGAAAGTATGGGCCTGACTCTCTTCCCGCCTGGAGGGATGAAAATCAGGAGCAATCTCCTTTGAAGCAAGTGCATTTACGTCAGTGCACACGAGACCAGAATCAGGCCAAGCATCACTGGTGGGTCACTGCCTTACCTAGACATCTAGATAGGCTAGACTGTGCTCTCTGATAACCTGGCGTAATGCTGGAGTAATTTGTTGAAGTCGTGAAGTTGCTGTGGATTTACACCCGAGTTATAGAGTTCAAAGTAGCAAAAATAATTTTAGTTAGTCTAAATGGTTGCAACTGAACTAATTCCTCCATATCGCTCCACTTTATGTGTATCTGCTACATCTGAACATAGCTTTAAAGAGGGTTAAAACCAGCCCTTGAGAGGGATCTATAACATGGATGTTTTGTAAAGATTAATTCCTTTTACGGGTGCACTATTAAATAGAGACAGTACTGCTGCTGCTGCTGGATTGAGAGGTTACTGCTGATCTTTTCCCACTCTGATTACCATTTTGCTGCACAGCAGCCTAGGAGTTTGTTCAGACAATAAAGTCACAGTCATCCAAGAAATGCCTGACAGTTGTTCATTGTTTGTGTAAAAAACATATGCCCTGTTTGGTCAAGTAAATGCTTCCGTGACAGAGTGACAGACACAGACTCTGCCAACTCAGTTTCTTTCTCTACAGTTTAATTTACTGCCTTGTTGACTGCTAAAGAACTGAGAGTGGGTTTATGGAATATGCGTGCAAAGAACAATAGGACCAGTATTTGTAGGCTGAAGTGCACTCTGCCTAGCAAAACCAGCACAAGGAAATTCCAGGCCTCTCAGAAGCTGTTTGATTGGCTCTTCCAACTACAACTTGTGAGATGTTAGGCCTGGACTCCGCAGTAGCAGCATTGTTATCAGCTGCAGGTACTGCTCCCACTTCCATTGGATGGGAAGAATGGATGAAGTTTCCTGTTACACAAAAGGGAGAGGGATGAGTGATATGCCCCGTTAGGATTGTCTGAGTAGGACAGACAGCCTGAATCCACAGAACTCTCAACCAGCAGGGAGCAGTTCAGACTCAGCACCGTACAGCACTGGAACCAAGACTGGCAAATCTCTCCCTAGCCATAGTGGCAAGCTATGATGGAAAGACATACTGCGGCTGCAGGTTTGGCCGCTCTGCTGAGATCATCCCTCACCAAGGCTCGTTATCCCCTGCTGGTGTTTTTCTATTGACACATTGTCTTTCTTCAGCAAAAGTCATTTGCAAAAACATCGGTGTGCATCTGGCGTTGCGTTAGCTTGAAACTTGATCCTTGGGTCTTTAGATCATTAAGGTCTTTGGAATAACTGGGCAAACCAGTCACAAGAGTAATTAATTTTGTGGGGTTTTTTCTTCACTTTTTCAAATTAACCCCTCTAACCTGGACCATAGGAAATGAAGTGTAAATGCCCTCGTCTTGCCAGTCTGTATTTCTATTTATTCCAGAGCTAATTAAGCAATGCAACTAGTATAAAACAGGGACTTTGTGGAGTTTGGAGTTCAGGGACTGTAACATCTCAAAGTAGGTTATTGAATCATGAAACTTCGCCTTTTTATAGCGCCTTTCACAGAAAGATGTCAAAATATTTCACATACTTTAATGAATTGATTCTCTCCAAACAAACCCCCTGCAAGGAAGGTCAGTCACCAAGGGGTTGTTTGGGCTTGCACTCATGCAGCCAACAGTAGCCATCAGAGCTGCAATGTCAACACAGCTATTTTGGCACGAGTGTGTCTCTCTGGAACAAGTTCACAACTCACTCGCATGGTGCCTCCCACTAGTCATGCCGGGAATTAGCCCAGAGCGTGAGAGCTCTCTTCTGACCGGTGTCTCGCCTGCCGTTACCTGCTGTCCGTTCTCCAACGCCTTGTGTCAGGACCTGTGTTCCTCCTAGACCTTTCCTCAGAGTTCTGCCCCACAACAGAGCCCCGTGCTTTGAGGTCCTCACCTTCCAGGAACCCCTATCCCCCTCTACCCACCTTCCCTCGGTGACCCACTGCCAGTCGTCATCTAGCCCCTGTCTCGGGGGAAACTGCAGTCTGAAATGGGCCACTCATCATAGGCAAGGGGATCCCTTCGCCTGCCCTGACTGGCTCCTTACAGCCCTACCCTGCAGACCCCTGTCACTGGGCCTCAGCCTCGGATGACTGGGGCTGGAGCTCCCCTGGCTCACTCTGCCTTTCCCCAGTATGATCTGTCCATGGTACCTCATTGGCAGGCAGATAGGTCCCTCTGGATCTAGAGTGGGTGTGTGCGCCTCTTCTCTGGGAATCCTTCTTATAAGGGCCTAGCTGAGCCCTGACTGGCTGTCTCTAGCCTCACTCAGATAGGCTCCCGGGACGGGCCTCTCCTAGGGTTGTTTTAACCCTTTTTATGCTGTAGGGGGATGACTGCCCTGCTAAACTACCTATCTGGGCTGGGAGGCTTGCTGCCAACAGCCATATAGACATACCCACCGTGGGCTACCCCAGGTCATAGTAATTTAGCAGTTGAACCGGAAAAAGAACCCAGAAATTCACTTGACTTCCTCTTCCTCCAGCCACCACTAGGACAGAGTCCTTCCCTTCCTACTTTCTACAGCTACAGTAAGCAGCAACCGCCTGTCCGATATTATTTGCACTAATATTCAGGGTATGGGCCCTCCACAAAGCAGGGATGCCATCAGCTGCTGTGGGGCCCGGGGGCAAGGTGGGAGGGGGGCCTGGCTCTGCACCTGGAAGGGGTGGGGCCAAAAGCAGAAGGGGCGGGGCCAAGAGCAGTCAGCTCTCAGCATCACCTGGACTGCGGTGCTAGAGGGCGCCCCTCACCCCCACCGCCCTGTGCAGCCAGAGCAGCTCCGCTGAAGTGTATCAAAGGGGCCTGGAGGCAGCTTCCCCCTTTGCTCCCACACCCCCATCAGTGGGCATGCCACAAGGACTGAAACGATGCTGTCAAAAGCAACATTTGAAATGACGTTCACTAGAAACCAAGTGGAAATGCATAAAGACAGCTTGTACCAATGTTGTACCTGTGTTGGTTTCAGGGTACTGGAGACAGGAGGGGGTGTGGTCACATCTTGTATTGGAGGAACTTCTGTTGGTGGAAGAAGAGCTCTGTGTCAGCTGGAAAAGTTGCCTCCTTCACCGAGAGAGGTCAGCGAGATGGGATCTCACCCACGCTGAGAATGAAGGTAGCAGTATATGGCAGGGAAGCAAACTCCAGCAGATGTCATGCCAGAGATATCACTGCAGGCAGGCTAAGTTGTGAATATCTGAACGTTACGCCATCTCTGCGTTCCATAAACAAGCAGTGCCTCTGTGTATCCAGACAGCTGTACACGGTGTGTAAATCAGATGGGTTATACCATGTGGATGTGGCTTCTGAACGGAGAAATCAAATCCAAATGCCTGGCTAGACCAGTTTGCTCTAAAGAGAAACATTTAGAATAAAATCTATAACAATCATCCTTCCAGCCATATCTAACAGGGAAAGGATGCAGGCAAATAAATCAATCTCTTCAAGCTCCATGTGGAACTCTGGAGTCATGATTTATAATCTGGCCAAACAATAAGAGCATTTGCTTTAGACTCATGAGCACAAACCATTTGTGCTTCAAAGCCTTTCTGAATCTCGAGGTGTGTGGTCCCTTTAAAGTTGACCAGACATAAGACGACTGGGCCAGCTGTGAACTGTTCTGCTTTGAGGGTCGATGCAGTAGTTTGGGAGGGACCTGGGAGAGCCAGAAACTGGCTGGGAGGGCATGGGTGCAGGGAAAGCAGTGAGAGGAGGGGGGAAGGGAAAAAGAGGGGAAAAAAGAGTAAAAGGGGGGTGAGGGGCTGAAGCCTGCAGACAGGGTATCCTATCACCCTGCCAGTGTTTCTTATAAGCTGAGCTCTTGGGCGACAGCCCAGGAGAGATTCAGGTGCTGCCCAGCTGGTTAGCAGAGCACCCACCTCCACTCACAGTAGACACCATGTGTTTCTATCGGTGGTGCGCAGCTGCACATGCCTTGGTGCTCAGAACAAAATTTATTTCACCCATGAATGAAAAAAATAGAGGGAAAGCTACTCCTGGCCCTCCCCCATGAGCAGATGCAGGCGCCGGCGGGGCGGGGGGAGCCAATGGCAGGCTGCCACCTCATAAAGGGGACCCATTGTTCAGGGAACCCCCGGCCCAGGGTTCTGTTCTGAGCTGCAGAGCACAGGAGCGCAGCAGCCTTGCCAGCAGCCAGCACTCTCGTTGCGCTTCCGCAGGCAGCATTCAGCGTAGGCCCCCCCGGTCCCACTGCTGTCCAGCGGGGTAACCACACGGTAGGGGGGAGTGGAGCTAGCAGGACATGGGGTCCTGCTTTATGGCTAGCGACCAGCTGGGTTGGCTCCCTCAGGGCCAGGGGACACCTGGGGCGCTAGGGCATGGGATGGGGCCTTTTCCTTGCCCTCCCCTCCCTCTGCAAATCAGTTGGCAGTGGTTTATCAAGCCAGAAATAATGTTCCCCTCGGGAATACGCCCTGTTGTCTGTTGTCCTATTGAAAACCCTGCGTACCTGGGGCAGGAAACGTTACCTCTTCCAGAGGCTGGCAACGTGTCCCTCCCACAGTGGACCTGCTTTGAAACCCTGTGGCTTTATAAAGAGAAAACGGTATCTGATGATAAAAGTCGCCAGATGCCCCTTGACTCTTATGGGCTTTGGGCCTAGCCCTCTATTGCAGAGTTTATTGATAAACCCTTTTGTGAGCAGTCCAACCTTTAATGGGCAGTTTTGTAAACCCTTTCTTCAGGTGCTGAACCTGGTTTTAGGTATGTTACCAGTTTCCTCTGTTAATGTGGTAGGAGTTTGTCCGGGTGATGTACCTGTGTGCACAGACGCATATCCCTAAAAGAAGAAGTGTATTATTAATCCTGAAATGACTTTCATTCACAGCGGGATGAAAAGTTCTACCTTCCTTGAGGGTTTGACCAAGTTACTGGACAAATGTTTTCTAATTACAGCAGATTCCTTTAGCAGTTGCCTTAAAATGTAAAATCCACCAATTCGGTTACTAATTTAGTGGAAAGGGTGGTGTATATATGGAGTTATTCAGGAACAGCTCGCATGCTCTGAATTTCTACCTACCTTAAGCTGAATTCACTCTCCCGTAGAGACAAGCTTTAACTGTTGCTGTGTATCTGTAAAGGATCTGAGCATAGATAGAGCCTTCCAGTTACCACAGTATATTGACATGGTCTCTATGTAACTCACACGTCTACTGGGTGTGGTTCACTGGCCCATGTAGTGGCAGATGAGAGCGAGAGAGGAAAGAAGAAAGACTGAGTGTGTCTGCGCAGCAAAGTTATTTCAAAATAACAGCCTCTATTCCAGAATAGCTTTTGTGAACATCTGCCCAGCGCAACCGTTAGTTCAAAATAGCGGATGGCTTATTTTGGAATTGGTAAACCTCGTTTTACGAGGAATAATGCCTGTTCCAAAATAGGTGTTTCGGAATCGGGGCTGTGTAGACAGAGCATAGAGGCTATTTTGAAACAAGTGCAGTGCTTCCAGGGGCTCTCATCCCTCAAATCCAAAACAGGCTCTGTTTTGTGTAGATACACTATTGCAGAATCAATTTTGCTTATTCTGGGGCTTCCTTGTAGTGTAGCAACATTATTCTGGAATAGTTTATTTTGGAATAATAACTCTGGAATAAGCTATTCCAGAATAATTTTGCTGGGTAGACAAGCCCTTCCTCTACTGAAACAAGCCGTGCAGATAAAGTGGGTGTTAGATATGACACAGTGCTGTTTCGGGGTCCCTCATGGGCACTCTTTTGTTTGCCAGGCTCCGATTTTTGGAAGAGCATGAGGCCAGGTTTTCACATGCTTAGCAACCACAACTGGTGAAGACGTCTGCAGCAGCTCAGCTCCCATCTATGCGCCCTGATCCAGGCCAGAGTTTTAAAGGCACTTAGCATCCCAGGCGCTGAGTGCTTTGGAAAATCTGGCCATCATTGCAAGCTTGTGGGATTTTATAGCAACACAGTTTCACAGCCCAGAAGAAGGGGCAGACAGAGCTTCCCCACACAGCAAAAGTCCTAGTAAGCAGATGTCTTCCCTGAGAACTTGCCGGGGGAGTGTTTCTTGTATGCCACCTGTTATACAGGAGGCTATCTGCACCCCTGTGGTGTGGAGTGCAGGGCAGATTCATGGCCTACCCCAACCCTGTGTCCTTTTGATCATCAGGTGTGTGTTCCCTCTAAGCTGAGCGCTTGGGTGGTAGCCCAGGAGAGATTCAGGTGCCGCACAGCTGATTAGAAGAGCACCCAGAGCTGCCCACGGCCAGCAGCAGGTGTTTCTCTCAGTGGTGCACAGCCGCCCGTGCCTTGGCTCCCGTAACAAAATTTATTCTGCCCCTGGATGGGAAAAATTCGGGGGAACGTTGGACCCTGGAGGAATAGGGAGGGAGCAGAGTGCAGGGTCTGGCTTCGATGGAGATGACGCAAGGGCGGAGAGAGAAGGCTCTTTGTACCTTGCCTCCTTTGCATGCCTGCAGAAAGATCAGGCTCCTTCAGTCCTGGCACACTGCAAACTCTCGCTGCAGCTGGTGCTAGGGGAAGAATGGCGGAATTTGTCCCATACTGGTGAGGAATGGCTGTTCAGGGCTGTATTTGCAGAGGAGCAAATCCTTAGGGGGTAACTTCTGCCCTCAGATCTGCCATCCCTTCTCCCTCAGAAACCAGTCGGCGTTCTGGGCCCCTAGCTGAGGGCCGAATCTGATGCCCCCATCTTCTTTTAACCCCTTCCTCCCCAGGTCTGTCATGCAGCTGCTCGGCAAACATGAGACTTTTCCATGATTTCTATGGAAACTCAGATATTGAATGGGTTGGAATAAGTTGGAGCCATCTGTTCTTCCCTTAATTATAAACTGGATGGGAGGAATATGTTTCACAGTGACATCACTACAAATGTTCTTCTTTTATTCAGCAGCCAGCCATCTGTGATTATGTGCTCATGTGCCAAAGATAATAAAGGGGTTTTAGGGCTGGGGCGGGGAGAGAGGCTGAACCCTGCAACCGTGCAAGGAATCTTCTCATGCAGCAGGGCGCTTCTCTGTTTTTCCTTTAAGGACAGACCTTCTTCGGAGGAAGGTTCACCACGTTTCTGTATCGCTGTATTCACCCAGAAGTGCAGGCAGACGGCAACAGGACACAATGAAGGGCGCACAGGTAAAAAATCCCCAAAGCCAACACCAGCGATGGTTTTGAGCAGCCCAGCACAAGCTCTCACCCACAGCTGTCAAGAAGATCGTGGGTGAGATTTCTGGCCTCGTTGAAGGCGGCAGTGGAGCACCCAGGGGCCAGGATTTCACCTCATCTGAGTAAATGCCGGCTTCAAGAGAAGGATTGTCTAGTGACCTGAGCTGGGGACTGGGAGCCGGGACCAGCTGTGGTCTCGTCCTTTGTCACTGAGTTGTGTAGTGGTGCGGCTTTGTGGCGCTGGGTGAGGAAGGTCCTGGGAGCCCTGGTCCCTCATCAGAGGTGAGAAAAGTACCCCCAAAGTTACTTGAGTAAAAGTGCAGCTGCTTTCACTTCAGGATACTTGAATACAATCTAGATGTGATGGGGGTGTACTTTTACTCAAGTAGTTTTCCAGAGGGATACTGGAATTTGCCCTTAAGTACGTTCCTCCCAAAGCAGCTGTTCTTTTAGTCAAGTAACTTGTGGGGGTACTTCTTTCACCTCTGTCCCGCAGCCTTGTCTTTCTGTCCTGCCAGCTGCCAGCTTCCAGAGATTTGGCGTTCAGCATGCAAAGCAGCCTTAGTGCCTGCTGTGGTGTTGAGCAGCCCAGTCTGCCATATCACAGCCACGGCCACACCCTCATCCTCTAATTAATAATTAGAACCCTCCATGGGCACAAAATTTGTACCCGCTGCCACAGCTGCAAAAATGAGCTGCTGCTATCTGCACATATCGCTGAAGACGCGGGTAACTGTGGACATAAAGCAGATTTCTGCAAAGTTGTAGACAGCTAGATACAAAATTTGTATCCTCATCTGCATCAGCAAAAATGAGCCGCGTCTACGCACATCTGTATCCTGGGGTATAAAGTGGATAGCTGCGGTCAGGCCTGCAGAGATGTAATACTGCACCCTTTTAAAAGATGTAGCAATTGCTGCTTCTGCATAGACTTCTCTAGAGACCCTGGAGGCTCTCTGCCTACTTCTGTCGGCTGCAGGGAGCCCCCAGTGCCTGCGATGGCTTTAAAAGCTACAGTGGAGCAGACTCCCCTTTGTAACACAGGGGTTGGAAGGCTTTCCGAGCTCTAAGCTCTAGGGAAATGTTAAGTAATGGAAGGTATTAGGAGGGGGGTGGCCAACCCACGGCTCTTGAGCCACATGTGGCTCTTTGAGCCATTAAATGTGGCTCCTCCTTGTGGCCACGTTATGGGACCACCATCTGCCACTCCACTCACCCCTCCCCAGTGGGAGAATCATGTGACGGTGGCAGTGGTGGTAGTGGCAGCTCCAGTGAGTTGCCGGCATCAAGTTAGAACTGATGGGCTGGGGGTGCCTGGCTGTGGGGAAGGGGAATGGCATCGAGCCACGTATTATCCATCTGTCTGTCCATCCATCTATCTATTATATTGATAGGTACAAATAAATGTACAATCAGTGGCTCTTTGCATGCTATTCATGTGACTCTGCATTCTATCCGTGGCTCTTCCTCCCTCACTGGTTGGCCACCCCGGCATTAGGGTAGATAGGCGCTGAGTGTTAGTATTTGCACTTTATTAGGCAACTTACTCCGATTTTGACAAAAACGTGCCATTTCCCCAGAGCTGGAAAGAGTCGCAGTCCGGCAGCGACCCGTCGGAGTTCACGGAGAAAGAGAAGGAGAGGATGGCGGAGACTGAGCTCCAGAAGCTACAGCAGCAGTTTCGGAACATGGTAGAAAATCGGAAGACTTTCAGCGTGAAGGTGCAACAGCAAATGTACCATCAGGAGTAAGGGCCGCTTCGTTGCTAGGCTGTGGCAGAAAAAGAAACAGCACCTTCAAATCTGGGTGGTGGGCCTGATTCTGCACCTGTGCCCAGAGCTGTTACATTAAAACTGCTCTGAGCCAGATCCTGAGCTAGCATAAAATGCTGGAGCTGTGCTGGCTTTCAACAGAGCTGTGCTAATGGGCACCAGCTGGGAACGTGACCCTTTGTGTTTTACATACTACACAATACCGGAGCTCTGAAAAGCTCACATTTGGAAGCTTTGAGCCCAATCCTCCTGCCCAGGTTCGTCTGCTAGAGTCAGTGGGAGCACCAGATACGCAAGAAAAATAGGATCAGGCTCTTTATATGATACTATTCTCTTGGTAACCTTTTGAATTTCCTGCTTTCACAGAATTGATCTATTGCTTAGAATAATTAAAGGCCCTTTATGTAGGTCCTGGTCCTGCCTTAGGCAAAACTCCCTTAGGAGTCATTGGGCCTTTTAAAAGCCTGAGGACAGCAGGTTAGGCTGTAAGGCGTAGACATTTTTGGGAAAGGTCTTCATCTTTTTGGTCGGGGTATGTCTTTTATACATTTTTGAAAGAATTTGTCTAAACCTAATTTCTCCCTCCCTAAAAACTTTAAGCTGAAATGGCAGGGATTAAATAGTTCATGTTGGTACAGTGCTTTTAAGATGCTAAGTACCAGATACTATTTTTATCCCTCCTTTTTTTTTTTCTCCAGAAAAGAAATATCTTCACTGAAGCAGGAACACGAGGAGATTGCATTACTCTTGTGCCTTACAAAGTCTCAGAGAAATATGATGCTGGATAATAGAAATTGTACGGAGCTTAAATTTCTTTTACAGACGAGAGAGGAATATGATGCTCTGATCAGAGCAACGAAAGCTCTGATAGCTGAACTTGATGATAAGGTAGAGTAGCCCAACAGTCGTCAGCAAAGACACAATGCAAACACCTTGTGGTCGGTTTCCCTTTGCTTCGTAGCTGTGTTGCTGTGTAGCTTCAGGGGTCTTCAAAGCTTGTTAAAAGAGCAATCCACCTTTTGCTACCCGGTACACGCCTGAGTAAGGCTTACCTGAGTAGTGCCAGTGAAGTAAGTGGGACTTTTGGCAGAAAAATGGACTACTCAGGTAAACCTCTGGGGATCAGACCCTAAAATGTCTATACATTTTAAGCTTTCTGCTCTCACTGATAAGGTAACCACAGGATTATGATCTAATTTGTCCGAACACTGCAATGGCTATAGCATGGTGTGACATAACCAAAGGGAGCAAAGCTCTGAATTAAATAATTAAAGTATTGGGGAAAAAGCCTGGCCTGGCTGCAGTTTGTTTGCAGGGGAATCTTGTGGTTGAAGCATTTGTGTATACAACATGTCAGCTCAGGTCCTGGGATATAGTCAGCTCTTGAGCAAAGATCACATGACGTGATGACATTATGAACCTAATCTGTTCCCGTTACGGCCAGTGGGTGTTTGCCCTCTGACTTTTGGTCCCTGAGTTTCTATTCAGCATGATTCCCTGAGGGCCTGGTCTGGGTGGCAGAAGGAGAGTGTGGCATTTGCTACAGAATATTCCCTACCCCACCCACCTGATTGTTTTTTGTGGAAAAGAGACAAAAATGTTTTTGGGGGGTTAAATTCATACATGTTCCCCGAGACTTGACACTGAAAAAAATAACCCAGTGCAGACAATAAAAATAACCTCATCGCTTATATGGGCTAAGCAGAGTTGGGTCTGGCCTGTCTTTGGAGAGGAGACCAAGGGACACCCAAATGCTGCAGAAGTGATTTGGAAGAGTCAGCAGTTGTCATCTTCCCTGTGAGTCAATATGGAACATTGCCCATCGTGGTCGTAGGAGTCCGTTTTAGCAGTCCTCCCACTGTTTTATTCTTCTATCCACTCTGTGTTGGAAGTTTCTCCCAGTTCCCCAAACATTTCATCATACGTACCTTTGGGAAGGAGTCCACGGATCATAAGTGGCACAAGAGCTCACATACTAAAATATTCGGTACTTTCTGTTCTATTCTGTTGCATATTTGTTTCTGTGCCCTAAACAGCCGTTTCCCCGGAGGGAGCTGTATCTCAGTGGCGGCATAAAAATGAAGTGACTTCCACTTGTAGTTTGTATGTCTGTGTCTGCAAAGAGGGATTATTGAGGATAAAAGCTGCTCTATAAGTGTCAGATCATTACTGACCTGGGTTACTATAGTTCAGGTCAGCGGCAATAATTACAGTGGCTAAGCACACTGACAAAAATCCGGAAGCTAAAGATAGATTTTTTTTTTTTTTTTTAGGTGGTGGAGATGGAAAAAAAGATCAAAAACCAAAAACTGATTGTAGCAAAAGTGAAACGAGCGAACGATAGCAAATGGCTGCAAAAGCAGATTCAGATGCTGGAGAATCGCTTAAACCACGTAAGCAATTGTTCGAGAGTGCTGGTGGTACATTTCTCACTGCGGCTCCTTGACTAGCGGCTACCGCTATGTGGAGTGTTGGCAAGATGTTTTTCTAGGATCAAGACGATGTAAAAACTCAAGCACTGGTAGGTCACCCAAGCAAAGCAAAGGGATTTGTCTCTCTTCCCTGATCCAATCGCTCTTTCTGTTTATTGCATGTCCCAGGCTCCTTCGAGCTTGTCCATCCGAGAGACATGTTTGTAATTTCTTGGGCATGCCACAGGCTATATCTCTTGTGCAGCAAAATGAAGCTGAATGGAGCCAATCTTTGATCTAGAGTAAGCGGACTTCTGTTGTGACAGGCCCCAACCCCATCCTGATCCAAGCAGCCTCTCCTGCAGGACCAGAAGGTCCACCTGACACATCTTTGGGCTGTGCTTGTCCTACCCTGTTGTATGTTGTTTGCACCATAAGAACTTGGGCCCCTCTCTCCTGTTCTGCCTCCCTTAGCGGCTTTTCATTCAGAATCTCTCTTCCCAGGTCACTGTCCATTTCGATACCATCCTGACCACGAACGCCAAACTCAGAGAAGAGATTGAAAACCTGCGGGTTCAGAAAGCTATTTTTGACAACTTCTATTCAAAACTTCATAAGAAACTAGAGCAGCAGAAGAAAACAATGGACACGGCCATTGAACAGTCTACCCAAGCATACGAACAACGGTAAGTGGGAGAGGAAAAGCTCTTAACGCTACGGTTGGCATTGTTCTCCAGGGCATGGAAGCCCCTTTTTGGCATTAATAAATAGCCACCAAGGATCAGATTATTAAGACGTGCCCACTAATACCATGTACTCTATGTTAAAAACTTAGGACTTGATTTTTGGAAGGGTTGATCTCTGGCAGCTCCCATTGACTTCAGCTGGTGCTGTGAGTGCTCAGCACCCATGAAATTCAGGCCAAAGCGGGACACCAGAAGCAGAGTTAAAAATCCAGTTGTGAAAATGTGGATCTGAAGCCACATCTTCCTCACCTGGAAGATTGACCCACTTGGGGTAGATCTTCTGGGAGTCAATTTTGCATGCCTGGTGGAGATGCACGAAATCAACCTATGAGGGTTCTGCTTGTTGAATAACAACAAAAAGGTAGCTGGGTTCATCTGTCTTCTAACAAAACAAACCGGCAGTCCTGTAGCACTTTAAAGACCAACAAAAAAACCTCAGATCTGTGGAAGTTCATCGCCACAAAAGTTCATCCCCTATCACCTAATAACTTATTTTGTTAGTCTTTAAAGTGCTACAGGACTGCTGGTTTGTTCTATCAGTGTTCGGCAGTCAGCTCCTGTACTCCTCGCTATAGGGAGGTCATGGGAAAAACTCCCATTGACCTTCCTGAGTGAGACCAGCCAGGTAAGTCAATTACAGCAGATTAATTACTGTACGCAATTGCCGTAGCTAGAATTGCGCATCTGCATTCGACTTACCAGCCCAGTGTAGAACAAACCTAAGTGTGTTTTCTAGTGCCCAGGAATGATGCCTGATTGCTGGGCCTGGCACCTGAGCTCCTGTGCTCCTCCATAGGACAGGCAGAGCAGGGTGCTCTTAACCCACGTGACCAGCATGCCTCTACCAGAACCAAGTAGCAATGGCCCAGTCAAACACTTGGCCTCTTAGCTAAGAATGGAGGGTCTGGGAGGTCCAATCATAGTTGTGTTTTATGGGGTGGGGAGCTCCTGTCCTATGGAAACTGAACCAGACCGAGTCATTTCCGAAGCACCACCAAGCAGCCACCAAGTTGGCACAGCACTTGGTCACTTCTATCCTGGCTCGTATTCTAGACAATGGCCTTGAGGGGAAAGACTCCATACCCCATCCTCATGTGTTGTGCTGATCGGGATCCACCATCTGACTGAGCTGCTAGTTAATTATTGAATCCGTGTCTGGAAGGACATATGGGGATTGTCACACGGGAAATACTATTTCACGGGGAACATTGTGTGATTTCTGGCTCGGTCTAGGGTGGAGGCAATGGCCCGGATTTCCGCCATGAAGGAAAGGCGCTGCAAAGACATCGCGCAGTACAATGTGGAATCCAGGGAACTGAAGCGTGTCTTCGACCACGAGACCAAGCTGAAAGCCTTCATGCTCATCAAATTAGTGGATCGCTCGGACTTTGAGGAACAGTCCAGAATGGAAGAAGGTACCATGGTGGGTCTGGGATAACAAAAAAATCCCATACAGAAGCTGGTGTGATTCAGCATAAAACTCCCCCCATCACAGCCAGCCAGGTCTTGTCCTCCGAGGAGAAAGTTTATAGACTCTCAGTTGGAGTCCATCTTCACCTGATCTACCCAGAGAGGTTCTGTCCTCTGATAACTCCAGCACTGACCCTTGGTGTGAGGGGTTGGGGGACATTGAGCTGAGGTTAACACCCTGCTTATGGAGGACCAGAGACTGCCCTTTCCCACAGACTGGGTGTCATGGTCCCTAAAGGTAATGGTGATGTGAAAGGCCATTCCGTGTTCTGTGAACAAAGGATTAAATCCTGCTAGTGCTGAAGTCACTGGGAAAAAAAATGCCGCTGGGGTTAGGGAAGCTCAGATATGGCGCACAATGCAGAGACACCATGGTCTGGATTCTCCACTCACACCAGAATAATAACTTCATTGACTCCTGTGGTGTGTGACACAGTCAGGCCAGAGGCAGAGGTAAAAAAAAGCAGAAACAGCCCCAACTAACCAGGTATCATCACAAGCAGAGTGGGAGCAGCAGGGAAGAGGCTGCTATAAATCAATTAAGGGCCAGCTGTCCCCACTTGAGGCTGTGACTGGCCTTCTCCCAGTAGGGAAAGGGGAGAGAGCAGTGGAGGAGGTTGGAGAGCAGTGAGGAGATTAGGGTGGACAAGCAGAACAGCAACAGTAGCAGAGACAGCAGAAGAGGTGAGGAGCTTCTTCAGGGAGTGTTTGGGCTCCTTGCACCTGCTAAACCCCAGGGCTTAGCTGGAGGCTGGCCAGGACCGGTCACAGCCTGGTCAGACCTGGGGCTCCAACCTGCTGCTGTTGGGGCTCGAGGACCAAAGCCTGAACCCGGGTGAGGGCATCTGGCCCCATACTGCAGGACTGTGGATCGAGCAGAGGTCTGGGGTCCAGGAGTGACCCTGACTGTCACAGGTGTTACTCCTGATTTAAACCAGGAGCTGTATAACTGAGCAGAGGGTGTCATGGGTCTGTTTCAGGCCTACATTTCTATCCTTGCAGCAGAGGGAGGGAGGGAGGTGCTGGAGTGGGGAAAGAGGGTCTCGTATCTCTGTACACTCGAGGGGCCTGATCATTTATTGTTGCACCTTGGCTGAATTCAGTGATGTGGCATCGATGAACTGGGGGATGAATCTAGCACCTCTTCCTTAGTTAAGGTGATTTCTCCTGCCATCCTCTGGGAGAAATTCCCAACCTCCACTTACACTGTTCCTTTGCAGGCCTCTATGGGCCATGTGCTCCACCCTGCGTCTTCTTAGTCTGTGTCCACACAGCAGCTGGGAAATGTAACTCCAGAGCTGCGTCTACACGTGCACGCTACTTCGAAGTAGCGGCAGTAACTTCGAAATAGCGCCCGTCACGTCTACACGTGTTGGGCGCTATTTCGAAGTTGAAATCGACGTTAGGCGGTGAGACGTCGAAGTCGCTAACCCCATGAGGGGATGGGAATAGCGCCCTACTTCGACGTTCAACATCGAAGTAGGGACGTGTAGACGATCCGCGTCCCGCAACATCGAAATAGCGGGGTCCTCCATGGCGGCCATCAGCTGGGGGGTTGAGAGATACTCTCTCTCCAGCCCTTGCGGGGCTCTGTGGTCACCGTGGGCAGCAGCCCTTAGCCCAGGGCTTCTGGCTGCTGCTGCTGCAGCTGGGGGTCCGTGCTGCATATACAGGGTCTGCAACTAGTTGTTGGCTCTGTGTATCTTGCACTGTTTAATGAAAGTGTGTCTGGGAGGGGCCCTTTAAGGGAGCGACTTGCTGTTGAGTCCGCCCCGTGACCCTGTCTGCAGCTGTGCCTGGCTCCCTTATTTCGATGTGTGCTACTTTGGCGTGTAGACGTTCCCTCGCTGTGCCTATTTCGATGTTGGGCTGAGCAACGTCGAAGTTGAACATCGACGTTGCCAGCCCTGGAGGACGTGTAGACGTTATTCATCGAAATAGCCTATTTCGATGTCGCAACATCGAAATAAGCTATTTCGAAGTTGGGTGCACGTGTAGACGTAGCCCAGGTTGCATAGATGTGTACACATCAATGCACTTCAGATAGTGCCTAAACACAGCTGGCTGGCTGTTTGTGCCACATACATAGCCAGGATGTTGGGTTCGCCTTGTGGGGGCTCACGTGAGTACCCAGCTGCATTGCTAACTTGCTACCTGGAGCAGCATCCACTTGAGTGGGCATTGCAGCTCTCAACTGCTGTGTGTTGAGGCTCCCCTCGTCTCTATAAATCAGCTCTCTTGGGCTCTCGGGAATATCCTGTTCTCCAGCCCTGAAGTCAGTTTTGTTGGCCTTCTTGAGTTTGCATGCTGCCTCCCCCCTTGGGCCATCAATTTAATCCCCAGTGTTTTCACGTGAATTCTTTTGAGTTTGCCCCTGATGAGCCTGGATGAAACAACAAGACACTTGGGTCATTTGCTGCTCCAGCAGTTGCAGTGTTGCCCTGGGTCTCTTCCAGCCCAGAAGGCCAGGAAGCGGGCCAGGAAGGGCAAAGGGGAAAGTTTTGAGAGCTACGAGGTGGCTTACATGCGCCTGCTGAAGCTGAGTGAGACTGAGGACATTGACCAGCTGGTGGCAGATTTCATCCAGAAAGAGGAGAAGAACTTTGCCTACTTCAGCTACGTCACTGAGCTGAACAACGAAATGGAGAGGCTGCAGAAGAAGACGCAGGACATTCAGGTTAGTCCTTTTCTGCACAACTCGTGCCAAGTGTTTCTCTTTCAGCCTGAGTTTTTTTAATTCTTTCCGATCTTGCAGCTGTGGCCACCCACGCTAGGGCCTCAGCAGCTGATCCCACCGCAGGCGTGTGACTTTGAGAACAGAAAGGGGGTGTGCAAAAAAATAATAAAAACAACCAAAAGAACTCTAGTTTTGAAGCTGGAATCATCATCTCATTGCTGCCACCTAGAATCCAGAGGAGATATTGCAAAAGAGGGACTTTGAGTAGCTGTGTGGATGCAGATGCTGACTGAACCTGATCCAATGTTATTTTTAGTGGCCATCACTGGAAATGTGGACAGAAAAGTGACACTAGGTGGTGCAAAAAACTCTGCTGGTTGGGATCAAGCCTGGAAGCTCATCCTAGGTCGTGTCTGGGCAAGAATCCCATTAAGTGTTGTGGGAGAGCAGACCGACGGAGGACTTCAGGGTTTGGTCCCAGGCTGGATGCTTAGGTGGGAGGGAGCAGTATTTCTAGCTCTGTGAGTGGAAAGCTATTTCTGTCCTGCCCAGCATCCTGGCTTCTCACCTGCCAGGACTTTTTTGTCAAACTCATACTGAGTCAGTGCCACGCTCTTGCTGGTAGGGACGGGATCCCCAGCTCTTCCTTCGCCTGTTGTATAAGTTCTGGCTTGTTTGACGGGCCAATTCCATGGCCTCCTTGCAGCCGTGGGACAATGTACTAACTCATATGCTTTAACTTTTGTCCATTGCTGCTGTTGTGGGCTCCACACCTTCTGGTTAAATGAAAGCAACATAAGCTGTGGGGGAATCCCTGTGGTCCTCTCACAGCCCACCACAGGCTTGGAGCTGGATCCCATCGAATGGTTAGGCCCGGTGAGGGGAGGATGTGTTGTGGAGAAGGCTTTGCTTTGCTACGAAGGATTGTTTCCTGGAGCAAACGGAGCCCCATGCTACACATAGCTGGCAGGGTTCCTTCCGGAGACTCAGGGACAGGCCTTAGCACTCCGCTATTCAGGTTCTCCCCGGTGGCGGTGGTGTTTCCTGTTAGTGGAGCTGCCTGGCTGAGAATAGAGGGCCAAACACCCTGTCCTTCAGCCACACTGACTTCTGTGCAGCAGAGAGGGATGGTCTGTCTTTGAGCAGAAGAATGATTCTCCCAGGCCCTGGTGCTGAGGCTTTTCAGGGCAGGGTGCTCCTGGCTCCCCTTTTGCGCCCCCAGAGAGTGGGGCTGTAGGGAGAGGTCTGTGTTCGGACCCAGCAGAATTCCTCTCCGTAGTCATGCAACCGCTCTCTTCTGCTTCCTTTCCCTGCAGGAGAGGGAACTCAAATGTGCCTTGGGGAGGTGTTAGGTCACAGGGGTCTGCAACCGAAATCGCGAGAGGAGCCTTTTTAAAAAATCTGGTTACAAAATGGATCCGTCAAGAGCCGCGATGCGCGGGAACGCGAGACAGTCCTTAATAGCTAACGTCAAACCTGACTTCTTGTCGCCCCTGTTTTAAGGACAACGCGCACAACCAGCTAGGAGGTTGTGACCCCCATCTCCAGGCTTTGCCTGCCTCAGTCCCCAAATACACTCCTATCTCCAAGCTTTCCCAGTCCCTGCAAGCCTGCCCCCACATCCCCAGGCTTAACCCCTTCTGCCCCCTCATCCCCAGGATTTACATGACTGAGATGAGGAGCTCCATGCGCTGTCCCTGCTCCTCCACAGCTGCTGATTTCCCCGGCTGCTCTGCCCACCGCCTCCTTCTCAGCGTGGCTCTGGCAGGGCAGGCTCGGCCACCCCTTGCACCAGCTCTCCTGCAGCCTTGGAGTCCCCCTGCGTACAGCGTGTGGGTAGCTCCCGGCCCTGCCAGCTTCCTCTTCCAGGGCTCCCGGCCGCCACTGTCTCCATTAGTGGCTCTGGAGGCTGCTGCTGCTTAAATAAAACTAAATTCAGTTTTAACGGCAGGTGTTATTTAAGCAGTGTCAGCACTCGGAGCCGCAAGTGGCTCCTTAAAGAGCCACCTGATGTTCCGGAGCCGCAGGTTGCTGACCCCTGTGTTAGGATGATGGCAAAGAAGAGTTGTTCCCCTCGTGAATAGGGTAAGGCACAGGTGGTGCAGCCACTCTGTCAATGGCACAGATCCTACATGGGACCACCCCTACATGGGAGAAGGGTGGTCTGTCCTCACTGCCCAGTTACTCCCTCTGTGCTCTGTAGAAACCCCCACAGCGGGGAATTCTGTGGTGTGGACACTTGCTCCCCCCGGGTTTGGACTGAGGTCCCCAAACTCTCATCAGCTTTTAACCCTTTCGGTTACTGCTCACCCAGATGTGAGGCAGTGACCTGGAGACAGAAGTGCCTGTGGCCACTTTTACCTCCCCGTGATAGATAATTGGCCTGCAGGGTGAAGGGATTTTCCTCCCCCTGGTTTGGTGGCACTAAAGAAGAAAACACTTTGTCAGCCCTCTTTCTTGTCCCTGGGAGCAGAGAGGTGAGGGAAGCCCCATGGTGGGAAAGAAATATCTTGGCTATTAAACAAAAATGTTTCCTTCCTCGATGTCTAACTAGGGAGCAATTCTATCCCAGTGATGGGATTTGACTGCTCAGAAATGTGTTCTAAACAGCAGCTGATTAATGCAGCCAAAGCCAGAACCCACAACAAAACTGACCATTAGATACTCAGACTCTGCTGTGCTCCTCTCACTTTCTTTCATATTTTATGTGCCATGCAGCGAGTCTCTGTGCTTCCCAGGTACAGCGCACTCGCATCAGGTGGTTGCACCAGTCCCCCATCCAGGCAGCTGCTCGCGACTAACGCACCTGCATTGTGCTGACTTTGTAACGCTTGTTTCAGCTCTTGGAGTGGGGCAGCCCCCTGAGGCTGCTTGTGAGTTTATTCCCCAGTTTGTTCCTCAGCTGGCCCTTGTGTTTTTGGAGTGGAGGCACTCGTGTGCTACTCCCACCGGATGCTAGGACTAGGGGTCCTGCAACTGAATCCAACAGATACCGACCGAGAGGGGCTCCGTTGGCAGCATATCAAAGGAGCGCTCTGGCATTTCCGCGAGGGGGGTAGCACTGGGGGCCAGGGGGTGCCATTGTTCTATTGTTGTATCAGTGTAATGCCTAGGAGGTGTGTCCGGTGCTGTCCAAATGTGCTAGGGGCTGTGCCGAAACAGCACAAAACGATGGTCGAGCCCCAGTAGTTTGGTCCCTAAGGGGATAGACGCCTTCCAGGGTTCATCTGCTCTCGCTGGGAGATTGAGCCAAGCAGGGCCCATCTTCTGGGGTTCTGTTTTGTGTGCGCCTAGTGGGGACGCACAAAAACGAACTATCTGGGGTTGGCAGTCAGCCCCTGTCCTCCTCCATCTCGCGAGGCGTAAGGGAGGTCGACGGGAGAAACTCTCCCTCCGTGAGGACGGCCGGGTAAGTCGACTCCAGCTATGCAATTGCCATAGCTGGAACTGCGTATTTCCGATCGAGTTGAAGGCCTAAAGTACGCCTGGCCGCAGAGAATGATTGATTACCAGTCCCTTGAGCTCCAGGTCCTTCACCAAAGCCAGGATAACGCGGTATAGGGCCCCGGGTTTGCACCAGCTGAGGGGGACCTGGCCGCCACTGTCCAAGCTGCCGTGTAAGGAGCTCAGAATAGCGGTGCTAGCTGTGATGAGCAGCACTCTTCTCCCATTGGCTCTGGCTCTCTCCCGGTGGGTTGGAACGCTAGGACCTGCCGCTGCCATGAGACAACCCTGCTTGCTTTTGGAAGGGACTATTTTAACAGAAGGTGGAAGAAGACTAGGAGCCGTACTCTAGTCTGGGGTGTTCCCATGCAAGCCCCTCGGCAGTAGGGTAGAGGAGCGCCTCAAGCAGACCCGATGAGGCCCAGCCCTGCTGAGGAGGTAACACAGACGCTGTCATCGCAATGACAACACGATGCCCAAAGTCCCAGGGCGGGGGCTGCTCAGCAGAGTGCGGCAACCCTAATCACGTGCTTGTGTTGTGCGCAGAGCGAAATTCTTCACTTGAAATCCCAGCAGAAGGCTGCCGACGACAGCAGCAATGCCAGCCTGAAGGAGATGGAGGTAAGGCGCTCTCTGGGGGGAGCCCTGCTAGCCAGAGACTCTCCCCTCGGCTGGACGTTGCATAGTGTGTGGGACAGATTCAGGGCCCCAGGGAGGCATCTGCCTGGCCAGGCCTGGCCCAGGGATGACTCCCTTGCTGACTCTGCAGTCTCTGAGGGGAGAGAATGACCAAAGCCCTCCATTGACCCTGCTCTGCCCCTCCAGACCCCGCCAAAGCCTCTGGTCTCAGAGCTCTGTCGTGTGCAGGGCCGCAGACCCGCTATTCAGGTTTTCCAAGTGCTAGACCCTCCTCAGCCGCAATGGGTGTCCCTTCCCTCCCCTCCGATCAGCTCAGATACCAGTGTACGCCAAGGGGGCAGAGACGGGCTGACCCCAGCCGAGGGCTTTGGCTTTTGTCAGCCCTTTCCCTCAGCCCCGTCTGACACCCCACTCCGCACGGGCTTGGAGCGCAGCCCTCGCCTCGTGATGGGGAACTGCATGCCAACCCTGAGTGCCCCCCACGCCGGAGGGGCTTGGCGTGGAATCTTGCCCATTACCCCAGGCCCTGTCTGGGTAAGCCACAGTGCCTTTGGCTCACTCTTCCCTGCAGGTGGCCCGTCCTAGCCATCTTCTCTGAAGCCCCAAGTCCTCCCAGCTCATTGAGATGGCTAGCGGGAAGAGGGATGCTGTTAGCCTGAGTGCTGAGCATCTCCTGCCCCAGGATCTTCCAGGGGGCACTTGGTGGTGACGGCCTGTGTACTGAAAAGCAGGGGGCTGGACTAAAAGACCCCCTGAGGCCCCTTCTTCTCCTGCCATTCCACCATCTTCAAAGGGCTGCCAGGGAAGGAAGCCCAGGCGGCAGGAGAATTATTGCAGGGGTGAGATCAATGCAATAGTTTTCCACACTGGTTTGTGCTCAGCGTCTTCTGCGCTCTCCCTCCCCACGTGGAGAGATGCTTCTTGGACCCTCCAACGCAAAACTCAAATTGGGACTGAGCTGCAGACAAGAGTTTGGGGCGCTCACGTGGGGCACGGTTTTGGGGAGCGGGGGGCCCAGAAGAAATGCTTCGTTTTGGGCCCTGCTTTTGTACACCATACAAACCCTGTTGCCTGCTCTGGAACGGCTTTGCTTTCTGCTGGTAGGACAAGCTGAAGAAGACCACCGAAGAGGCCAACCTCTATGAGCACACGTGTAAAGAGACCAGCAAGGTTCTGGACCAGCTGAAATCCGCCATGGCCTTCCTGTTTAAACAAATACATTGCGATGACACCAAGATATTGGAGCAGCTGGGGGAGAGTGGGGAGATCACGGATCTGAACCTGATGCAGTATTTTAGTGAGTGGTTAGTTGTTTCCTTTGCGCGAATGTTACTAAACCTTCTCCCTCTCCCCTACTATTTCCGGAAAATCTCATGGATAGAAATGAGTCACTCCCACATGTGTAACAGGTGTGAGTAAGGCTCTAAGATAGGAATGCATGAAATTAACCCTGGGGGCAGGATTGGGCCCACCAAGCATTTCTGCCCGGCCCACCCAGCTGATGAGCAGAGTGTGCGTATTTACAGCCTGCAGCCTGCGTTCGGCTGCCCCTCCCGTACCTTACTCCATCTGCAGCCCAGCTGCTCCCGGGATTCTTTGCTCAGCTGTGAAGGGGAGAGGTGGGTGCTGAAGTCGGGGTGCTCCCAGGTTCCTGTACCCTGTCGCTGCACAGCAGGGATCAGGGAGAGGGAGAGACACACAGCAGAGTTGCACCAGTCTGAAGCCTGGACGATCAGTGACTCACTCAGCGTATAGAGGACAAAGACAACTAAGCAGGACCGATTTCCCTTCGAGAGACAGCGGGCGGCGTCTCTCAGAAATGTATCCAGCAGCAGCCAGCACACACACGCGCTGTGTGTCACTGTCACGCACACCCATTCTGTGCCGCACACAGTCACTGGCACCTACACACACAGTCTGGGTCACCAAGTCTGTGTCTCACACACACAGCCTTTGTTTCACGTTCACACACTCTGTCTCTCTGTAGCCCCGCCCCTTCTGCCTGAGGCCCCGCCCATTATGGAGGGGATGCCCAAAGCTGGCTTGTGACCTGAAGCCCCTCTGCAAAAATTGTTGCGCACCCTGATCTAGGGGTTACAACAGGGGCCTTTCGGGGCTCCTGAGCTCTCTTCCTGGCTGTAGAGGGGGACGTGGAGTCTAAGGCTTGGAGCAGGGTCTGGGGATCAGGACTCCTGAGTTTTGCTCTTGACTCTAGGGGAAAAAGTGGGTCTGGTCTATGTTGTGTAGCAATCCAGTGGTTGGAGTGGGTCTAGGGAGCCTGGATTCCGTTCTTGGCTCTGGGAAGAAGCGTTGCCTACTAGTTAGAGCGGGTGTGTGTGTGTGCGAGGACAGCAAGATTCCTGAGTTCTGTTCCTGTCTCAGGCAGGAGGGGGGCTCGCTGGATCGAGTCTGTTCTGTACATGGCCTCACCGGGCCAGGTCTCCCCTAAGCAGTGGTAACCTATGTCACCTAAGAGTTTGAACTAGAACCCAGACCCCTTCCACCCAGCAGGGCTCAGAACAGGCACTTGCTTGTGCCTGGATCTGGGGTACCACCAGGCTGACAAGGAGCTGTGGCAGCTCTGGTCGGCACTGCCAGCTGGGCCCCCCTCTTTCACCCAGACCCCTCAGATCCTGCACCCCCAGCTGGACCCCTGCCCCCAGCCTCAGCCTAGTGAAGTGAGTGAGGGTGGGGGGGAACAAGGGGGGAGCAGGACCTTGGGACAGGGGCTGGGTGCTGGGGAAGGGGCGTGCAGTTGTGTGTGATGAGAAAGTTGCCTGCTCTAATCCAGGGTGCCATCAGGTTCTGCTTGTCCCCTGCAGGCGTCATCGAAAGGAAGACCAATGACCTCCTGCTGCTTGAGTCCTTTCTGCGCTACAAGGAGGTGGAAGGGGAGCAGGATGCGGCCCCTTTGCTGAACCCGTTTTTGGGTGGCACAGGACTCGTGCGAAGTCTGGATGTAGGGAGACTCGCCCCCGTGTCTCCTACCACAGAGCGCGTAGCCGAGAATGTAGAGAGCTGTGAGTACTCCTGTCTCCTCTCCCATCACAAGGGAACAGACTGACGGAGGCCCGGCTGGGGTGGAAGTACAGAGGCTGCAGGGGAATGAAGGGGTCACCGCAGACAGAGGTGGAAAAGGCTCCTGGGGTTTTAACCCTCCCCCCAAATCACTTGGCTTGGTCCCATCTTGGGTCGTCCTATCCCCAGCCTGCGGGGCTCTCACCTCTTCCCTTGGGAAACTGCTCTAAAAGACATCACGGGACCTGGTGCCTGACTATGCCAAGGCCTTTTTACATTGCCCTGGCATAAAGAAGCCTGAAAACAGATGGAGAAGATGCTCTGGCACTATCGCCTGTGGAGGAGGCTACCCTGATAAGCAGAAGGGCTCTGTGCCCAGCGCCTGGGATGGGTGGATGGCTCTGCATTACAGCTGTTCTCTGCTTCCCAGGGTTCATAGTGACTGGGGAACCATTAAATCAGGGGCAAAATAGGCTCTTTATATCCTCCAAAATGCATGGAAGCAAAGGTGGCTGATGCCCCCAAAGCAGGAAAGGAGTCACACTACTGAGCCTGTAGCTTCTGTGGGAGCTGCCTAGTGCTGGCAGTTCCTGCATGTGCCCTGTGCCTACCCAGGCTTTGGTTCACCGTTTTATTAGGGGGCGGGCAAGCTTCCGACAGCCCAGGAACTTAGAAAAGTTCTACTCAGATGGCCGTGGAAACGAACCGCAACAGCAGCGCAGGGGTCACATTTAACACTGACGTGCGTGGGTAAAACTCCCCGGGCCCCTGGCTTTGCTTATCCTTACTGAGATATCAGCAGCCTTCCGGTACAGTTTTCAGGCAGCCGGGGGTTGCAGCCAGTGCAGTGACATGTTCGCCGAGGCTCTGGAGAGACTTTTAACCCTAATCCCAACTGCTTTTCAAACAGTTGATTGGCCGTTGGACCATGGGAGTTTGCGCAACCTGGTTGCTGGGAACCTGGAGAAGGACAAGTCCAGTAGGAGCTCCCTGGACAAAGACAAGAGGAGAGGGACAACCTTTTAGAATGGGAAAATCACCAGAGTTCCTCGACTGCTGAGTATTAATAGTAGGGTCTTCGTTCTCTGTAAATTGAAATCTGATTTTGTGTTGAATTTAAACAGAGCTAAATTTGTCTGAGGAATTCTAGTACTGTCTTGTATTTATACCAGCCTTTGCCACGTGGCAGGCTCCCAAGGGGGGCATAGCTCAGCTGTAGAGTCTAGTGTCTATGAGGCCCTGGGTTCGATCACTGGCATATCCACTACTTTGTCCAGCAGAGGCCAACCAAAATGGTAAGGGTGGCGGAGCACATGATGCATGAGGAGGGGCTGAGGGGTTTGAGCCTATTCACTTCGTAGAGGGAGGGGTGATTTGATAGCAGCCTTCAACGTCCTGAAGGGGGGGCTCTAAAGAGGATGGAGAGAGGCTGTTCTCAGTAGAGATGGATGGCAGAACAAGGAGCAATGGTCTCAAGTTACGTGGAGGGGAAGTGGGTCTAGGTTGGATATTAGGGGAAAAAAACTGTTTCACCAGGAGGGCGGGGAAGCACTGGAATGTGTTACTGAGAGAAGTGGTGGAATCTCAGTCCCTAGAGGCTTTTAAGTCCCAGCTTGACAAAGCCCTGGCTGGGATGATTTTGTTGGGGTTAATCCTGCTCTGGGCAGGGGGCTGGACTCAATGACCTCCTGAGGTCCCTTCCAGCCCCAAGATTCTAAACAAAGCTCTACAAATTGTATGCATATAATGAAATGCAGCCACTTCTGGGGTGGAAAGCAGGGCAGTTGCTGCCTAGCAATAACTCATTTGCTGTGGCACTGGGACTAACCTCCTCCGTGTCGCAAAAAGTTGGTGCCCTAAGTGCCTAGGCATTTTGTGGCCACCGGGAGGTATGGCCTCACGTCTCCCATCTCCTCTGGCTTTGCCAATGGCCAGGGGCTCCTCAGCGCCCACACAGAGCTGGCAAGCCACCGTTCACAGTCCCCACACAATAAGAGGCTGGAGGAGCAAGTGGATGCTGCAGTTCCAGGTGTTTCAGACCTGAGCTGAATCTTCTCTTGGAGCGTGACTGTATCTCATCTCTTAGTCTTAGTACACGGGGCCGCTTCCTCGGTTGATCTAAATCAGTAGAGCGCCATTGGACTGAGCAGAGCTGATCAGGCCTGACGACAGGCTTCACTGGGCCCTGGGCACTATGGAGGGAGCTCAGCTCGGGGTCTTTAGAAGGGGCAGAACCTCAGGCAGAAGGGGCAGGGTTAGGGGCAGCCATCTCTCGCTGCCCAGCCCGTGCCACATGGGCCGCTAGCGGCCAGTTAAAGGCAGTAGCAGCATCCCAGAGCCCCAAGCCCATTTAAATCACTGGGCCTGGGGGCCACTGTCCCCTTTGCCTACCCCATCAGCGGCCCTGGAGCTGATCAGCTTCAGTTGAGGATCTGGTCCATAATTTTAACATCTCTGGGGGTTGGTTTTTTTTCAACTAACGAATACTGTCTGTAAGCAAACACTGGCAAGAATCCCAGAGCACTAGAAATAGAGGGGCTCTAGCAAGCAGGAGAAGCTCTGTGGATCAACCATTTGAGTGGGACTGTGGACAGCTGGCCTCAAATCCAAGCTCTGCCACAGGTCTGCTGGGCGACCATCACCTCCGTGGCTTGGTGCCTCAGTTTCTCCACCTTTAAAGCGGAGATAACTTGGATAGTGGCCTCGTTTGTCAAGCTCTGTGAGATCTACTCATGCAAGGTGCTTCATAAGAAGTCAATGGTGTTGTTATTACTATAGAAAAGTTCAAAAATGGAAGGAACTGGCTGCTGTCCTGAGCGGCCTGACTGCTAGCTACCATTGGATCTTCTAGTCTGAAACAGATGTTGACTGCTTAGTGTCCAGAGATGTCCCATCCTGCAGTACCTTCCAGCCAGAGTCAGCTCAAATGGCAAGCATGTGGTAATCCAGGTTTGCCTCCCCCTGGAGTAGTGAAGCCAGCAGGCAGGATCAAGCAAACTATAGTAAATGGCCCTCATGTTTCCGCCAAGGTCTGGCAAGGTCCCAGCCGAACTCCAAAGACAGGTGGGATAAGGTTTTTTTTTTAGCCAAATCCTGAGCTGATATGGCTGCAGTGTAAATCCATGGATGTTACAGGAATGCTTCCAGATTCACTGGGGAGCAAACGAGATCAGACTCCCCCGGGGTGCCTGGCACTGGGCAGAAAGACGGCCCAAATCAGAAAGCGCCTAAGTGAGGAGCACAGTGTACGCTAGGATGTCGCTGGGACAGCGACTTGTGCTCCTAAGGCGCTTAGATTCTTTTGAGCCTCACTCTCACCATCTCTGGGCTGAGGACAGAGGAGATTCTGAGAGGGCGCCCTGGGGGATCCGGAAAGGTGGCCGTAGCTTGGAAAGATTTCTTGCTCCGGCTGGAGAGGGCGTCGTATGCACAGGGGACGGCAGCGTTGGGTGCTTTGTAGAAGCTGGCATGGGCTCCAGAGGGGTATGAATGGCAGGAGCATGCTGCAGGGGTTTGAAAGGGCGGGCTAGGCAGAGGGGAGGGCATGGGTTGCAGAAGGACAGAGGATCAAATAGCCGTCGGCTTGGGTGGCGGCAGCCTTGTGGTTACAGCTGTCATCAGGTAGCTATTGGGAAAGGGGGCCGGGGAGCCTTGTACTGCCCTCCGAAGCACCACTGAGCCCATAGTTATTTTGTCTTTTACGCACCCGGCCTGTGCAAGAGGCCCATCCCAGAGACTGACGGGGACACTTGAGTGGTCTACGCAGGCTGCCCAGGAAGAGACGTTTAATACCAGCGATGGGCCCTGCACTAGTAGGTTAATGGCAGACTGAGAGCGGGCCATGCAGAATGATCCCTTTTCCTCCCTGCTGGGTGTCTGCTGTTTGATGGTTGCAAACTGAGAACAGTTATCACCAGAGGGCAGCACCACGTGAGCTGCATAACCCACCCCAGACAAGTGCCCCCCCTCCACCTCCCCTGTACCCAGAGCTGGAAAATGTACCCAAGAAGTTACTTGAGTAAAAGTACAGCTGTGGGGACCTGTGGGGGGGGTACTTAAGTAAAGTCACCAGTGTCCTGGAAAAACCACTTGAGTAAAAGTACATACATGCACAAACACACGCATCGCATCTTTCTTGTACTCAAGTATCCAGCCGTGAAAGCAGCTGCACTTTTACTCAAGTAACTCTTTGGGTACTTTCCCCACCTCTGCCTGTATCCAAGTTTTGTCATCATAAATTCAGGCGCAGGGGGTTTTCGGTGGTGCCCTGCTCTTGATCTGGTTCACTGAGTCTGAAGTGATTCACCCCACAGTTCGAGAAGCTCTCTCTCTTTTTTCATCTGTAACGCACACCCCCCCACCCTTTCTTGGAGCACTGCAAGTCTGCACCCTCTCCACACTAGCCTTACAGGCCCTGCCCACATTGACGGAGGCAGCTGGATTTCCTCCTGCAAAATGTAGAGTTTAATTCGGACACATTTCCGGTGTGCCTTTCCCCAGTTACAGGCAGAGTTCTCCGGCGTAGAAAAACAGACAAGAATGGGACCAAGTGCAAAGGAGCACACGGAAAACAGCCAGGCCAGAGCCAGCCGGTGCAAGCAGCAGGTGAGGACCAACACTAAAACCACGGGGCAAGGCCAGCGGCACAAGGTACCACCCCATTTCTGTGCCCCAGGAATTAACGCAAGCTCGGCTCTTAATCCTTCTCTTCGCCGTGCGTGATGATGTGGACGAGGTTTTTGTAGTCTAAGTTCCCGGTGATGTCGGGGGGGAAAGCTGCAAACATCTGGTTGATCTGCAATGCAAAGAGGGCCGGAAGGGAAGGGGTTAAACGGAAGGGTTGTGCATTCACGCCAGCGGGGCGGGACGAGGGGCAGAGAGCGTTTTGGACGTCCTGCCATTGGCTGTGGTGGAAGCCCGGTGAGGGCCCAGAGACGCTCCAGCCGTTTGCGGCTGCCTCCCCTAACGTTTCAAGAGGGCGGCCGTGTTAGTCGGCAGCTTCTCAAGCAACAAGCAGTTCTGGGGCACCTTAAAGACTAACAAATGTATTAGGTCAGGAGCTTCTGGGGGTAAGACCTGCTGCCTCAGGCCACTGGAGCAGGCTGGAGAAGTGGGTCTTACCCAAGGCAGCTAATGAGTTTGTTAATCTGTAAGGTGCCCCAGCACTGAGGGCCCTCAGGTTGCTACCCTGAGCAGCTAGTAACCTAGCAGTGGAGATAAGGGAGCCAAAGGAAACTCACGAGTGCTCCCCCAACGGTAGGACCCCTGCTTCACTAATCCTGCATGCAGCCCCCGCCAGCTCCGCCAGAGGTGCTTGTGAGTCTGCTCCTAGACCGTGAGGTGCGGTGCCCTGTGATGCCCGTCGCACGCCCATAGCGCCCCCAGGCGTTTGGTGCAGCCCATCGCAGAGATGGCGACAGCTGGGCTGGGCTCGAGTCGTCATTTGGGGAGGTGTTTATGTGCAGGGGGTTTGACTCGTTATGGAAATAGGAGCTGGTGGGAAATGTAGCTGCTAAACTCCAGCGCTCTTGGGCCCCAGGATGTCATGTGGCCCAGCTTGTGGGCAATGGCCCAGTTGTAATCTACTGATTTGCTCTGTTTACTCATTGTTGCTTTGCACAATGGCCTGATGGGATGGACCCACAGACACACCGTGTCATGGCTCTGACTTGGGCTCGGTGTCCCCACCCCTGCCTCGTGCAACAGCCGACTGCTCAGGAACTGTCTGTGGTCAGTGGGACCCACTGGGGCAAGGAAAACCCTGGAGCAGGGGAGCTGGAGGGCTGTGGTGAAAAGAGAGGGGAAAAGGGAGCCCGGGGGGAGGTCAACGTTGGTCTGTAAAGGACTTTTTGGACAGAGCTTCTGCGGGAAGTGGCAAGAACTCAACAGGCTGCAGGCCATGACTTAGGGTCCCAGCCTAGAGGCCAGGCATAGACTCCCCTCTCGTCCCAGCGAGGTGTGGAAGAGCTGAGGGACTGTTCAGTTCAGGGCAGGGGAAGGACTCTCGGCTGAACCCTGCTGTTTCCCCCATGAGAGAGGACGTTTGCTTTGTCCCTCTGCTCAAAGCCCTACATCACCCGCCACAAAAGGCAGACTGAGTGTGGGAAACCGAGTCACAGCGGGCAACCTGCGGAATGGCCCTGTGCTCGGCCGTGCAAGGGCCAGCTGACCCGTCACAGCCGCAGCCTGCTGTCCACGCGGGCACGCTAACCAGGCCAGCGCTAGGCATTACCGCGGGGCGGCCCCTGTGTGAGGACAGAGGAGAAAAGGAGCTCTACACGCACCTCTTCCTGGGAGAATCTCTCGCCCTGCGTCATCAGCATTTCCTTGATGCTGCAAAGAAGAGCGCATGTTGGGAGAACACGGGAGGGACGGTGAGGAGAGTCGACCTGCCCCCCTCCCGCTACCCCCCTTTCCACACCCCGCTCGCCGCTCGGCACTTACTAATCCGATTTCAGGCCCTTGCCCTCGGGGTCAAACACCTTGAATGCGTTCAGGATGGTCTCCTCCGGATCAGCACCTGCAGCAGGGAAGCACACAGAAGGGCGGCTGGGGCAGAGCAGGGCTTGTCCCTGCAGCGGGCCGTGCGGGAAAGGCCCAGGCCCTTCGGGGAGGGCATCGCAGAGCCTGTGATGTCCCGGGGGGGAAGCGGCTGTGTGGCTGAGCACGCTCATTCCCTGTGTAACCCTGAGGCCGTCGAGCAGGAGGGCGCCACTTGCTCTACAGCCTTAGCTACGGGGTAGTTGGCTTTTAGCTGATGCGGTATCATGGCTATAGACCCCCAGGTTCAATCCCACCTGCCTCCAAGCCAGGTCTGTTGGCATTACACCTACAGGGAGGGGTTTGCAGACCAGCGTCATCTCCTGCCACCGCCCTGCTCAGCAGCAGCCGCCATCTCCCTACACCCCTTCGGTCTGGCCATCCAGTGCATGCTCCGTGCCAGGGAGAGGAGCAGATGCACATTCGTTCTGCCACTATGTCGTTAATCTACCCAGCGTATTTATAGCCAGCCAGTCGCAGAGGCCCAAGGGGCTATGAACCCTGAGGGAGGTCTGCCCAGTGTCCCATGGCTCAGGTTGCACAATGGCTGAGGGGATATGGCCACTGGGAGGAGGGATTCAGCACCACCCAGAACCTCCCTCTGTCCTGTAAAGCTGCTGGACCTAGGGCAGCAAATAACTGCGCTCCTTCACCTCAGCTCAGCTGGGGGCTGCAGCACCGGACCCAGCTGAGTGGGGCGGGCAGGCGGCAGAGAGCGCTTCACAAAGAGGTGAGCAGCCCTAGCTCCATTTTACAGAGAGGAAAACTGAGGCACGGAGCAGCGGCGCAACGCACCCAGGGTCACCCAACAGGCGAGGGGCAGAAGCGAGAGTAGTGCCCGGGTCTTCTGAGTGACAGTCCAGTGTCCTATCCACAGACCCCTGCGTCCGCCCGAAGGCCAATGGCAGCACGGCAGTATGGGAGGGGAGGGCTGAAGGCGAAGACGGGCGATTGCTGTGTGCATGCGCCCAACATGTGCGGTGGTGGGGATTGCCCGGGGATGATCCTGTGACTGGCAACACCCCGTCATGCTGCCTGCCATTTCCTGCCCTACTGTGGTGCCGGGGGGAACCCCAGGCAAAGACACTGGGATGTTTTGTACTTTTCTGAGGGGATCTGAGTCCTCGGTCCTGGGCCAGAGACCCTTTAAGTGCCAAGTGCAGGGTCAAGTACCTGGGCAGAAAGTGGCTTTAATATACTTTGCCCCCTTCCCAGCACCTTCACTTTTAGGGTCTCAAACCACAACATCTTAGCACCCCCTCGGGCAGGGCTATTATCCATCCCTCTTTTATGGCTAGGCAACTGCAGCACAGAGAGATCAAGTGACTTGCCCAGGTCACACAGGGTAGTCACTGGCACAGCCCATCCACAGCCAGCGCAGCAGCCACCAACCCATTTCTTCCCCTTTCGTCATCTCACCCTTGAGCTTCTCCCCAAACATGCTCAGGAATACGGTAAAGTTAATTGGTCCAGGAGCCTCCTTTATCATATCATCGATTTCTTCATTCTTGACATTCAAACGACCTAAGACAGACCCCCGGAGACATGGATGAAACGTTATGCAGCTTTCAAAGCCCACAAGCCCATTTTATCCACAAAGGAGCCTATGGATGAGTTACAAAACAGAGGAAAGGCGCGTGTTTTATCATTGCGACTGTTTCCCCAGGGGTGTGATACACTCTAGCCTCTGAGAGAAAGGGAACAGGACCCGGCAGAGCCTTAGAATACGTATCATTGGCAAGAATCTGGTGCTGGCGGAGGTAGGGATGATCCGAAGTCTCTTTTCCAGCTCTGACTTTTGTGAGTCTAGGGAACCTCACAGGACCGTACTGTGATACCCGCTGAATTAGTTCCCATGTCAGTGAAACAAACAGAACCAAACATCTGGGTATTGTCCTTCAGAGATGGGCAAAGACAGGGCCTGATCCTCTTGGATTTTCAGTGCAGTCCCGCCTGGTTTGGGAGGGGATAACCAAGCCATTGCTTCTGCAAGGATGTCCACAATTCCCATAAATCCCGTAATCCGGCAAGACTACTCGTAGAGCAAGGTGCTGCTCCTCAGGAATAAGGCTGGCACAACTGGACTGAAAGGGCTATCCTGAGGGGGAGATGGGGCCTGGAGCAACCCCCCTGTCTCCCCCACCGGTGCCTCAAATGTGGGTGAGGCCTGGGGCAACTGCCCTGCACTGCAGGCCCTGACCCCCACCCTGCTCTGACCCCACCCTCCCCCCTTACTCCCTCCTGGACCTGCTTGGGGGGGGAACGGATTACCTGGGGTAGGTCGCAGTGGTAGTGGTGAGCGGTGACAGCAGACGGGGTCACCTCCCATCAGCCCCACCACACACTTGGTAGTCTGCTGTGCTTGGCTGCACCCTCCCAGCCTGCTGGGCCCCACTTCTCCCCAGGCGGTGAGGAGTGACCCCCCCCGCCCCCGCTGCTCCTGCTCCGGTCCCCCAGGTAAGCCTCCCTCCTCCCATCCATATGACGGCTGGAGCAGCCACCCTGCCCCAAAAGCAAGGGGTCTGGGGCAGCCGTCCCAGTTCTTCCTATGGATGGGACAGATCTGTGAGTCCTAATTCATTTAATTAGCATTTTCTCTAGCCAGGTCCTCAATTTTTTAACATCAGCCTAAAGAAATGACCCCCTCCCGCCCTGATCAAAAATGTTAAGAGCTAAAACCTTCTGCTCTTTGTAATAGAAATGACTACAGGCCCCTTGGTTCTGAGCAGAGGAAAGGGGTGATCCCATTAACCGGTGATTGAATGACATGGGAAGCAGCTAATAATTCGCCTGGCATGACCAGAGCCTTTTTCTCAGCGGCAGGCTTACCGACGGCGGCAAACGTGTCTCGCAGATCTGCCTTGTCGATGAAGCCGTCCCGGTTCTGATCCATGATGGTGAATGCCTGGAAAGGGGAGTAAAACGGGAGTAAGCCAGAAGGGAACCCAGCAACTCCCCGTCCCACCCCGCCCAGGCTGGAACATTGCTCTGTGATGTCCTGTATGTTGCAGCCAGGAAGTGAGCCGTGCCAAGGGGCACAAGCTACGTCTTCCACTGTGCTTGTTCACAACTTGCAGCAGCCTCTCGCAGTGGCAGGGGAGGGGAGGGTGCCCAGGATCGGGCCCAAAGCGTCCTTGTTTAGCCGTATGACAGCCTGTCTCAGGCTCCTGGCAGTGCCGGGGGGGGGAGGGGGGGTGCTGCTGTGTGATCCCCATTGGGAGGGGTGCGTGATGCTGACTGGGTGACTCAGTGGACCAGAGCAGGTGTCACCACCCAACCTACACACTGTATGTGATCAGCTGCTAATGTCCTGGGAGCCCAGCTGGCAGCTCTGCTCACGAGCATGACAGGAGAAGATGCACTGAGAATTCCGGCAGGGGGTGGGCCTCTCTGCCTGACGGCCAGAGGAGAGCAACGCTCCCTCTTCCAAAGGTCAGCCAGGGAACGTGGCCCTTTGGGTGGGAGACCGTTGTTAAGGTATCGCTAGAGGAAGGAGAACTCCTTCTGCTGGGGTCACGTGTCTGTGTCGGGGGCAGTCGTCGTGTCCTCCGTGGCAGCTATTCTGAGCGATTTGGGCTTATTTAGTCTGCAGAAGAGAAGACCGAGGGGCGATTTGAGAGCAGCCTTCAGCTTCCTGCAGGGGGGCTCTAAAGAGGACGGAGAGAGGCTGTTCTCGGTAGTGACGGACGGCAGAACAAGGAGCAATGGTCTGAAGTTACCGAGCGGGAGGTGCAGGTGGGATATTAGGAAAAACTCTTTCACCAGGAGGGTGGTGGTGAAGCACTAGAATGTGTAACCTAGAGAGGTGGTGGAATCTCCATCCCTAGAGGTTTTTAAGTCCTGGCTTGACAAAGCCCTGGCTGGGATGATGTCATTGGGGTTGGTCCTGCTTTGGACAGGGACCTGGATCTGATGGCCTCCTGAGGTCTCTCCCAGCCCTAGGGTCCTATGAATCTATAAGTCTGTTCTCCAGCTGAATAGAAGCCTCTAGAGCTGTCTGACCCCTCTGCCTGCAGCCGAGGGTTAGGCTATTGGCAACCTCAGTGAGTGTGTTTGCGTGTGGGGAGGAATCGCCCAGGAGGAGTTTTGGAGCATGGGGGGGCGGGATGTTCATTTGCATGGGATCTCCCAACTCCCGCCCCAGCTGCCTCCAATGGTTTGCAGCAGGCAGGTCTGTCTTGGCCGCTGTCTTGTCCTCAGCTATCTTACTCAGTGGAACATGGATGCGCTTGGCTAGAGAAGGCCCTAAGGTATCACCGTGCCCAAAGACGCTCAGTGGGTGACTTTCAAGACCTGAAAATGTGTAACCAGGTGACTGTGAAAGGGTTAAATAGCTCTTCATGCTAATGTCCTGCCTCATGGTCACAGCTCAGCCAATGAGAATGTGCTCGGTTTGTACAGTGCTGTTGTGTTGTATGCCATTGTCTGAGTGTCTTGTCACTCACTCTTCTGCTGGGGCGCAGTGCCCATAAAGTTCAGAGAGACTCCATATTTGACCAAGGAGTTGAAATAAATTTTGTTAGTAAAGATGTTGCTTTTAAATGAGTGTCTACGTCTCATATTCCAAATCCAACTGCCCCAAACCTGAAAGCCTCGAGGAAAACTTTGACGATGCCACCACATGGGGGGGTGGGAGGGGCAGTTTGCTCTTACCCTTCATGGTCATTGGAACAAAGGCCACTTACCTCTTTGAATTCCTGGATCTGTGCTTGTTCAAACATTGAGAAGACATTGGAATTAGCTCCCTCTGCTCTCTTCTTAGCTTTCTTGGGTGCCTTGGGGGAATTGAAGCATGTTAGCACCCACTCACTGTATGTTTCAGTGTGGAATACACTTAAACTATCCTGAATTTATTCCTAATAGCTACAGGCTGCTGCCTGCTGGTGCATATGAATTCCTGACACGATCATCTGTCTCTCAGTCAGAAGTGTGGGGTAACATACATACTGTTCTCTGCGGATGCAAATTATTATTTCTTCTCAGAAGGCAGAGCTCAGTTACTTGGGCTCCTGATGCATTTGATTAGCAGGGAAACAACAGAAAAACTATATAGCCACACCACAGCATGATGTCTGCCATGGTTCAAATTAACAGAGGAAAGAAAACAAAACAAAACCCAACCTGTCCTTGTAACTATATGCATTCTTCACCCCTGGGAGTGAAAAAGATTAAGTATGTTTCTGCGATGCCGTGCAATGGCTGTCACTACTATGAGCTTTATCACGGTTTTGCTCTTTCTGGTAAGAGTGATGTTACGACAATGGCTACACAATAAAATGGTCTAAAATCTGCCCTTGCATCCATCAAAGCAGACCACACCCAGAATTTAGCTGCTTCCACTTCTTGTGGCTGAAACAGAAAACGTTATAACAAACAGGTAAACTTTTCTAACTTCTCAAGAACTTCTGAGCATTTCTACCCCAGGTCCACGCATGTGATCTTCTGTGATCTTTCCCAGTCAAATAAAAAATTACTGCTCCATAGCAGGACCCATGAAGGGTCTCCATGTCTGGTGCTGCTAGATGGGACAAGAATACAAACAATAAATAAAAGATTTAAATGTGCCAGCTCAAGGGATGGGGATGTCCTTCCCAGAAGGTGCATGGATAAGGAGAAAGAATTCCGCTTGCACCCGTCAAAGTGCTCAGTTCCATTTTGAAAGCTCTGTTTGGTCATTGGCTGCAAAGAAAGGGCAGCGGTTAACCTACAAGAAAATAACCTTCCGTTATCTTGTATGCCACCAGCGTATTAAACACTCAGAGGCTGCCTAGTTTGTTTCAGGATCTATAAGGCATGTGTGTGCCATTAGGGCACTAAAGTGTCTGTCTCTCCCTGATCACTAGTGATGCTCCTAGTACAGAATCCTACTGGAGACAATCTCATCTTACGGTCCTTCCCACAGCTGCCCACTCTGGTTACTCACCATCGCCGGAGCTGCTCTGCACGGCCCCTGATGTTCCTGCAAGAGGAATTCAAGAGACAATCCCCCAGGCCGCTCTGCGCCGAAACAATAAATACCACCCTGTGCTGTTTAAAAATAAACACATGCCCACTTTTGGCTGTAAGAGGTAAGTTAGCCGCCACCTCGTTCCTCCGGCCCCTCCCGCCCAGCTCTGTTGTCTCCCTTTCTTTGTCTCGCCCTGGTCTTGAATAACAGCTTGTTGTCACTGTGTGACATACGAGCCACAGGAGGATTTCAAGGTTAGAGAAGTGCCAGCCAGCTGTGGGGCTGCCACTCGGAGGATGCAGGAATGAGTCTGTGCTGAGCATCTTGTGCAAAACGAGGGCCAGCTGTGTTTGTCTGTGGGCAGCTGGGGGCCAGGTAAGCTCTGTGGACGTGAGCTCCTGCGTAGCTAGGGATGTCGGTCTACCAGAGGTCTGCAACCTGCGGCCCTTTAAGGACTTTTGTGTGGCTATGATTGCAAAGTAAAAAAGAAAAGCGCCTCCTGATTATTTGATTATTTTTGATATTTTGGTTAACATCTAAAAGCCAAACAATGTGTGATCTTGAAATGTGGGATGACTCTCCCATTAATATGTCAGTGCATTGTGGAATAGGTGTGTGCACTGTTCTTAAAAGAGGGGTGACAAAAAGTCTGGTTTGGCATTATTTATTAAGGACCGTTTCGTATTCTCGTGCATTGTGGTTCTTGGAATTATTGATTTTTTTTTTAACTGGATTTGAAAAATATGGTTCATCTTGCTGCTGATCCTGGTCTGTGCAGACATGTGGAGCTATCTGTTCAGAGCTGCTCTGATTTATAGCCACGGAAGGTCTGGCCTGAAGATCAAGGAACTTCTGTGCTGCAAATGTCAGATCTGAACCAGGAACTGAACTTCATTTCCTGCTGCCCCCAAGGGGTATTTAGACGAGGTTTTGTTTTGCCGTATTATTGACCTAGGGGTGATCTCCTTGTACGGTGAGATACCTCCAACTCCTCACCCAGATCTGCCTCTGGGATAGCACTTTCCATCCTGGGAGAGCCCAGAGTACTTCAGCAGCCACACAGACATCGGAATTTGCAGCACCCACCACGCAAATGCAGCCTCCTCTGGGGTGGAACGTGACACCTGTCACAACACAGCTAGCATGCAGTCCTATCCAGGTCTGCCCAAAGGCCACTGTGGCCCTGGTGAGTGAGCTACCATCATGCAAGGGCTGATGTAGGCCCGTGAGTGGCACCAGCAGGGGGGGCGGGATGGGCCAAAGCTTTGTTTGGGGTAGAGGGGTGGGTGCTTTCTCCAGTGGATCCTAGTGGAGTGGCTGAGGTGCTCTTTTTCCCTCCAGCTGCCTAGCTGTGATGAGAGACCCCAGTCTCCAGGTACTGCTGGATCTGGTCTCCCTGCAGGAAGGAGGCCGGCTCCCTCCCACTTCCCTGCCAGTTGCCTGATAGGCCTCATCTCATGGTCCTATTCTAGAGCTGCTGTCGTCAGGGCTTGGCTGCCAGGCAGGGTGGAGCCTGGCCCAGCAAGCGCAGCGGGAATTATGTTGCTAGCTGGGCTGTGGGACCATGAATTGACACGGCTGCAGTGAAGGGACGTAACGAAGCAGCCCTGCCTCCAAAGAGCCCCTGAGCCAGATTCAGGCCTGCTGCTGCCGGGGCTCGGTCTGTGTCCATGCAGGTTAAGGCAGTTCCCCCCGAGGCTGTGCAGAGCTGGGCCTTAGACCCATGAATGAGACAAAGCCACCTGCTTGCCCCGCCTGCCCTCTTCCGGATCCTACTGAGTTATGCCACACACCTCCTGCAACTTAAACTCCTTCCTACTGCATTGTCCATCTCAACCCTCTGCCTTCCCTTCATTCCCAGCTAGCCTCGCAATGGGCTGTTGAGTGGCGACTGTGTTCCGCCCCAGAGAGAGTCGCACCTTCACCAGTCAGCCACTGCTGCTCCAATGTTTTTGCCCGGGAGGAACAGACAACTGGTCTTATTTGAGATTTGGAGCTAATTCAACACTGTAACAGAGGCTATGGAAGGAGAGAGATGAGGGCTCATCCTCCCGGCTGGCCCTGCTGGCTCCCCCTGACTCACAAAGCTGCACTCGTCAATAACCATTTTTTTTTTTTTTTGGTCTTCATATTTTTAGCCTGTTCATTTGATCTCCTTCCCCCTCCCTGGGGTCTGACATGCAGCCGTGCTTGTACAGGGGAGCTGGAATGACACCCCTTGTTAAACAATGCCCTTCACAGCCCCTCCCAGCACTCAGCTGTCTTAGCCGCGGGCAGATTCTTTTCTTACAGGACCTAAGATGCAAACAACAGCTGCTTCTGCCGTGTCTCTTTGGCTCCCTGGGAACATGGCATTGTTACAGCTGAACCTGTTCATCAAGCCCTAAGACCCGTGAGCTATGTACAGGCCAGACCTTCACATTGTCATTCACTGGACATGAGCCACTGGGGCAAAATTGCTTTCAACTCTCCTCAGTTTGTTGCAGCCGTTGTTAATAGGGAAGGGCCGGGAGGTTCTCAGGGCAGGCCAGACCCGCTGCGAGTGCTGAAATCAGCCATATTTAGGCAGCTGGGCGGAACAGCAGCTGCGCTCATGTGCTCCGTGGAGAGGCAGTGCAGAGCGGCCTGGTGGTTTTAGCCAAAGCGTGTGTGAGGCTGAGGAAGGGGCAGAGGTGGGCCCTGGGGCAGCACAGACGAACGCACACAACCTCGTGTCTGGACGTCCTCAAAGACCTGGTGGTTCAGGTCTGGTTGGGGGCAGAGCTCAGATCACAAAACGTCTCTGAATGAGCAGGAGCGCAAGTGGCTGGAGAGAGGATCGTGGCTGGTTTCCAGGGATTCTTGAGGTCAGCCTCTCCAGCTGAGGCAAGGTTTGAGTCCTGTCCAGTCTGAAACCAGGCAGCGCGAACAAAAGCAAATTAGAAGAATCTCCATGTCCAGGTTTGGGAAAAGGTGCCATTTGGTCCTTAGTTTAGCTCAATGGTTTGAGCATTGGTGTTGTAAACCCAGGGTTGTGAGTTTAGTCCTGGAGGAGGCTCTTTAGCGGTCTGGGGCAAATAGATTAAAAAAAAAAGTTAGGCATGGTGCTTGGTCCTGCCAAGAGGGCAAGGACCCGATGACCTCTCAGGCCCCTTCCAGCTCTATGAGATGCGTGTATCTCCATATTTAATTTACCCAGACACTCACCCCCCCATGTGCGCTTGCATGCCCAGATACATACACAAACACACACAGATATGTTAAGAAACCACACCAGAGCCATCTAGTAAATCATTCGTTGTCTCTGATTTTATTGTTTTCCATGGGAAAGAATAGAAAGCCATGTGAGCAAAGCTGTTTTTATTGCATTCTGAAATATTCTCCAGTGGGTGGGGGATTCCGTGTTTTCCTTCATTTTATGAACATTTACTAGGGAATTTTCTCGGGGGCTCAGGATTTTGGACTCCTCACACATTGAGAACAAGCTCCCTGCCATTTAAAAAAAAAGCGGTTTTTAAATATAGCAAAATACGTTGAAATGCACATCCTCCCAATGAGCTCGACAGGTTGAACCTCTCTCGTCAGGCACGCTCAGAACCTGACCAGTGCCAGATGAGAGAATTTGCCAGATGACAGGAGGTCAATATTTTCTAGCGCACTACCAACACTTCCACTGCTAACTGGGCTCTGAGAAGACATTTAGGGGTAAATTACAGCTAAATAACAGCACAGAACACTGAGAGCCAGGACTGGTGGCTGGAAACAAACTTTACGGGACCCTAGAAAACTTGGCCAAGGCTTCCCCAGACTCTGTAGCAGCCAAATGTAACCTACAGTATCCTAACATATAGGCAGTGTGTGCCCAGCCGCTCTTTTCCTTGCAACTACAGGGTGAAGACAGAACTGATGAATTGCAGGTCTTATTGCTTGAGAAACTGACCATCCAGCCATTTCTCTTCATCCCTCAAGTACCAGCAGCTGTTACAATGATAGGCATTCAATTGTCATTAAATAATGTATCTGTACTTAGGAGTAAAAGTAGGTGATTCTCTGGGTAAGTTGCCTAGGCTGGCCTTGGTTTTGCAAGGTATTATACCCTGGAGAGGAAGAGAAGAGAGAGAGAAGAATCCAGCTGTCAGAGAAGAGTTGTGTTGTTTCTACAGAGCAAGAAATGTCTGTTTGGTTGCTCGTGTGGGGTGCAAGCTTAAAACATTGTCTGACTGTCATGTTAGAATGGGGTTGTGATGGGTTGACTCACAGAAGACCCCTGGGGGTTGTTCCCCAATGTGCTGATCATGTCACTGACACTTGCCTTCCTGATCTCTAGAGCTCCCCACCACCCTGTCCTGCTGGGCAAGATCTTCTGTTCCCCCCGCCAAACCAAATCACAGAGTTGGGGTTAGTGCCCCCTGCAGAGCAACACAGACACTGAACCCATTCAGCTCCAGGGAGGCTCAGCTCTAAGGGCTCCGCACCCAGGAAACCAATCCCCAAAAGAGACCAAAATGCCAATTAAATCCATCATTCTATGTGTAAAATTTTACATAGCAAAAGCTCGTCAGGTCAGCTAATTTTAGCAATGAAAGAGATATTCACAGTGGCTGCTTCTCCCCGCAGTCACCAATAATAATCATTTATAGTGGACTTGATAATAAACTAAAGTGTTTTTAATCAAGTAGAAAAAGTAGGATTGAAGTGGTTGCAAGTGAAAACGAAGTAAGTTACTGAATTAAAACAAACAAAAAAATGTCAGCTAGTTCTAATCTGTTAAGAAGCTTGTTACATACAAATTCTTACCCTAAACAGCTGTCCTTATCTCAGGTAAAAAGCTTAAGGTCAGAGCTGATCTTTACTCTGACCTGGATCTACAGCTTCTTCAGAATTCTTTATATCCTCTTAGGGTGGGCTATGATAGTTTCAAGGACCAGCTGAAGACAAAGGATAGATTGCTTCTCATTGCTTAAATAAACTCTCCCCAAGGCAGAAAACCTTTGCTCAGCATCCCCTAGCCCCTGGAAAAATATCAGGTTCAAGATGGCCTGGTCACATGTCTTTCGAGGACCAATCACAGTTTGGGCTTACAAGACCAACATAACCATTCTCAGGGTATTGATTTGAGTACTGAGCCATTATGTTTCCACAGCATCCATAAGGGCCCCACTAGCCCATTTAGAATTATAAACAAGCCCATACTTTGTATTTCTAACTTCATATCCAAGAATGATACAGGCACAAAAATAGGACATACAAATTCAGCAGACTGTAATGGCAAACTTTATATATGATGTGACCTGTTGTGCATAAAGCATCTTTGAGTTATACATATTCCTATTCATAAGCCAATTTTCATAAAGCCTGGGGGGAGCCCTGTGGCAGGGATGTCACTAGTTATCCCACGGTGATAACTTTACCCTACATTTTCTGACGCATGCCTTACTCCAGCTAAGCACATGGGATGGGGATGGGTGGGAAGGGAAGAGATAAACTTCTGCACTTAAATCATTAGCAAACTGATGAGTATGCAGCACAGGATGGTGTTTTCCAGCCTCCTCTTGCTCTGTGGTACCAGGGAATGATTAATGTTCTGCCCAGATTATTACGTGTCAGAACTTGCACAGAGTACGTATTGGTGATACATGGTATGGGACACTATCAGGTCTTCTGGGGAGAAAGATGGCAGAGCTGAACACTTTTTTATAGTGTCAAAACAAAAAAGCAGTCAAGTAGCACTTTAAAGACCAACAAAATAATTTATTAGGTCAGCTTTCGTGGGACAGACCCACTTCTTCAGACCATAGCCATACCAGAACAGACTCGCTATTTAAGGCACAGAGAACCAAAAGCAGTAATCAAGGTGGACAAATCAGAAAAGAAATTATCAAGGTGAGCAAATCAGAGAGTAGAGGGGCAGAAGGGGGGCAGGGAGTCAAGAATTAGATTAAGCCAAGTATGCAAACAAGCCCCTATAATGACACAGAAAATTCCCATCCCGGTTCAGACCGTGTGTTAATGTGTTGAATTTGAATATAAAAGAGAGTTCAGCAGCCTCTCTTTTAAGAGTGTTGTGAAAATTCCTCTTCAGTAAGATACAGACTTTTCAGCCATTAACAGAATGGCCCACTCCATTAAAATGCCGGCTGACCGGTTTATGGATCAGGAGTGTTTTTATGTCTGGTTTGTGCCCATTAACTCTTTGTCTAAGAGAGTTTGGAGTCTGTCCAATATACAAAGCACCTGGGCATTGTTGGCACATGATGGCATATATATGATGTTAGTTGAGGAACATGAGAATGTGCCTGTGATTTTGTGAATAACCTGGTTAGGTCCAGTGTTGGTATCTCCAGAATAGATATGTGGACAAAGCTGGCAGCAGGTTTTGTTGCAAGGAAAAGTTCCAGGACTGGTGTTCCTGTGGTATACACTGTGGTTGTGGGTGAGAATCCTCATGAGGTTGGGGGGTTGTCTGTAGGAGAGAACAGGCCTGTCACCCAGGGCCTTCTGGAGTGTGGCATCCTGATTAAGGACAGGTTGTAGGTCTTTAATAATGTGTTGCAGTGGTTTGAGTTGGGGGCTGTAGGTGATGACCAGTGGTGTTCTGTTCTTGGCTTTTTTGGGCTGATCTTGGAGTAGCTGGTCTCTGGGTATTCGTCTGGCCCTGTCGATTTGTTTTTTTATTTCTCCTGGTGGGTAATTCAGGTTCATGAATATTTGGTAAAGATCTTGTAGTTTTTGGTCTCTGTCAGTAGGATCAGAGCAAATGCGATTGTACCTAGGGGCTTGACTGTAAACAATGGATCTAGTTATGTGTGCAGGATGGAAGCTAGAAGCGTGTGGGTAAGTATAGCAATCAGTGGGTTTCCGGTACAGTGTGGTGCGGATCAGGCAATCCTTGATTTGTACTGTGGTGTCCAGGAAATGTCTCTCTTGCATGGAGTAATCGAGGCATAAGTTATTGGTGGTGATTTTTTATAGTGGACTGCATATCAATTGGGATATGTGCCAGGAAACCGGTCTAACCCCAAGAGTCTTATCAGCAATGACAGTTGCTTAATGAGCAATTCCACTTAATGGGGACACCTTTCAGGTGCCTTAACAGAGATGAAGTTGATTGTAACATTATTTGTGACCTGCTCTAGTGACAGCCAGATCTCCAGTGTGCTGGGCATTATGGCGATATCCCCTCACAGTAGCATATGGCTTAGGGAACGCTTCTCCACCAGCAAAGCTCAAAAGTTACAATGCTTTAGGAAACGAAAGGGAACAGTATTTAACAAGCACTTGGGAAACCAGCCTGCCCCTCTCCCAGCATGTTCAAGGACTGTGGTAAGATGACCCAGCTTCTGGATTGCAAGATCGGCCTCGCTTGCCAAGAGGCGTTGAGTATCGTTTTTAATACCCCGACAGCCGCTTCTCAGGACACCTGCCTCTGCCTGGCTGCCCCTGCAGCCTAGCTCACAATGCACATGAGCTTTAAAGGCCTTGCGTGCTATGCCACTTGTTCCAAACTGGTTAGAGGGCCAGCCTAATGAAGGGCTCAGAAAAGACCCGGGAAAGAAAGTGGATCAGGACAGGTGAAATCTGGGTCCTTCCCTTTGGTGAGCAGGAGAAAACCAGACAGCAGAACCATAGCAAAAGTCAAACAGCTAAAGGAAATGGAGAGTGTCCCCTTCCTTCAGGGGGCCGGGGAGGTCATGTGCTGGCAAGACAGGCTAACACAGGAGCCATGCCGGCCCTGAGCCAGGGCATTGGAAAAGAGGTTTAAATAGCGAAGAGGCTATAAAGTCAGACCAAGCGATGGAATAAGAATACACTCGAAGGGGGCATTTGGCCCAAGTCCTGAATTTGATCGTCAGCCCTTACTTGGGCTGCACTCCCAGGCGTCTGCAAGCACGTGAGGGTTTAACGACCCGCCTCGGGGCTTGGGGGACGGTGAGGGTGAAAGAGAAACAGGGAGACGCCAAGTCGCCCAAGCGGCTGCACGTGGCACAAGTCGCAGAGGAGCGGGGTGAATTCAGGGCTCTCATTAGCTCCAAACTGGCCCAAAGTGATATTAACGTAGGCTCCAGACCAGCGCCCCCGACCTCTGCTGGGAGAATGAGGAGACATAAAAGAGCAAACTCAGGGCTCTCCTGAGGGGGTGTGGGGCCACAACCCCACCCGGTGACCCGAGCGCAGGGATCAAGGGGCAGCCGCCCCCACCCCCACCCTGCTGTTTTACCCACACCCCTGGGAAACACGACCTGGGGGATTATGGGGTTTAGGATGGCGGCACCAGGAGCAAGACCTAGAGTGCATCCAGCTCCCCCGAGCAGCTCCCGGCAGCCTGCTGCACCCCCCTGGGCCGCCCTCTCCGCTCGCTTCGCCTGGCTTCTGCAGAGTGGGGTGGGGCACGCCACTGCATGCCACCAGTGAGAAGCTGTGCGCAGCGGGGGGGGCTGGGTGTTACTGGTGCTGGTACTGACAAGGGCATTTCCCACCGTCTCTGTGGAGCCTGTGGCATTTAGCACAGGCCCAAGGGAAATCCGTCTGGTTGCTCTCCCTGCATTCGCCTGATGAGCCGTACCACGGTGGCCGGGACTGGTGTGATTTTTGCCTTTGCCAGAACCGCCTGGGCTGAGATCAAAGGGGCTCTGAACAAGTTTCCAAGTTGTTTGTCTCTCTGGCGATGCAAAAAAAAATCTCATCGTCTGGTTTCTGGTTTTATAAATATGGAACTCGCCGGCCGTGTTCCCTGTCAGCTGAGCACTTGGGTGGAGATTCAGGAGAGATCCAAACGCCAGCAGCAGGCGCTTCTGTCGCTGTTGCCCATCGGCACGTGCTTCGGTGCGCAGAACAAAACTTATTCCACAGCTGGACGGGTCAACATAGCATGAGGCTGGGGCGATTCCGACCTGAGTCATGTTTCATCCAACTCACCGTGCTCTGAGAGGTGCGGGGGAAAGACTTCCAGGCTGGGCCCCTCTGTGCACGCCCTTGTCCGTACGGAAGCGTGAATAAGTCGCAAGGAGTGAAATGCCATGTGGACAGGGCCTAATTAACTCTGTTAGATTTTGTCTAATTGAGGCAGCCCTGTCTGCAAGCCTTTTTCCTCATTTAAAACAAAATGAACACAGTTATGGCATTGAGGCTATTAAAGCTGTATTAAACTTGCCTTTTAATTAACACAAAGCCGTTCTGTGGTTACATTTCGGTCTTAAAACATGCAGAATGCAGTTGTTAGTTCAGAATGGCCTGTCTCTTGCCTCAGACCAGCTGCTACATTCATTTCTTGCCTGGGGGTGGGGAGTTTGGGGGCAAGAGGGGGCTCCAGGCCAGGGCAGAGTGTTGGGGTGCAGGAGAATGTGAGGGGTGTGGGCTCTGGGAGGGAGCATGGTGCAGGAGGGGAGTCTGACTGGGCAGAGCGCTGAGGTGCAGAAGTGGGTGCGAGGTGCAGGCTGCAGCTGAAAGGTGATCACAGGCAGCTCCCGGCCAGCTGCGCAGCAGGGCTCAGGCAAGCAGCCTGCATGTCATAGCCTCGCGCTGCTCCTGCAAGCGACTGGCCGCTGGCATGTCTCTGTGCCCCCCTGGGGGGAGAGGGACAGTGTATCTCCGCCTGCAGCCTGCGCCCACAGTCACTGCCCGCACGGCTGCCATTGGCCAGTTCCTGGCCAATAGGAGCTGCGGAGACGGGGCTGCAAGTGGGGGCGGTGCACGGAATTGGCTCCCCGCTGCTGGGGGGGCGGTGCAGAGATGTGCCAGCAGTCAGCCACTTCCAGGAGCGGTGGGGGGCCCTGACCTTCAGGCAGCTTGCCAGAGACTGGCTGCACCACTGGACTTTTGTGGCCTGTAACTTTATTGTTGTGGATTCCCCTCCGCTTAGCCCAGGGCCGTGGGCTGCCACCACTAAGGCCTCTCATGTTAATCTGGCCCTGCATGTGGAACCTGCCTCGGAGTGTAGCAAGAAACCACCCTGGCTTAACCAGGAGATCTTGGGTGATCTAAAAGTCCTATAAAAAGTGGAAACTAGGTCAAAGGACATCCAGCAATATGCGGGGGCAAAAGTTCGAAAGGTGGAGGGCAAGGTCATAATTCAGAATGATCTGGACAGACAGAGAAATGATCCGAGGTAAACAGGATGAAGTTCAATAAGGACAAATGCAAAGTACGTCACTTCAGGAGGAACAATCAGTTTCACACGGGCAACTGCCCGGATGGTTAAGCACCAGTATTCCCTGTAAGCTGAGCGCTTGGGCAGCTGCCCAGGGGAGATTCAAATGCCACCGAGCTGATTAGCAGAGCTCCTGCAGCTTTCTGTAGTCAACAGCATGTGAGTAATTGGTGGTTCCCGTCCACACATTCCTTGTGCCCATAACAAAACTGATTCTGCACCTGAACAGAAAAAATTCGAGGGAACGTGGTGAAGCGCTGGAATAAATTGCCTAGAGAAGTTGTGGCATCTCCATACCTGGACATTTTAAAGAGCAGACGAACACCTGTTGGGGATGATCTCTAGATGGTGGTTGGTCCTGCCGGGAGGGCAGGGGACTGGACTCAATAACCTCTTGAGGTCCCTTCCAGTTCTAGTGTTCTGTGATTTTTATGATTTTCAAGCACTGGAGGCTGTGATGTTCAACAGGAGACACCCCCCAAACACTAGTGGCCCATGCGGATGCAAAATTTGTATCCACGTCTGCACCTACAAAGACGATCTGAGGATACCCACAGATATAAAGGGCTGTCTGAAAATTTGCAGGGATCCAGATACAAAATTTGTACCTGCACCTGCATCCATCTCTGCAAAACTGAGATGCAGATAACTGCGTGTACATCTGTGGATGTGAATACCTGGGGCTATCAAGCAGACTTATGGATTTGCAGGGCTTTACAATCAGCATTCTGGCTGCATTACTCCCTGAGTCCCAGGAGAGGGCAGCATTATGTTTCCATTTCCCCATTAGGCTAATCAACAGGTATGCAGGCCTGGCTATTTCATTTTGCTCAGCACATGTTATAAACTGTTTCCTCTGGGAAAGTAAAGGAACCCCCTGTGTCGATAGGAACACATTTGCGGTGCAGATCGGAGGTGGGGTGCCCGTGAAGGTCAGAAATCACAACACTGGATGCAGAAACTGTATTCAGTGAAATGAATTACTCAAGATATAACCTTCTCTGGTTTGCTACGTCCCAAGCCGCTCTTTCAAGTCACTTTGTCCCTCTGAGGCTTGTGGAGTCCGAGGATACTGAACTGCTGTTTGCCTTTTCGGTCTCAGGCTGTGTGTTTGGCGGCTCCAGCAAGAACATTTCAGAGCCCAACCGTTTCAGATAGCAGCTGTGCAGAAATCACAGAAAGACACTTTGCGGTTCAGGGAGGGATAGTTCATAAAGTGGAACTGGATTCCGCCTCTTTTCCTTGTTAATGGAAACCCACAGGCCATGAGCAGCTGTCTCCCCTGGAAAGCAGCTCAGGGTCAGAACCTGCAGGACATTTACTGTGAGGGTTTGAATGTAAGGAGAGAGGGGACGGACCGAGATGGGGTGGAACTCTTACAAACTGGCACACAACGATCATTCTGTTGTTCTCACGGCACATGGTTCTGAGCAAGATACCTGGTCACTCCCGCCTCTGCTTGGCACTCTGTGTACCAGGAGGGGCTGAATTCCGGGGCGAGAACGAATCTCAGGGGTGACACAGGACGGGAGAGGATCAGGCCTGTGGCGTCTCGTCTCTTCTCTCCCACGCTTGCTGTGCTACCTCAGGCCGGGCGCGTCACTGCCTTGTGCCTCAGTTTCCCTTTCTGGGGCTGTCTTAGTTAGAATTGGTAAATCGTGCGGAGTCCGAGGATGAAAGATGCTTCTGGAGAGCAGAGGACCCTGGTACCCTCTCGTCAGAAGCAGATGCCTGTGACTGCGCTGTGTTTGTGGTCATGAATCACACATATGCCCTGTCGGCCGGATTGCAAGATGGTGATGGAATGGCACCGACCCTAAAAACATATGCCTGCACATGGAGAGCCCGGAGCGGCGTTCCCCGTCTGGCTGGCGGGAGGGTGCAGATGGTGATGTGTAATTCCACGGTAATTTGTAAGACGGTACATCTGTGCCGTTGCTCTTTTCCCAGCAGCCCGAGTGGTGTGTTATCGTTCCGGTGGGGAAGTGAGGGTGGGTGCCAGGGACAAAGCCATCTCGGACGGCCTTTTAGGGAGGCTGGAGCAGGGTTTGTTGGTGCCGGTGGGGCGCTGCAAGCAGAGACCGGAGCTAGGACTTCCGGCAACAAGGGGAGCCTTGCCCATGCTGTTCTGTGGCCTGCTGGCTGCTTTGCAATCCTAGGCCTTTCTTGTATGTCCCAGGGGAATTTCCCGTTCAGGGAGGAGCTGGCTTTCTCCTGAGCCCCTCCCACGTGGACAGCCGTGGGCTAGCGGCATGGGGGAAACCTGTACCAGAACCTATGCCAAGCTCTGCAGGGGCGATTTGGTCTCCATGGCTCATTCAGTCCTGGGCCTGAGCAACGTGGCCATCAGATCTGCTATGGCGGCCTGTGAGAGCCTGTCCCAGGGAACTCTGCTGGCTTCGCTGCTCCAGCCGTCACTAGCCTGGAGGGTTGATCAAATCCAGGCCTAGAGTCAGACAGCTCCGAGCCCCTTCCCACTCCCCGGAGCCACCCGGCGGCCTAGGCCTCCAGCAGCCTTCCGGCTGTCAGCGAGTCGCAGACAGAGAGCAGCACTGGGCCGGCTGTGCACGCAGGGCGGAGGCATGGGGAGATGTGGAGGGAAAAGCAGCTGACCTGGGTGTGGGGTAATGGGGCTGCCCTCTTAGCTCTCCCCCCCGGTGCAGGGCTGCTTCGTTCACCCCACTCCTGGGGCTGCGCCACCTGGTAGCAGCGGTGCCAGGCACGTCTGCTCTGTGCTGCTCGTCCCTGCCGCCAGGGTTCCCATCTTTGCCATCCGGGGTGGAATACATTTTGTTCTGTGCACCAAGGTGTGTGCACCACCAATAGAAACCCAGGCTGCCGGCTGTGGGAGCGCTGCTAATCAGCTGGGCGGCCCCCGACTCTGCTGGGCGGCAGCCCCAGCGCTCAGCTCGCGGGGAGCCCTGGCAGCTGCTGTCTCATTGTAGCACTTCGGGGCCTTGTCTAGCCTAGGACCCATTGGCCTGGGTGATGTGCAGACACTCAGCCGGCTCCCAGCCCCTGCCTCCTCCGCCGGCAGCGTAGCCAAAAGGCTTCACCCGGACGGGCTTTCCTTCCCCCACCCTGGGGCCACTGCTGCTCCCAGCGGCCTGGGGATGCTGCATCAGTCTGCCCCCCAGCCTCGCCTGGGAGGAGCCATTGCAAATGCTGTTCTGCCCTCCAGTCCCAGCCAGGTGAATTGCCCAGGCTCCTTGCCCTGGCCTCCAGCCATGGGCCGGCTCCAGTGTGGGTTCCCGCTCCGCCCAGGCAAAGGGCTAAGCTGCGGGTAACAAAGGCAAGAGCGTTATCGGCCCTGGCCAGGCGCCGCAGGCCCCGCATCTCGTGCCGGCAGCGCACGCCCCATTGGCTGGAGAAGGGGGGCATCAGACCCTTCTGCCTGCGCTTTTATCGCCCTCCAGAGGGGCTGGCTGATTAATTCAAAAGGCTTTTTCATGTAAAACACAGACTCCTCTGCCAACAAGAGGGGAAAATACTTGACTGAGCAGTTCCAGCGCTGGCTTGGTTATTCCCCTCCCTCCAGCTGTGGCCCTCTCTGCTTGTAAGCTCTCTTCACTGGTTTGAGGGAGCCCTGTTTTTCCAGCATATCCCTTCTGTTTCCAGCTTCCTCTGCTGCTGGGCTGGTCCTGAGATTCCCCCTGCTTCCAGCACCTTTGCAGTGTTGCGGTTGCAATGGGATTAGAACCTGGCTGTTCTAGTTACAATGCATCTGCTGTGCTTCACCTGACCCCCTGGATGTTGGAGAAGCTGTTGGCTAGAGGGGATGCCTGGACTCCGGGGTTCCATTCCCAGCTCCTCCAGTGACTTGGGCGAGCAGGGGCAAGTTGCAAACTCTTCTGACTTGGGATCTCTATTTGCTTCTGCTGTTGCAAACCCCAGAGAAAATCCCGGTGAGTGGAAAGTTGGGTGGCAGGGGGCAGGGCAATGCCGGTGGAGGAAAGGGTAGGGCAGCTCCCTTCTTCAGAGCCCCAAAAGTGAGTGGTGCTGACCGGACAGGGACACGATTAGGACACTGCACGTCCAGAGCAGCAGGAGTCAGGAGAGAGCTGATGAGCTGGTAACTTACAGACGCTGGGGGACCTAGGGTTTTCTCCAGTGCTCTGGGGTTTGGCCCATGGTGCTGGTTTTTCTCCAGAGCAAGTGAAAACCTGGCCTGAATGGGGGTAACTGAGTACAAAGTGGGGGCCTGTGCCCACAGCAGCCAATAGGAGCTAGATTGGGCCTGTTAGCTGCCCATCCCCCCTGTGAGGAAGGTGCAAATTAGCCCCATTTTACAGGCAGGGCATGGGGAAAACTGAGTCACAGTAGTTAAGATGCTAAGTTAGAATGGAGGAGTCCCTAGGGGCTTAAATTGCAGCAAGCTAGGTTTAAGTTGGACATTAGGAAAAGCTTTCTAACCATCCGAGTGGTTAAACACTGGAATAAGTTGCCTCAGGAGGTTGTAGAATCTCCATCACCGGTGGTATTTGAGAAGAGGTTAGATAAATATCGAACAGGGATGACATAGCTGGTGCCTGATCGTGCTGTGAGGCAGGGGGCTGGGCTCGATGACCTCTCAAGGTCCCTTTCACGTCCAGTGTTCTGTGACTCTTTCCCATCCCCTGAGCGTGGCAGCTCACAGAGCTGTAACCCCCCCCACCTCCAGCGCTGGTGTCCCCTGAGAAGTCCGTGTCCCTCAGTCTGCAGTCAGCCCCTTTGCAAACCCCTGCACAGTGTGTGACTGCAGTGCCCAGAGTCCAGCATGGGAGCCCCCCTCCCCCACTCTGCTTCTCTCCCGTGCTCAGTCACTCGTTGGCTTCCAGCCTCCTGCCAGGCCCTTCTTCAGTACACGTGGGTCTGTGGCCCAGATGCTTGGGGCCCCGGTGGAGATAGCTGCAGTTCAGCCAAGGAGTGACCGGAACCATTGGAGTCAGCTGCTAAAGACTCTCCCCCATGTATCTCCAGTGCTTCAGCTCACCCAGGCCCAGTGGGACCATGGTACTGTCAGGAGCAGCCGCACTGCCAAGCCAAGACACACCTGGGCAGGATTAATCTGGCTCCTGTTCAGAACAGGCCCAGTTGCACCTCTGTGTGCAGGGGAGGGGATGTGGGGCTTCCCTCTTCCTGCAGGCATTGGCTGCCACGTCCACATCTGGGATGAGAACAGAAACCAACAGGTGATAAATGCTCCTCACCCCGAAGAGCTCTCAGATCATCCTTGAGACAGGGCCTCTGAGCCGAGGTCAGACCTCCGGCTGGAGCTGTTTCTTGGAACTAAGGTAACTACCCACAGGCAGACTCAAACCTGGGAGCTCTGGAGCTTAGTGCAGGAGCCTCTACCGTTTGAGCAAAAGGCTAGCTGGCTCTCCGCTAACGTTCTAGAAGAGCATCATTCTTCCTCTCTGTAACTGGTCTAGATTCCATGACATGGAACACTGTGTGGGTGACACTAAGAGATGGCTCCCCGGAGCCACGTTGGCTCTGAACTGCCCCTGAGTGCGGGCTGGTTTGATTCAGCTGTAACGTGTGGCTCTAGCTCCAGATTTTGGGGATGTTTGGCTCCAGAATCTCCAACCATCTCTGTTTCTTGTATGGGTATTATCTCTGTGAGACAGCTCCCAGGTGGCCCAGCGCGCCTGGTGGCTACAATGCCAAGGCAAAACTGCCAAGCTCTCGACACCATGAGAGGTGGGAGCAGGCCCTGGAGCACTCCGAGATCCGGCTGAATGCAACGCAGGTGCCCAGGGATGGACAAAGGGGTGCGGTGGGGCCCTCCTGCTTCTAAACAGAAGCTGGAATCAGCTGATCCGTGCTCAGCCCAATGTGTGGGATCAGAATTAACCTCTGTTTGGTTCAAGAGGATTTCTCTGAAACCAGTTTATTTATGGGATGTTTATTCACAACCATTATGTTTTAGATTTTATGAATAGTGTTTTGCTCTAACCAATATATAGGTTATTTGCTTGTTTTTTTATAATCAAATACATTTGACTAAACTCATAAGTATATACGGAAAGTTATCCATTCGCATTCAACCCACTGTAAATTACTGTTAACTTATGAGCTTTCCCTGCTACTCAGTGCATTTTAACACGGGATAATATTTCTGAAAAGGAGTGATTTTTATTGAAGCTAATGCAATTCTAGTTATGCATTTTTAGAAAAAAATCATGCATTTTAAATTAAATAGTTGTGGTATTAACTACCCCAGATGCTGGTACTTACAGTAAAATATATGTTTGCAGAGATCAATACATATTCCAAACCCAGGATTTTCAGTTAACCAAGCTACCCTGGATATAATAAATGCATGTAGCTACTTAATTTGGTGCTTATGTACCTTAGCTGGTGTGTTGGTAGTTATTTTTAAAAGGCAAAAAAGCTGCCTCAAAGGTGGATTTCCATTCTGCATTTGTGCTGCTGTTGTGAGCTGAGTGCTGGTTAAAATTGGCTCTCTAGCTAGACAATACAGACAGGTTTCATAACCTACCCACCCCACTCCTGCAGTTAGAGATTTTACTAGATTACTCTGGATTTTCTCCACTGTAACGGAGAAATTCGCTATTAATCTGTATTAAAAAGAAAAAAATCCCACTGGCTGGTAGCAGAGGCAGTGAAACCAGCAGGCAGGGTACTAGATTTGGAGTCAAGGGCTGGGTTCTAGGCCTATCTTCAGCACTGACTTTTTCCCGTTACATTGACCAGTTCAAGTGGCTGCTCTGTGCCTCAGTTTCCCTTTCTGTCCATTGGGAATAACAGCTGTTGCCTTGCTGGTAAAGCACTTCGATATTGACGGACGTGCTGTGTAAGCGACAGAGCCTCAGAGTCCTGTAGTTTGGAGCACCTCTATGTTTTTGGGGGTTTTGCTGAAATCCAGCTCTGAATGTTGTATCTTGGGAGCTTGGCCAGTCTACTGATGGCCATGGACTTCACAAGAGACTGGCTCACAGGCTGATGGGGCAGGAAGCTACTGAGGGCAGAGGAAGAGAGAACTGGGTGGGTGGAATCACTGGGGATCTGATATTAAGGGGAAACTCTGGGTGCTACAACAATAAGAGGGGACCAAGCTTCCCATCAGCCTAAGTCTGGATTCTGTCTTTCCTGCTCATTGTCTGTATCTCACTCTCCATCTATATAATGTAGATGAACACAGAGACAGAGAGAGAACCTGGTGCCTATGATATGATAAGACTGAAAAAGGAATTGAGTGGTTTGAGCGTTGGCCTGCTAAACCTGGGTTTGCGAGTTCCCTCAGGGATGTGAGGTCTTTCCTTCCCAAGTATGATGGGTGCACATACCCTGCACTGGGACACAAGGGGTTAAAACTCTGTGGGCGGAGGAAGTCCCGCCCCTCCACCCAGAGTGGCCGTGCCCCCAGTGCTGGGGTGGTATAAAAGGGAGCAGCTCAGTTGAGTCCTGGCTGGCTGCTGGTGAGGAAGGAGTGAGTGTGGGAGCTTCAGGTGTAGCCCAGCATCAGGACTGCAGAGGGAGATGGTGTGGCTCATCCCAATTCCAGAACGGGTAGGAAGTGACCCAGAGAGGGTTCCTCAGTGGTATGTCCTGCCTGAGTGAGCTCAGTGTGTTATTGTGGTAGGATTGCTTGCTGAGTGACGGGTGGATCAGTTCCCTGGGGCTGGTGGAGTAGGGTGGGTGCAGGCCTCCCTAGCGGGGCTGCTGTTGCCCCTAGTCCCTTTGGACTCTAGCCATTAGGCTGTGCTGCCCTGTAGCCCAAGGGCTGTGTGCCTGACTCTGGCCACTATACCACACTGTCTCAGGGCGATGGACTGATTCAAGTTGCCTATGGAGCGACAGCCCTGCAAGTCGCATCCACCCACCTGCTGTGATGGCCTGGCCCTTGCGAATGGGGGGGCGCACCACTACACCCCCAGAGAAGCTGGGGAATGCTTTACAGGGCAAAACTGACCAGTCTCCAGGATGGTGAGGGACAACTTTCCTCTGGCTACCGGAGGCAGCCGCCTGGCAGCTGTGGGTGAACTGTGTGCCTGCAGGGGAAGAGTATTACCAGGTTCCCCCCAGTGGATTCCTTTTGGGGGCAGCTTTCTTTAGAGATGTGCATTGGCTGCTAATTTGGGTGGGCTCTTATGTTCAAGGAACTCGGTTTCCTGGCATTGGGACTGTGGCTGGGAGGGGCCAATGTTGGGTTACCAAATGCTGCTTCCCAGCTGACTCACGGAAGAAACAGACCTCATGTGTGCTCCGTTCGCTAGCCACTGCTCCCAGCATTAGTCATTGCTAGCCTGTGTCCCTACAGCAGTGGCTGAAGGCACTATCCCACTCTCAAAGCTTCAAAGGGAAACCACATCTGATCTGGGCTGGTGACTCCCCCTCCAGTGCTTGGATAATGGGTTAGTTCTTGCCTGGGTAAACCAGGCAGGCGGCTGCCAGGCAATCTGAGCCTTCCCCTGCCAACAGACATCCTTGGGAAGCATAGAACGAACCCTGTCTGGGGTGAAGGACGGGGCAGCGCTGGCTGGTGACAGCTAATGGATCGTTTTAACATCCCTGTGGGAACAGGTTTCCAAATTCCAGCAAAGAGCTGGCAAAAATCGCTCTGCTTGAGCGCTTGTCTTTGCTTCCTTATTCTCCTCGAGAGCTTCTGCACTGGCCATGAAGCCTCCTTAGGCTGTGGTAGGATTTCTCGGGCTGCTGCATGAGTGTCTCTGTAGAAACCTCAGTGACTTTACCTGGAGGTGCTGTGCCAGAGGGCCTTAGCTCTGTTTTAATAGCCATCGGCGCATTGCTTTTTCTTCTAGGCTCTGACTGCCTGCTCCCTGTGAGTGCAAAGGCGCCGTGCGCAAAGTTCTGTCCTTAGTAGGGAGCAGTGTTCCCCATCCGCTGGATGCTTGGAGACTAACACATTTATTAGGTCCTGAGCTTTTGCAGCCTCTAAGGTGCCACAGGGCTGCCTGTTCTTGAGGTTACAGACCCCTCTACAGCTTGAGCTAAAGGCCAGCTGGCTCTCGGCCGAGGCTGGAGAGCACACTCATTCCTTCTCTGTGAAGTGGTCTAGGTGCCCCTCCATGGGACAGCGAACCACACCTCGGTGAGGGGTTACATGTGCACTCACGCACCATTGTATGTAAAGAGCAAAAGGGGAGAGAACAGACACCCAAGAAAAACCGGACCAAAGGCACGACAAGGCTGAGCGTGTGAGACAACAGACAAAAGATGGGAGCCTCCTGGCTATGACCAGTGAGGGGAATGGTGCACCTCTCGTCACTCCAGGGGCAAGTCTCAATGCATGGGAGCTGGGCAGACTTGCTTAATATATTCCTCAGTTTTATCGGCAGAGAGACTAGTTATTTCAATAACTGATGACGGCGCGGTCAGCGTTCCACCAGCAGCAGCTGGCCAATAAAATGCTACCTGAGGAGACGGACAACAGATTTACTCGTAAGATGCAAGTTTCACAAGTACAATTTTCTCTTTTCTTCTCAGCCCTGGGCTGCCCCTGTTAATGAACAATTCTTGAAGGAGAGGATAAGAGTATTTGTGTAGCTAGATGCGTAGCTTTGTTGTATTTTAATGAAAATCTCTGGAAAGTCTTTCCCAACCCTCCTTTATTTATCAACCAATTTTGATAAAATTTGCAATGGACTCAGGTTTTTCTGTTTGGAGGCCCCTCGTATTGCAAGGCCCTAAGATGTAGCTTAGTTACCTTAGGCCTTAATCTGGCACTGGGCAGCAATGTTCCCTCTGCTTTTCCATTTGTGTAGAATAAACTTTGTGCGCACCCAGCCATGTGCGGGCGCACACCCTCCATAGACGCACATACAGCCAGGTGTGAGCGCTCTGCTAATCAGCATTTGAATCAGGTCTGGGTGGCCAATCAAGCCAACAGCTTACAGGGAATACTGCTAAGCAGGCCCAGTTAACCATGCAAACCTCAGGCTGGAGGTGTGCCTGTAGCCCGCGACCCTCTGTGTTGCCGCACAAGCCTGACTTTCCACACCTGCCGAGCGATCTGGGTTGACAACACTGTAGGCACACAGGGCCTGATCCTGCAGTCGATGAGCCTGACTTTGCTGGCTGTGGCTCAGGTGCGTAATGAGCAAGTGCTTGCCTGCATCCCGGCAAAAATGGAATTCAAAGCGCCGTCTGCTGAGATCGGCACTAGTCAGTGGCCCACCCTGCTCCTCTTCCCCAGCCTTCGCCAGAAACGAAGGCACGGATCGCCCTTGGCCTAGGGCAGTCTCTGGCCTGGCGGGTGAGTCGTGGCTAGCTCGGGGCTGATCGTACCCGCTGGGTTTTGCGGGACCCCACGCCTACCTGTGGTAGAATGGTGGCCCCGTCTCAGGCCCTGCCTGTCCAGTGGAAAATGTCTGTCAGCCCGTTTTCAGCAGGGGCGCTGTTCACCCTCTTCTTCCCTGAGGGTGAAAGGCCGAGGCAGGGCTGGTCTCCACCACGGGGCAGCATCAAACCGATGGCGTGGCTGGACTCGACGTACCTCAGCTCCCGGGGTCTCCGCTGCCAGAGGCAATGGCAGAAACTTTCCCATCAACTTCCCTTATGCTGCTCGTCCCGGCAGAGCACCGGAGCCGGAGAGCGATCAGCGGTGCTGACTAGACCTACCAGATGGCTCCTGGGCAGCGGAGGCCTCTGGGCAAGCTGGGGGGAGGCAGCTCTGTGCGCTGGAAGGCGCAGGGCCTCAGGCAGAAGAGGAGCTGCTTGGTGTGTGCTGCGTGGGGCCCCAGTAGGAATTGAAATGGCCCAGACCTCCAGCAACCCCCGCCACTGCTCCCCAGCAGTACTGTGGTGGTGGAAGGACTTATCCTTCTGAATTGCCCAGGGCAGTTGCTCCCTTGGCCCTCTCCCATTGGCCAACCCACCCCACAGCGGTGATCTGCGGTCAAGCGTCGACCTCTCTGCAGTGTCCCAGCCAGGCCTGACTGAGTTCTGTGCGTCCCCTCGGTGGGGTCTGCCGCTGAGCAAGCCCTGGCTGCGCTCTGGAGGGTGAGTCGGGACCATCCTCTGGGGCCACAGGGCTGGAACAGCATTTTCGGGGCCCTGTTCCTGCGCATTCAGACCATGGGCGGGTGGGTGTAAGTTCTTCTGCGGTGAGGGGCAGCGACTCCGTCCTTAGGGCTGAGCCTGCGGCTAGGAGGCGGCTGTGGAAGGAATGCAGAATCGGGCCTGCCAAAGAGGGCTGAAGGCGCCACAGAGGATCGGGCCCGGCTGTAGTAAGATTTGAATTCCTCGAGGGACAGAGGCCCTTCTCTTGGCGTCTCTCTGAGGCCACCACCAATGACCGTGTCCATCGCTGTGCGCACCTTGGACCGCTCCAGAGTTCAGAGTCTACCAGAGTAGGACTGCGGAAAGAGCCAGTTGTAGCTGTAGCAGGGAAGTGCCATGAGCTAAGGGGAGACAGCCGAAAAATAGCACCTGCCCAATGCTGGTGACAAGCAGGATGGTGCTGGGATGGGCCGAGACAGCAGCCACTGGGGCAGGGCAGCCGGCGGAGGAGCCCAGGTTTGATGGACGCCCAGGGAAGCTGACGTCTGTTCCATGCTGTCTCTGGAGCCCCTGGATTTATTTTTGAAGGCAAGAAGGAGCCTGACCTCCAGAAGAGGTTGCAAAGTGCTCAAACCACCTGCCTCCAGTTAGCGCTGTGGGGCTGTCTAACTGCAGTGTAATGTCCAGGTTTCTCCTGGAGTCCACGTGAGCGCCAGTTGTAGCTACGAGGCAACTAACCAGTCCTCCAGCCCAAGCCCTGTGAGGCAGCTGGCCCAGGCCAGCCACAGGTGTGTCTGCAGCAGGAACATCCTCATGCCCTCACACTGAGCCCAAAGAATTCACTTACACGTCAGCATTTCAGTCTACAGGAGACTCAACCTCCGAGTGCTCCAGGTGGGACCCACGTGCTCCTGGATTTTTGGTGTAGGCAGTTGTATGGGGGAGGGCACCAAGATGCCAAGGCAATGGGCGCTCAGCAGTGCTATGATTAAAACTGATCAAAGCTGGGGGGATGGTGATTGATGTTGCCTCTATTTTTGTCCTTCCATGAGTGGAATAAATCCAACTTATGTGCACCAAAGCATGTACAGATGCTCACCCCTAAGATAGGCCCATGCTGCCCACCAGGGGCGCTCTGCTATCGGCTGGAAGGGACCTGAATCTCTCCTGGGCGGCCACCCAAGTGCTCTGCTTCCAGGCAACGCTGGTTGTGACCCAAGCTGGCGTCCTAGTGGGGAGCTTGACGTTTTGCCTGTGTAGCTTGGAGGGCCTGGTGTCCCTGTTGCCCCTATTGTAAAGTGAAACCTGGAGGGAGAGGGTGTGGGTGTGTCTAAACCCACATGGTTCAAACCAAGAACTCTAGCTGCAGGCTCAGCTGTGCTGGTAACAGCCACCTTCATAAGGTCGCTTGGCTTCTGTGCAGCATTCAGCACCTCACCAGCTATGCCCCAGAAGCGAGCGGTGATGTGGGCACCGGTGGTTGGTGCCTGGAACGCTGTCCCTTTTTAGGAATTGCCGTGTGTTTCAATCTGTTCCCTAGATCACCCCCCCACCCCACCCCGAAGCGCAGCAGCAGCAGCAGCTTGGAGCAAACCCTTCTAGCTGACAAACTCCGGCTTTGTCAGACTGTGCCCTTAACAATGCATCATGAACCAGATCCCGACCTCTGTCTGGGGACAGTTGGCTAGTGCATCCGACTCCCACTGCCTGTGGAATGCATAGGAGAGCTTTCTCTTTGCTACCTGGGATCCCCTTGAAAGAGAACACAGTAACATGCTCCATGGCACCTTGTTCTTTTCCAATAGATGGGCAGCTGATTGTACGTTCCTCATATCTTATTGTGGTGGACTTGGCAGCTGTATTGGGCTGGAAAGCCATGAGTTTGGGTCTCCCTGCCTGGAAGGAAGCTGTAACGTGTGAATTCCCAGCACCTGATTTCCAGTCCCATGACTCCAAAAGAAAATGAGGTTCTCCAGTCTTTGAATGTGAGATCATGCAGCTTGTCTGGTCCCTAAGGCTTTAGATGCTAAGTTCTGCTATATGGAAAAAGGAAGAGCTGCAATATTAAGACATATATTTTCTATATTGGAAAATAAAGGGATCAGAAGGACGCAGCTATAATGGAAAACCTCAGAGTTGAGGAGTGCTTTCTGCATGAGCCCTGTGTGCTGTGGGAGCAAAGCACCCATCAAAGAAAAGTAGTAAAAATCCAGTATCCGAGAAACTGACAGAATTTAGCCCGTTGCACTGTGTTCTCTGTGGTTTCCCACATTAACCACCAGATGGTGCCTTTGTCCAATGTGCTACACAAGTCGTAATATTAATTCCTAGGAAGACAGGCGGCTGTATTAAATTATTTGTGTAGTTCTGGAAGTTATGAATTTATGTGGGGCGAGGCGGGGGACTCAACTTGCAGAGCTGAGTGGAGCCTGAAGATGTAAACTAAATCACCTGCTGTAATAGGCTTCGACATTAACAAGCAACAGTTTAAATCATTAATGAGAATATGAAAAACAGATTTAAATCATTTAATAACCCTCAGAGGGTGATGGTTCATATTTTCCTGGGCTAGCGGGTGTCATTACGTCCCAGGGCGTCTTCCCTATGGCGCCAAATTTTGCCCAGCTCCTTTTTAAAAAAAAAAACAAAACAAAAAAAAAACCACCAGCGGAGCATTGAAAGCTGTCAGTATCGTAAGCAGGGGGCTAGAGTTGAGATCAGTAGAGCCCTGCATGGATACACGGCTCACTTTTGCAGATGCACCTTTTGGCTATACACAGCGGATTCTGCAGGTGCGGATACGGATGTGGATACGAAGCATAGAACTGCAGGCTGCTGTAGCCACGTGTGGCTCAGCAAAGATGAGCTGAGTATCTCCATCTATAGCTGTGGATGTGGATGGTCAGTCAGATTTGTAGGGCTTTAGAGATCAGGATGGGGAAATAAAAGGGTCTTCAGCTGAAACTGACTAAGTCATTGGTCACAGCCTTTGTTTTCCCCCCCCCAGTTGGTTTTTCCATCCATGTGCCAATATATTTCTCATCCATGTATGCAGTACAGAGGCATGTGAGACTAGGCTTTTTGTCCCTATGCTTCCTGCACACCTGGGGGCCCTCTGCTAATCAGCTGGTGATGTTTGAATCTCAACTGAGGGGCTGCACAAGCGCATGGCTTACAGGGAACCCTGTTGGCAGTGGCGGTGCCTAGAAACAATCCCTTCAATCCACATTTAGCCCGCTAGAAAAAGGGCCTGGCTTTCTATTTATTTATTTTTTCTTTCGGTGGCATGGTGCATTGGCTGCTGTCCTTTCTGACTGTAAATCAAGGCACTTTAGGTGAGGCACACACCTTTTGCAAATGTTAGTCGCATACTCTCCACCAGAGCAGGACACCCCAATGGCACCGTGCCCTATTTAGATCCATGCTGTCCCCAAGTCAGAGTACTTCTAGCAAAGAGCACAGCTCAGAGGCTGGGAGGGAGAAGCTGAACCCACTGTCCTTTAGACACATTTGCAGCAGCTCCTCTAACATGTGCAGGGGTGTGCTCAAGACAGCTGCCTTGGGTTCCCTGGGGTAAAACTCTGCCACCAAATCAAATGGGAGTTTGGGGTGATTCCTCCCCCTACTGCCCCGATTCTCTAGAAGTAGCTAAATCAGCCCTACCTGAGAAGATACCAAACATACCCTCAACCTGGCTGGCCGGGGATTCGGCTGCCATCTAGGGCAATGCCAAACCAGACTGGGATTCTCAGCTGGAACAAACTGACTCTACACCAGCTGCAAATCTGACCCCCTCCCCCACCCATTTTTATCTTAGGTGGGAGCAGATTGTTACCAATGACCTGGATTTCCAAAGAATCCACCAGGAGGCTCTCTTCCCAGCCCACCGCAATTGACCAAAGGTGTATGCTGTGCTAGTCCAGGGGCTCCGGACAAGCTCCAGGTCCGAAGCACACATTTCCCAGGCAAAGCCCCCCCCAGGTGTGTGTTTAGCCAATGGGTCTGCCTCTTTCCTGTGCTGCCAGCATGTACTGCTTATGTAGGAGGGCAGATGAGGCTCCTGGTCCTCCTTAGCCTGTCCCCTCTGTGGCCCTGCCCCAGGAATTTATTGCACGCTGGTGGAAATGGAGCTGGGATCACTGGCAGCAGAAGTCTGGCTCCAGTGCACTCGACCTGTGTGGGATGGTGCTGCTGGCTCCATTTTCTACTGTGGGCCATCACCGCAGGAACAGAGCTTTCCGTATGAAATAAATCATAAGAGCCTAGCTGACTTCCTGCCAGGCGGTTGCTTCTCCTTCTTGAGGCAGGGGATGGGGGTTTGTTTTGGGGGGGCTGGCAGAGAGATGGGACAGGGCCATTCAGAGTGGGTTGGGGGGAGACATTTGGCCTTGGCCTCAAGCTCAAAAGGGACTTCAGGTTTGGACACTTAATTTTTTTGGGGCATTTGTTAAGTTTCCCAACTTCAGCATGTTCAATGGTAAAGAACTGTCACCATTCAGCAATAGAGCCAGAGTGTTTGAATGGGCTCACCCTGCTTCGTATCAGCTGTGATGCTGCATGCAAGCTAGAGCTGTCCTCAGTAATTCGTGCATTTGCGCAGAAAAAGGCTAGAAAAGCAATTGTTAAATAAAGTGTTTTTGTGTCTATCTTGTTTTCATGTGTCACAATTTTTTTTTTAAATAGCAAGAGGCCTCAAACGTGGGAAGGCCACTCTGCACCTCGGGGAGGACCTGGGCTGGGCTGATTGTGGGCATTACAGTGCAGAGGCTTTCATGGAGGACAGTTTTGTGATGGTCCCTAAAGCAAGTCAGGCTGGAGTCTCCTGGTCTTCCCAGGAAGTTGTTCTAGGTCCGTGTTTCTCAAACTTTTTTATAAAATACCCTTTTTCAAAAAAAAAAAAAAAAATTATCTCACATACCCCTAATGGAACACGTACTGTCCATCGAGAAATATGGTCCTAAGGTAATCTGAGGTCTTGAAACAAGGGCCAGTCAACCTTTCCAGATGACTGTATCCTTTATGGGACTCAGATTTGTTTTGTAGACCAGCAAGTTACATCTCACTTAAAAACTACTTGCAAAAATATCACAGAATATGAGTACTGAAGCCGTGCTGCCTTTCTACCATCAGGCTGTCAAATAAATGAATGGGAATACAAATATTGGACTTACATTTCAGTGGAAGGCGGAGGAAGCAGTAGAAACGAGTCCTTGGCTGAACAGACTCTTAGGTTGTACTGACTTTACGAGTGGTTTTTATGTAGCCTGGTGTAAAATTGGGTGAATATCTAGAGGAAGTGGTGTATGGCCTGGAAGACCTCCATGCACCCCCCAGGCTACATGTACCCCTGGTTGAGCAATACGGAGCTACGCTGGATCCCCATGACGGGGCATCATTTGAGTGGGGCTTTCAGGTACTTCTCTATGGCCTGGCCTTTCCCACCTTGTTCTCTTCTCCTGCACTTCCTGCGGTGCTGAGATGTCACAGGCCACCTCCTCCTGCATGGTTCCTCCTCTGCTAACACAATCCACTGTGGAAATCCTATTTCCCCATCTGGGATGCCTTGCTGAGAGCAGCAGTTATTTAAAGTGGGCAGGTGTTACAAGGGCCTAAAGCACAATAACGTTCTTGGCTCCAGCCCCTCTCAAAGTGCACCTCAGGCATGAGGGAATTTAGCCTTTTAGAGCCACCTTTGTGCTGATGGGGAAACTGAGGCACGGAGCAGGGGCATGATTTGCCGAGGGTGCATAGCACAGCCGGGAGAAAGCTGGGAACGAGAGGTGGCTGCTCTGACTTGGTGTTCACCACCACAGCCTGAGAAACGCACTCAGGGTGACTATCCCTATACGTAGTGGCAGAGCGGAAGGAGAGAACTGGCATGGTACCAGCCCGTGGTTTGGCGGTGCCAGTAAGAGGAAGGAGCAATGTTTGCGCGATAGCTGTATGAGTGCCTGGTGGTGCCCAGACCCGCTCTTTGTATGACTGGGGCTGGATCTCAGTGGGGAGTCGCCCAGGATTTAATTTGGTCCTGTACTCTGTTCTAGTACCAGCATGACCCCTTTGCAGAGTGCTATTCACGCTTTGCCAGGATCGCTCAGTTTCACGGCCCTCTGACACAGCTCCTGGACCTGCCCTTACCTCACATTCCCCTGCATATCGGGCTCTTGGTTACGGGCCGGGGTGCATGGCACCTGGACTGCATGTCCCACAGCTTGGGCTGGCTGACTTTATCCAACCTAGTCACGGCCACAAAGTTTCAGATGCCCCATACTGCTGGCCCCTGCTGAGTTCTATCTGAGGGACGTGTAAGTCTCTGTCACCTACAAGGACAGGTCTGTCTCTGGCTTTTTAGGCCCTTCCTACAAACTGGTCCCCTGTGTCATAGGAAGGGACTTGGTCATCGCATGAAGGAAACATTATGATGTGGACTGCCAGTAACGGGGTAGGAAGAATAAATTAATGCTGTGTATGGGCCCAGGGAACTTTTAGATGAAGCCAGACAGTATAGCGCCTTCCATGTTTTAATAAAAAGCCTTTCACAAGAGAAGGCAAAGGGTTGCTCATTACAATGGGCCATTGTCAGCCACACAAAGAGTATCAGTCTGGAGACAAACTGATTTATTAACTGGCATGCTGCAGCATTCTTTTGAGCAGGGTTAGAACCTGTGCGGGCTGAAATGAGAGTTTCTGTGCACTCCGTTTAGTTTGCTACATGGCGAGCAATTGTTATCTGGACTGGACGCGTTGCCAGTAACGCTCCACCAGTGGCAAAATCGAGGCACGGACAACTTGCCGTGGGTCAGCCAGCAAGTCGGTGGCAGAGCTGGGAACAGAACTTCTGCTTCCCAGTTGTACAGTCCAGTCCCTGTGCTGCAACTCTAAGAAGCCATCATCACCCCATTGCCTTACAGCAACTGCTGAGTTACGGAGACTTGGCCAAACAAACGTTCCTCGGCATGTGACAAGACAGCCAGGCAACAGCTGCGGAGTGGTGACTAGTGTTTGGCAACAGCGTCTCTTGTTCCCAGAAGGGGCCTGGCGTGTTTGGGATACGGGAGATGGTTTATTTACATAGGACTGATCGGTCCCTAGTCGGAACATGGGAAGATTTCCCTTGGCCTCATATCCAAATGGCAATGCTGCTGACGGATCTCCTGGGGGAACTTTCTCCCCTCCCCACCCTGGAATGACTGGGAATTCTAAATGCCAGGTGCTGCTGGCCTCACTGGAGCTCCTGCCGCAGTCATTAGGAGCACAGGACGCAAAGTTGAAGATGTATAGCTCAGGCAGAACCCCCCTGACCTCAAGATGTCTTGCCTGGTTGCAGGGTTCAGCTCTGAAGCCTCATCTACAGCGAGACTTGTGTTGGTTGGATGATATTGTCCCCAAACCATCCCATGAACTAGTAGCGGTTCGGGTGTCCATGGGGTCTAAATTCACGGAAGGCCAAGACCCGGGCCCCTTGCTGGAATGTACGTTGCTGCTTTTGACAAGCTCTTTGCTGCTTATCAACACTTTCTGCCTGTACCCATGCAGGCCTGTACGTGGAGTCCGTGCGGTCTCTCCTGACCTGTGGCCACTACGCAGCTGGAATTGTGAGGCAAGACTGCCTGCATCCCAGTCCCTTGCAGTGAAGATGCTAGATCTGGAAGTGGTCTTAAGAAGTACGTGTCTGAGCAATGGATCTTCCCTGAAGAGGAAGAGGGGCTGCTAGCTTCAGATCTGTGGCCGGAGAAAATGTGGGACCCTACGAGGGTGGAAGGTAGCATTTAGGAGTGTAGTTATTGCCAGACTAGACCCAAAGCCTAGTAGGCCAGGGTCCTGTCTCTGTGGGTGGCCAGCTTCAGGTGTATCAGAGGAAGGAGTCAGAACACTGTGGCAGGCAGATGAAGGACTCACCATAGTATTAAGTGATGGGTTTATATTGTACCACAGAGGGCAGATGGGAAGCGGGCTTGACATGCCTAGGGTCTTGTGGCCCTGTGGCCTGAGTTTGCCATGGCTGGGAAAGTAGGAGCCTAACTGAAACCATGAACATAAAAATAGCCATAGAATCATAGAACTGACTCAAGAGGTCATCAAGTTCAGGCCATGTTGGTTCAGACCAATAGTCCATCTCACCCTTTCTCTGGTAGCGGCCAGAAGGCAGATGCTTCAGAGGGAATGAACAGAATAGGGTAATTTCAGGTGATGCATCCAGTTGCAGTCCAGTTCCAACGTTTGGCAGTTGGAAAATAAGGGACACCTGGAATATGGGGTGTGTCTCTGACCTTCTCAGCTAATAGACGTTGGTGGAGCTGTCCTCCATGAGCTCGTCTAATTATCTTTTGGAACCCACTTATAGTTGCTTGTCCTTCACAACATCCCATGTCAATGAGTTCCACAGATTGACGGTGTGCTGTGTGTGAAGTACTTCCTTCTACTTGTGTTTTAACCTGCTGAGCACTTACTGTTTTGGGTGACTCTGGTTCTTGTTCTATGCAAAAGGTAAACAGAACTTTCTCCACAGGATTCATGAGTTAATAGAGCTCTGTTTTGTCTCCACCCTTGGTTGTCTCTTTTCTAAGATGAACATTCTGTCTCTTTCATCTTTCCTTGTGCAGAAAACTTTCCTTACCTCTAATTATTTCCATTGCCTGTATCTGCAACTTTTCCAGTTTTACGATACATTTTGTCAAGATGAGGCAACCAGCACTCAAGATGTGGGAGTGTCATTGTGGCTTTCTGTTTTCTTATCTATCCCTTCCCTAACGGTTCCCAACACTGTTAACTTTTTGGACTGCCACCACGCATTGTACGATGTTTTCAGAAGACTAGCCACTGGGATTCCAAGCTCTTTCTTGAGTGGTAATAGTGATGTTAGACGCCATCGTTTTGTCTATGTAATTGGGATTGTTTTACAACACGTGCAGTTGTCATCTGCCGGTTTGTCATGACATCACCAGTTTTGTGAGATCCCCCAGTCAGCGTTGGCCTTCATTGTCTGGAGTAATTGTGTCTTGGCAAATTCTGCCCCTGGCTGTTTGCTTCTTTTTTCAGCTCACTTATGAAGATGTGGACCAGCACAGGTCCCAAAAAGGATCCCCGGGCACCCTCACTCTTGACCTCTCTCCATTGTGAAAATGGACCATGGGACAATTGAAATCTACCTTGGGTTCTTCGCTAGCTGCCAGTCTCAGTGTTTGTGGTGCCTTGTTGCTCTGGCCAGAAGTGAGGATGTGAAAGAGGGCAGAAGCCAGTGTTTGCCCTAAGGGATGAAGGAAGGAAGGTGGTTTTTTCTGCCCCATCACTGAGCTGCCCTCAAGGGCGCACAGATTTTCACAAAAGATTGAAAGGAAAAGCAAACCAACCTAATTTTCCTAGCTTGTATTTAGGGCCCAATGTATAGGCCTTACTCCTGCAAAATGCCCGTTGCCCCATGTTTTTATTTATTCTTCTCTGCTCACCAGGATGGAGGAGAAGCAAAGCAAAGCTGATGCCAACACTGTGTGGTGGTTGAAAGACATGGTGTCAAGTGTGAGAGGAATACATAGGGCCAGAACTTCAGAGGCTTAACTCAGAGTAGGTGCTTGGGCAGCAGTGGAATTAGGCTGCTTTACAGCAGCTGAAGATCTGGCCTCCTAATGTCAAATCTTGCCTTTTGGTTATACATGTTGAACCTCTCTAGTCTGGTCCCCTCAGGATCTGACTGGAATTTGCCAGACCACGGGAGGTCAATATTGTCTAGCATATACCAACACGTCCACTGCTTCCTGGGCTATGAAGACATTTAGGGGTAAATTACAGCTAAAGAATAGCACAGGACATGGAGAGCCAGGACTGGTGGGTGTAAACAACCTTTATGGGACTGCAGGAAACATGGTCACACCTGTGATCAGTGGCCATCTGGCTAACTAAAATCCTGCTGGATTTCAGATGTTGCTGGACCAGAGAGTGCTGGATTAGAGGTTCAACCTGTACTGGTATATTGAGGTCATTCGGAGGCCATGTGAAGAAGAGAGAAGCAGCCCCTAAGTGAAGAGAGCTAAGCTGGGCTGGTCAATTTACATCTGTCAGACGCTCCTAGTGCATCAGGTCACCTGCCATGGAGACACCACAACATCCATCTTGACCTTTAACATGATTGCAGGGAGGAGAATAAGCCAAAAGTCTTTTACACTGAAAACAACAACCCTAACCCCTGCCAAACTCTAAATCGAGGGGCGGGTACGGATACTTTCCAGTTCAACCCCACTCCCCGCAGTATATCTAGACTCTCCAAAAGCTCTGCTGTATGCCTTCTATCACTTTTACTATGAGTTTTCAGGGCTACATGGGCCACAAACAGGATCTAGAGTTAGTTTTTACTATTATGTGAATGAGATTTAGAGTTACCTTACTTGAGCCCCTCAGTGGGTGGCCCAGTCTTGGGACCTGATTCGGCTCCATTAAGTGATTGGCAAAGCCCTCAAGGGCTGTTGCCAACTTATATTGGTTTATCATGAGGCTTGTTAGAGTTGGTATTTGGTTGCCCTTGTATTGTTGGTGAGTCTTCTTCATGTAAGTGGTGTAACGGGAAAGAGAAAAAAATGGGATGGTAAATCTGCAAAAAATCAGTGAGGGACCTTGGGTGTTCAGAACTGCATTTAATTTGTTTTTACAAATGGACTCTGTTGCAGGTTGTGTCCCTGTAATTTATACCATTACTTACCAGGGGAAATGTAATTACAAATCATGCTTTTCCCACTCAATAGAACCTTGAAATGCAGATAACAACTCTGGGCTGCAGGGCTGCCAGGGTGACCAGGTTACAGTTAATCCTATAACAGCCGAGAACTAACATTTCTTTCTTTCCAGACCCAAGTGGGACAGGGGACTCTAAAAGCTGCGAGTTCTCCTCTGGCCCAGAGGGTTCACAACTGAGAAGGTGAATTCGACATTTTCAGGTATTTGGCCTCTAGATCTTTCCAGGAAATATCCAGGGCCTGGATTCTGCAAACACACATTTGAGAAACCCTTTGGCAGGATTTAGTTTCATCAATTGCCTCTGTTCAAGTAAAGGCCACGCAAGCTGGCCCTTAGAGATTCTGTGCAGCTCACAGTGCAAAATGCATTCTACTGCTTCGAGCCACAAGTTGAAGTAGCAACTCGTCCAAAGCTTCCTAGATGCACCTGCTCTGTTTGTAAAGGGACAATTTTTTTCTTGAGCTGGGAGGCCAGAACTAGTGGAAAATATCACAGGGTAGCTTCCAGTGAGGGATGGCATACTGTCAGATAGGAGGGTTGGGCTAAAGATCCCAGAAAAATTCAAAGCTGCAGCTATTATTTCTTTGTGATGTCCATTTTCAGCTCTTACTTCTTGTTCCAGATCATATACAGAAGTGTCACCACCTCATCTTCACACAGCAACGGTCTGAAGCCTAACTGGGTGCCATATGGAAAATATACCTCCATTCTGGTCTTGTCACTTTACAGTGAATTCACTTGGAGGCTTAGGAATTGCCTGTTCTTGCCAGGCTTTCTGGTGGGAGCTGCACCGTCGTCCCGGGTGATGTTTTCTTTTGTTTGGGTGTTGATGCTGGGGAATTCGCATATCATTGGCTGTGGTTAAGGACCTGCCATTATCTTTCAGAATATTGTTGTACAAGCCTATGAATATTCTAAAGGCGTGTTTACTTAAGCCAACATATGTTTTCTGTATAAAACTATGCTGTATCCTTGGCATGCCTCAATTTTTTTTTTGCCCTGCATTTTCTTCATAACTTAGAAATAATTCATTAGACCTAATTTTTTCCATATACACTGTTATTTGTGTGTTGACCCTATTAGTTCTCTTAATAGATAGCTACAGATCCTATGTCTCCTGCAGAAGCTAGTGACCTTGGATACTAAAAAGTTTGTAAATTTCAAATGAAAAACTTCAAATGAAATAACAGTTTAGCACTTGTCTTTACACACGCAAACAATCATCCTGACACAACCACCATCAATAATATATTTTCAATATAAAGATGGGAATGTTTTCTAGAAACGTAATTTATTATTTACATGTTGTGAAACCGAAATTTAACGTTCAAAGAATCTTCACGTGCTAACAAGATGCTGTACAATTGTATTTGTACTAAAATATCTGGAGCAGATATTTGAAAATCCTCTACCACCACCACAAAAATAGAAGGGAATAAACAAAGCTAATCTGCTTCAGCAAGAAGAGACTCCAGTGCAGACTTTTTTTTTTTTTTTTTTTTTTTTAGATGGATCAGATTTAGCTGCAGTGCCACTTTCTGGCATTAAAGTTGTTTGAATTCTTCAGAGAATAGCTGCATTAAGGAGTTTTAAAAATATCAGGCTTAAACCAATCTGAATTATTGGACTTTTCTTGCCGCTGTGCTGTAAGCATGTTTACGGTGGCAATTCATATTAGGGTCAAAGGCGCAGATCACGTCAGTTTAAAAATCTGAAAAAAGTTCACTGGCTGTCTGGAAAAAGCTTTGTCTGGAAGCAGCCTTCTCTTTAGCAGCTAAAGGAAAGCAAGTCACCTTTTTACATTGATTTGTTTAAAAATTAAATTACACTGCAGGATCATATACACAGATCAGATTTTACAACTGTCTCTAATAGAACTATTAAAAAGAGACATGTATTACAAGTGCTTATAGGAAGGAGCTGGGAGTAGACAATTTTAGTGCCATGCACCTATGAAATCTTCACCAATTAGTTTTGTCCAAGGGAGATGGAAATGTAACTATGAACTTGGCTGGAGTTAAGATTTTTAAAAACTACCACCACTTCCTAATTTTCATTAGAAGAACAGATGCTAATTGTTACTAAGTTGAAAAATACAGCCTGGCTCCAAATTCTAGGGAACAGTGGATTGAGAAGGCTGGCAATGTCTTTTAGGGTGTGTCTACACAGCAAAATTCTTTTGGAATAACAGCCGCTATTCCGAAATAACTTTGCACATGTCTACACGCCGCAACTGCTGTTTTGAAATAATTTTGAAACAGCGGACGGCTTATTTCAAATTTAATGACCTTTATTCAACGAAGAATTGTGCCTATTCCAAATATTTCAAAATAAACGATGCTGGAATTGCTTATTCCAAAATAATTCTGCTAAGAAAACTCAATATTTCTGATTAGAGCCCTGGAACCAGAGCTGATGGGCTCTCATCTGAACTAGGCTCTAGCACAGTGGTTCTTAACCTTTACTGCAGCCTGCACCCCTTTGGTTCTGAAAGTATGTTCTCACACCCCTTATCAGCAATGGAGATGGGGGGCCTGTATGCTTTTAAATGCATATTAAATACCTGTAAAATAGTTTTATTTCTCAACACCAATAATAGTACAGGAGGCATATAAAAATATGCACGTACTACTCAGAGATGTGGAGTTTTGCTGTGGAAGTAAACTGTAACCGACGCGCTAACAGTTAGCAGCTAACTAAATTCATACAAAGGTTTGATGGAACAAAGTAGGGTACTTATGTGCCTTTGCTTAATTTGTGTTTTCGATGATTTACCTTCTAAAAAAATCTGGAATGTCTCATACCCCCAGAAAGGGCATTACGCCTCCCGCTGGGGTGCGTGCACCCTAGGTTGAGAACCACCGCTCGGCCGTGGCTACGCGAGCCCTCTCCTTTCGGTAGGGTCGTGGTAATAAGCCACTTTGGCAGATGCTAATGAGGCTCTGCCCTGAATATGGAGTGCCTCGGTAGCATAGATAGATGGCTTTCAGGGATGGTCTAGAAAGCGCTTGGTCCTGCCATGAGGGCAGGGGGCTGGACTCGATGGCCTCTGGAGGTCCCTTCCAGTCCTACTCTTCTATGATTCTATAATGGGAGCTGCAGGCGTTTCGAAAGTGCTGCTTTTGAAACGCACCCTGCCTGTGTGGACAGGGGCCTTTCGAAAGGACGCCTGATTTCAAAAGTCCCTTTTTCCCCTTTGGTTTGGGGAAGCAGGGGCTTTCGAAGTGCGGGGGGTACTTTTTGAAAGGCCTCCGTCTACACCGGCGGCGTGCGTTTCGAAAGCGGCACTTTTGTAAAGCGCAGCTGTCATTATGCTAATAGAGCGCTGCATATTCATGGCAGTGCCTCATTAGCATCTGCCAAAGTGGCTCATTACCCCGCCCCTACCGAAAGGAGGGGGCTAGTGTAGACAGGGCGGTCTAGTGTGTGTGGATGCACTATTTTGGAATCACAGCAGGCAGGACACTTAACACCCTCCCCCCCAACGCCTCCTTCAGTCCCAGGTACTTGATTTGTCAGTTTCCATTGCAGTTTTTTCTGGTCCTCTGTACTTATAAAGGTCAGTCTGTATTGGAAGTGAGCTCCATCTGATGAAGTGGGTCTGTCCCGCCCAAGCCGCTCAGGGAAGAAATCATGTTGTTAGTCTTTAAAGTGCTCCATTTCTGCTGCTTTGTTTTATTTCGGAAGAAGTTTCTCTTGGGCCGGAGGTTCCCCGGGGGTGTAGACGCATTATGCTGGAATGGTTGATTTTGGCACAACAACTCCGCAATAAGGTTGCTGTGTGGACACACCCTGGGTGACCTGGCAGCAGAGGGGGCTGAGCCATGCCCCGGGGAGCCGCATGCAAGGGAAGCCGGGGGGCGGGGGAGCGGGCAAACGGCGTCGTTTAAGTCCTGCCCCGCTCCGGAACCAAGCCAGCATCAACGTCAACATCTGCCTGCCCGTAAGAAACGTTTGCACCAGCTCTGGCCGCGCTCCCGCCCCGCCCGCCCCGCGTGTCGGCTCCCGGGGACTCCCCTGACTCTAGCCCGGGCGTGAGCCTGCTCCGGGGCGATCGTCACAGGGCTGGGGGTGGAGGAGCTGCAGCGGGTGTCCCGCTGCCGTCCGCGCTCCCTGGGGGACGCCCGGAGCGGGAGCCGCGCTGGCCGCCAGCCCCCCAGCGGGGCGCCCTGCGAGAGTGGCCGAGCGCCGCCGCCTGCGGACCGAGGTAGGCAGCGGCTGCTCCGCCGGATCAGGCTGTTCCCGGGACACTCCCCCCCCCACCCCCCGCCGGACGAGCGCAACGTGGGTGCAAGGCGGGGGGGGGGGGCGCCCCCCAGCGCGCTCCCTCCCCCGGCCGCTGCATCGATCCGCCCGTGACGTCAGTATCGATAAGTTTGTGGGGGGGAGGAGGCAAAGTCAAGTGCACCCGGCGGCGGAGCGTCCCCGGAGTTTGGGGGGAGGGGCGGCGCTGGCGGCTCGGGCAGCACCTCGCCCCCGCCCCCGCCCCCGCCCCCGCCTGCCGGGGCCCCGGCTGCCGGCTGTGCGGGCGGGTGCTGCGGGGCGGCCGCTGGTCCCGGCGCCGCGCGGGGTGGGGGCGGCGGCGGCGGGTCTAGCCCGGCTCGTGGCTCCAGCCCCGGCGAAACCCCCAAACTCCGCCGGCCTCTCGCCGGTCTCCCCCAAGATGGCCGCCGAGGTGGGATCGATGGTTCAATATTGGAAGCAATTGGATCTGCGCCGGCTGCAGGTGAGGGGGCCGCGGGGCGCCCGGCAGGGCCGGTCCCGGGGCACGGGCCAGGCGGGGCGCCGCCGCGGGGCTGCCCGCGCCCCCCCCCCCCCCTCGGCCCCGGGGGCGGTGGGCGATTGACCCCCCGCAGCCGCTCTTTGTTCGCGGCGGTCATTGATCCGGCCGAGCCGCGCTGCGCAGCCCGGCGGGGGGGGTGGGGGTTGGGGGAGACAGGGGGCGCCCCCCGCGCCGGGCGGGGCTGGAAGTTCTCCCCGCCGCCGGGCGCCCCCGCTCGGGTCGGAGCTCGGCGCCAGGCAGGTGGGACCCGGCCGGGCTGAACTTTTCCGCGGGGGGCGAGTCCGGGGGGGCGGGGCTGGGCTGGGGGCGGCTTCCCGGGGTGGCGGCTGCCCTGAGCGCCCCGATCGCGGCGGGGGTGTCGGGAGGAAGTGATGCAGATAACAGCCCCATTAGAGCCGCTTTGGCTTGTTTGCCCTGGCGGGAGCCGCCGCCAACAGACCGTCAGGCCGGAGAGCCCGGGGCGGCTGTTTTGCCTGCATGCCGATCGGGGGAAGTTTGCAGGCGAGCGGGACCCATCCCCGGCCCAGCAGGTGAATTCAAAAGCCCGGCGAGGGGCTCTGGCAAGAAGCTGCGAGTGACTTGCATTTTTCAGAGGTTCACTGCCCAGGAGCCTGGAGCAGAACAACCCGACCTGCGCCTCACCTGCGTTTGTGCCTCTGCAAATGCTGCAGCCACGGGGGTGGGGTGGTGCGGGGGGAAGTGTCTTTGAAATTAGAGGCCGGTTCCCCCCCTCCCCTGGTGCTAGGTTGGTTGTATTGTGTTTGGTGTTCAGGCGATTGTAATTGTATTCCCTGCTAATGTTTGTGAATCAGACCTGGGCACTCTAAGGGCATGGAGTCTTTATGTATGATTGATGTTCTGTAACATAAGGAATGACAAGAGCATGGCAAGCAGATATGGGAAGAAGCAGAAGGAGAATCAAATCTGCTCAGGGCTGGCTGAAGCCCTTCTGTGGTCCTATTGTTATTCAGGTCTTGAGAATTTCGCGTGCAGATTTACAGCAGGGATGGATGAGTTCATTCATCCCTGAATGTCAGTTAACAAAATTTTCATTAGCCAACTAATATTCAGTCTTCCAACCTGACTCCAGGTGCATAGCGATCTGATTGCCAGTGGTTTTTAGACTTATGATGGAGACACCTATCTTGCATTAGGAACAAAATGCTTTGCGGTTGTGTTTCGGTCACAGAATACTGTATACAGCTGCTGTGTTGCTGGTCTGTGAAATTAACGATAAGCCCTTTGTTAATATCTACAAGAGGACAATTGACCTGAAAACAAAAAATAGATGTTTACATTTTATCACCCTATAGCGTTCTGTGTGTAGCACATAATGAGATGAAGTCGAAACTGGAACTCCTACAAAAAGAGAGAGAGGGGCTCATTTACATGGATATTAAATAGGTTTATCCCTGTAGGATATTACAGACTTTAGAATGCGGCACGCTTCATAGGGGAGTAAACAAATTTAAATGCCATTTATGGCGGTTCAGTAATGTATGAACAGTTCCAGCATTTAATACATTTTGGCTTTTAAGCAGATTACTTAGCACATCTCTGATTCCCCAGCCCTGAAAGTAATACAGGTGCTACAGTCAGCCAGCTTCCTCTGGCTGTTCGTTCATGGCCTTTTGGTTTGAAGGGGATTAGCATTGTAAATACGTGGGATACACAAGAGTCCTTAAGTCATCATGCTGATGACTTTTGTATTTAAACCAATATTTATTTATAAGTAGTTTTTGGTGTAATCGGAAACAGAAACTTTTCTGAGCTGGGGTGGATTTTGGAAGTTGGACTCTTCAGCGTGATTGCAATCTCTTGGAAAGAGGGGTTCAGCTTTAATTCTCAGCTCTTCTGACTGAAGGGGCAGCTGAGTCTGAATGCTGAATTATAGAGGTAGGTCTTGCTGCCTTCTGTCCTGGCAGCATTTCTGGTGCCTCCTCTGGATGGTAGTGGGAAAAGTGACCTTGTGCCAGTTTGGTCTAATGCCTTCCTATTAATAAGTGGAGGCAATCCATTTATTATTCTTCCAAATACTGTATTATTTTTTTAAATGTAAGCACAGACCTGTTGGCGTGCAACACTCATGCAAGGGTAAAGTTTGGCTAACCTTGACAAATGGTGGGCATATGTAAACCACATAGATAATGGGATACTCTGTAGCACATTGATCACAGTGGCATTGAGCCTTTTTACAGTGCGTAGCCTCAGAAATGAGAAGAGAAAATTCTATCCCAGATAATGCCAGGCATATTTCATTTGGTTATGAGATTGTTTTATAGTGTACATTACTAATGCTGTATTTTTTTACTGCTTTCTTGTGTATAATAGTCATAACAGGATTCATACCTTTATGATTTTTCTTGTTTTAATTTGCTCTGTTTTATTACATTCCTTATACCAGCATATGGATTGTACGCTGTCTGCACGCTAGATGCAGCTCATTCTTTATTAAAAAAGACAGAAATAAGAAGCATTGTGAACTTCTGATTTTAGCTATTGACGATAGCTGCAAACTGGGGGATAAATAGCTACTCTTGCCCTGTTTTCTAAGCCGCCCTTGGTTACGCTGCGTGAGTGAGTTTATCAGATCAAATACGGTGCATTTTGCAAGTCCGTGTGAACGGGTGCTCGATTCGTTGGCATGCTGGAGCGTTCCGCAGACGCTTAAGCGGTAAGGTCATGCGAGGCATCTGGTTAGTTCACCCTGTGGTGCCGTTCGTCAAGTGCCAAGAATCTTCTGACTGCTTCGTGCCTGATGGAATGTTTGCGCTGTTCAAAGTTTAGAAAAAATGTGGATGTGATTAAAATATTATAACCTTATCGTATTCTGAAGTGCATAAATTTTACATATCAGCTACCGAGGGAGTTTAGACATCCATTAAATGATATGACAGCTTGACTTATCTAAATGTGCTATCATTTAACAATGTGTCAAAATTCTTCTTTATATAGATGACAGTGGTAAATAAGCTATCAGTCCTGTTGGCTGAAGCTTAGCTTCTGAAACTCGGCCTAATAAACTTCACTGTGGTAGGGTGGAGCAGTCGTTGGTGGAATAACCTACTCGTTACCTCCATTGGTGCACGAGAGGCCCGGCAGGAGCTCTTCATGGGAGGACCCAACCGTCACCAAACGCTCTGGGCTCTGCATATCATTAGGACATTCTGAATTTACAGTAGCACTGACACGTTATTGGATCATTCAACTTACTACTTCATCGTCAGCTTCTTAAAAAAGTACAGCACAACTGATTGCTTTGCCAATAGCCTTAAGCCATATCATGAATCAATTTCGGCTGTGTGTCGCCATCACAGGTACGCACATATTAAAAGCAAAAGACAGACGGGGCGAAATTCATTCCAGCTATGTTTCTGTAGGCTTCAATAGAGTTACATCCAGGACGGGTTTGTCCCTAATTCCATTGACATCTGTAGAGTCCATCTCAGTGGTGGAGCTCAATGCTATCTGTTTCTATAACCTATTTGGAGGGCTTTTTTTTGTGATCAGACTGGAAACCCTATTTGATTTCTTAGGGCCAACAGCCCAACGAAATCCTTAACGGTGCTAGTTCTTTATATAGTCATGCCCTTGCAATATTAATATGGTGTAGGTATGATAGGAAAAAGAAGAGCGGTGGAGGACTTGCTTCCTTTTTAAAAGATTCCAAATAAAATTCCACTGCAACGGCATAAAAATGTCTCCTTTGATACATGGGCTGTTGCATTGTAATCTTCCAGCATTTAGGATCTTGATCAAACTGTCACGTGGAAGGGGAAAAATATGTGCCCAAGTTTTTCATGACCTTGGACAAGGTGAATGGTGCCAGGTCAACAACCCTGGAAATGCACGTTCTTGAGTGCCCTATGGAAGAGATACAACAAGGCAATAGCCTCTTCTGCCATGCTGTCCTGCCCATGTGTCTTAGGGCAGGGCTACACTAGACCCAAAAGTTGATCCTAGGTACACAATTGCAGCTGCGGCAATTGAGGATCTGGAATCAACTTATCCAAGACTGACTTATCTGGCCCCCCTCACTGAGGGAGGTCAGGGGAAGAAACTCACCTGTTGACCTCCCTTACTCCTTGTGAGATTGCGATGTACAGGGGTTTACTGTTGAGCTCTGATGGTTCAATTTTGCGTGTCCCCACCAGGCATGCAAAGTGGAACCCCGGATGATCGACCCTGACTGGGTTGATCTCCCAGTAAATGTGGATGTAAATGTTGGCAAATGAAATTTAATATGGGTAAGTGTAAGGTAATGCACATTGGAAAAAATAACCCAAATTACACGTACAACATGATGGGTCAAATCTAGATACGACAGATCAGGAAAGGGATCTTGGAGTTATAGTGAATAGTTCTCTGAAGACATCCACGCAGTGTGCAGCGGCAGTTAGTAAAGCAAATAGGATGTTAGGAATTATTAAAAAAGGGATAGATAATAAGACAAAAGATATCATACTTCCCCTATATAAAACTACGGTACGCCCACATCTTGAGTACTGCGTGCAGATGTGGTCTCCTCACCTCAAAAAAGATATATTGGCATTAGAAAAGGTTCAGAAAAGGGCGACTAAGATGACTAGGGGTTTGGAACGGGTCCCATATGGGGGGAGGCTAGAGAGACTGGTACTTTTCAGTCTGGAAAAGAGGCGATTGAGGGGCGATATGATAGAGGTATATAAAATCATGAATGGTGTGGAGAAAGTGAATATAGGAAAATTATTTACCTTTTCCCATAATACAAGAACTAGGGGCCACCAAATAAAATTGATGGGTAGTAGGTTCAAAACTAATAAAAGGAAATTTTTCTTCACACAGCGCACAGTCAACCTGTGGAACTCCTTGCCGGAGGAGGCTGTGAAGGCCAGGACTCTATTAGGGTTTAAAAAAGAGCTCAATAAATTTTGGCAGGTTAGGTCCATAAATGGCTATTAGCCAGGGGTAAAGTATGGTGCCCTAGCCTTCAGTACAAGGGCAGGAGATGGATGGCAGGAGATAAATCACTTGATCATTGTCTTCTGTTCTCCTTCTCTGGGGCACCTGGCATTGGCCACTGTCGGCAGACAGCATACTGGGCTGGATGGACCTTTGGTCTGATCCAGTATGGCCATTCTTATGTTCTCACCCTTCACCCTGTTATTGGTGGACCGGTAGTTGGGGCCGGATGGATGTTTTAGCCTTCATAGGTCCGGTCAATCTGCGGTTGCTCTTTTGATGCCATCAGTGGAATGGTGATTAAGAACATAAGAACATAAGATTTCGGTAAACGTGGTCGCTCCCCCACTAGGAAAGCCGACTGAGATCTGTAACCCATTTGTTCACATTGAGTGCAGAGCTTGGATTAAGCTTGCCATCCACTCAAAACATTCTCTGAGGCACTCGGAGAGAACATGCAATTGGAGTGGACGGTTTGATTAAAAAAAAACCAAGCCTCCTCCTGTGAGAGATGCCTGGGCCTTCCCCGCCAGGTTGAGGGAATCTAATTGACACTGAGTTTTAATGAATGAGAGGCATGACCCCAATACCTTCTTCTGTATTACTGGCCTCGTTCAACTCATGCCGAACTTCCTTCATCCCTGCATTGCCTTGGTGCTGCTTATGTAGGCTCCGATTCAGCAGCTGGATCTCTGGGAGCGTCGTGGTCCACCTGGGCAGATCCGAGGGCAGGATCAGGTCCAGAATTTGTAAGTCCTCAGGGCAAGGTCTGCTCGTTGTTGCTGTGTGCGGAACCACAGGTACATATGACCCTAAATGCAAATAGCAATTCTGGTACTTCTAATTATCGGCTCCATCTGGCTGCCATTGAAGTCCATGGGTGTTTTGCTGTTGTAGGAGCAAATCTAGAGAGCCTTATTTTCAATTAAGGGGAAAAAAAAGGTTGGGAATTGAATGGATGTCTTTGCGTCTCAGGAGAGCGTCAGGCTGTGAACGTTACCAAAGTGTAATGTTTTTTGTGGTTGAATAATTGAGACTCTGGCAGATAAGGCTGGCAGAGCTGCAGAAAATGAGAGTTTATCTTTAGCTCAGCAGCTCTCACTTTAGAAACTGGTGACCCCAATTCCAGCCTGAAGAGCGACTTCTTCCCTGATTAATAAATCCATTAATTAATTGGGTGCATGCTGCAGCCCATTAGAGATGAATTGGGTGGTCTTTCGATGCAGGTTAGTGCATTCTCTCTGCGGCCTTGGGAAACGTGGCCAAAAGGCAGATTGGGAGAGAAACAAAAATATAATCAGATTCCCATGGTCTGAGGATGGATGGTATTGACGCTGTGACTGTTAGGTATTTCCTGGCCTATTAGCTCGTGAGCCGGCATTTGCAGAAGCGTACTTCTTGGTCAGAGAACCGCGTGTTGTCCAGCAATGAGGCCCCTCAGTGCCAGCTGGAATGCAGAGTGGGGGCGTGCGGAGAGGCTAATACAGGATCTATGCGTCTGTGGAGCTTCTCAGAAGATTTGGTACCTTCTGGCACCTATTACAGAAAGATGTAATTCCCCAACTTGGGAGATAATAAGCAGGTATTGACTTCTGCTGAGGTCATTATCAAGATTTATTCAGTCAATATGGCTTCTTGTGTCAATAAATCTTGAGGGTGATGGTAGAAGAATATGTACTGGTAGACTTTATTAAAAAGTTTTCCCCCTTTGTAACACTTTCTCCTATATATATATTACAAGAGCGTCTCTTTCTGATTTCTTTATTACCTTTTTTGGTGGTTACAATTTTTTGTGCTGCTTTAGATCGTTTTCTTTTGTTGCAGATGGAGTGGAAAGCAGGAAAGTTCATTGTGTTTTATTTAGTAGGTTTCATGTGGGAGTGTTTGCCTGTTCTGATCTGCCTTTTTTGTGGTGGTGGTGGTGGTGGATTTAAGACTAACAATATGTAAGTCTTTTTTTTCATCTTCAAAGCATTTTACAAGCCTTAACTAAGGAATGAATCTTCCCCATTAGCCCAATAGCATCGTATGTGTTTTGCAGATGGAGAAGCTAAGGCTGAAATGCTAATTCTGACAGTCATAGAGAGGGTTGGTGTTGACTCTGGGGTTAGAACTGAGGGTTCCTGGCACCCAGTCCTGCACTCGTATTTGGTCCTTGTTTCTGTCTGTTTCCAACCCAAGTATTTTACTGTGGCTTAAGAGACTGTGAGGTGTCTTACAGTGAGGAAATGCCCAGTGGTTTCAGGAGGGACTGAACCAGACCCTTTAAAATCCTGCAGCTGGGAAGGCTGGTCACATTCGAGGTGCTGCAGAAAGGCCAGGCTTGGGAGGAGCTGGTGCTCCTTGAACAAGTTTTGCCAGAGACCAGTGCTGCAGTGGGACACCTCCTGCTCTGTGGGACGGTCATTGGAGCTCAGTGGAAGTAACTGGGCAGAGTCTGGTTCGCTGATTTCATCCGGCATCACACAGGGTGACATTTCTCCTGGGCTGGCAGGCAGGCACAGCTTGAGTCTCCTGTAAATCCGCAGAGCGGAGCTTAAGGGAGCTGTTACTGGTGGGACCAGGACCTTGTGCAGGTTGCTCTGGACTGGGTGTGGGCTGGGGTGTGTGTACAGGGGGTTCGCCCCAAGAGAACACCTTTGTCAGCATTGTGTGTTTAGCTCAGGGACAGGCGAGATATGGCTCCCCCAGGCCTTTTAATCTATCCTGTCCCTGCTGCTCCCAGTAGCTCTGTGCATGGCAGGGAGCGAGGGCAGGTCTTCACCTGCTCCCCCCCCCCCAGCAAAATCTCTCAGCTCCAGCTGGCTGGAAAACAGCCAATGGGACCTGAGAGGCTTTGCTGGAGGCGGAGGGCTGTGCAGCCCAATTCCTCAGCTCCCGTTGGCTGGTTGCCACTAATAGGAGCTGAGAGATTTTCCTGAGCGGCGGGGGCTGCATGTGAAGCCTCCCGCCCCCAGTACAGAGAGCCCCATGGAAGAGTGTCCCCACCTTGAGCAGTTTAGGAGTGCAGAAGCTTGCCTGAGAGTGCTGGTGGCTGGGAGCTGTTTAGGTAAGTGTTCCACCCCTCCTACGCCCTGACACTGACCCTACACCCCCTCCTGCTCCCCTTCCCCAGGCCAGAGTCCTCTCCTGCATCCTTGCACCCCAATCTCCTGCCCTACCCCAAGTTACCTTCTGCACCCAACCTGCATCCCAGAGGAAATGGCAGCCCTTGACAACTTCCCAGAATTCTGGGGTGCCCCCCCCGCATCAAAATTATTGCCCTGCCCTGGTTTACCTGATTGATGCTGCTCTGCACAAGGCTTTCCACCCACAGGCATCAGTGGCGGAGCTGTTACTTGAGAGTCGCGAATCAGAGCTGGGGAAAAGAGGGTTCAGCCTCTCACTTAGATGCTGGCTGTGGTGAAGCTTCACTCTTTCCTATGTGGAACGGCCAGCACAGCCTCCTTCTAGTTGTGATAGCGATGGCACATGGACAGAGTGTGCCATGGCTGGCTACATGATTACACTCTGAACGCAGGCAAAACAAGGGACATGGCCGCCCATAGCAGGGAGCGTGTTCGGCATAGCCTGGTTTGATTCCCAATGCCCCAGGTAGACAATGGCCCATGAAGGCAGATTCAGAACGTCAAAGTGCACGTGGAATTGTGCACATACTTTGCACGTGAAGTTGCAGTGATTGTGCGAGCAGGTCAGCTGTTTGCCTGCACCACAGTGAATGCCACATGCCTGACTTAAATATGCATTTTTGGTAATCATGTGGCAATGGGATGCTAGCAAGTGTACTGTGAAAATTGGGCCCCTGCAGCCAGGAGGATGTCAGGGGTGTGTGTGGCTGTGTTGCTTGTTAATTACTGGGGACTTCCCATGTGCACAGCCCTGTTATCCTAAATCTTGTAGGTGCTGGAAGTGGTTCTTTTGTCTGCAGCCCCGGCATGTATTCAAGGAAGAGTCAGCAGCAAAGCCCCATTGTCGTTCAGGAGGGTATTGTAAACGACCAGACCGAAAGCTGCGTAGAACTCGTTCCCTTTCCTGGTATTTTCTGGCGTTTGTGACGTTGTGCCCCGCTGCTTGTCTAGCTTTGAAAGTGGCCTTTCGTTATCCAGCAGCTGTACTGTATTTGGGGCCTGTTACAGTCAGAGTTCTTGGAGCCAGTCTTGTGTCCCTCACTCGCCCAAAGCAGTCTGCGTCTGGTGGTGATTCTAGGTGGGTGAGGATGCAAGGCTGGGCGCAGGGTTTATATAGTACTTCAAGGATATAAGTGCCAAGCGCTGCCACAAAGCAACACTGGCTGGGGGCATATGCAGTTGTCCTTCCGCTGCACTCCAGGTCTAATGGGACTTTGTGCAGCCACAGGGCCAGAAGTTGGAGTATCCACGTCCAGAAGGGGCCCCTGCCTTGTAAACTGAAAGAGTCTCTCCGAAAACGGTTAGCGGTATGGGGTCTATGAGACGTGGATGAGTATTTGATTCTTCCCAGAGTGGATAGTGAGACTTGCATGCAGACACGTGTGTCCATACACACACCCCCATGCGCCTCTTGTGATTTTTGGTCCCGTATGAACTTCACTTATGTTATCCCAGGAAGACAGAATGGCAGATTGCTCGGCTAATTCCGGCATTGCTCTGGCTGTTTGGCGAGGGGAGGATCTAATGATGACATCACTTTTGTGCTCGTCCAGGTACGTTCCAGAGCAGCTGCATGTGCTAATGTAAGAGAGAAGAAGCCCGTTGAAAGGAGCGTGTGTAAGCTGAGGATTGCTTTTGCTTTATCTGCGCATCAATAACATTTAGTTTGGCAGCGGTAACAAAAAGCCTTCTTTTGCGGAATTCCATTGGCTGGTGCTTTTCAGCCGCCTGTGTGTGTTGCACAATAAGAGGTCAGGTTTTAAGTGTAGGTGCCAAATTACTTACACACGCACACATATATTTATATATATTTCTCTCCCCAGAAGAGTGTTCTCAGTGCCTCTGAATGTCGCCTCGCTGGGTAATTGTTTTTTGGACTCATTCGGTGTAACGGTTTCCCAGAAGCTGAACGAGGACCCCAGAGTATTGATTGAGCTGCAGTTAAGTGACTCACTGCTAACGTGGGGCTGTTTGAATATTAATTGGCCTGTGTGTGCATGCGAGCTAGCTCTGCAACACCGATTTCTAAGAAAGCAAATAGCTGAGCTGAACCCCGTGTAAAATATTACCCTGGAGAGAGGTGTGCCGTGTGTCAGCGACCTCCAAGAGGGCCTGTGGTAATGCTCTTGCAGTTACAGGACCTCAGGCTTCCATAGGAACACGTGAGTTGCTGACCCAGATCAAACAGAGGCACCTCTGGTTCAGTGTCCTGTCTCTGGCAGGGACCGGCATCAAATGCTGTAGAGGAAGATGTCCAATCTGGGGCATCCACTGTCACACCTGCTTCAACGCTCTGCTTCAGTAACCTCTTGGGAGGCTGCTGTAGTGCGGTGGTGGCTTTGTCTCCTTCACGGTGCTGTAGCTGAGAGGAGATTGTCCTCATCAAAGAGCTGGGAGGAGAAGGTGGCTTGGGAAGAGACGGGCTCCTGGGGGCTCTGGCTGCACAGTTGTTACAGCTACTGTAGTTCTGCAGCTCTTGTAAGCAGGGCTGGCGACAGACTTCCCTGGGCCAGGGCAATGTGGGGTTAAATGGGTGGCGGGCGGCAGCTGGGGAGGCCTCACAAGCCCAGCTCGAGCACCCCTACCAGGAGTGGCCCTGCAGGGCTGGAGCACCACCCTAGAGAAGATGTCATTCTCGTCTCGCCCGAGTCTGATTTGTCCAGCCTCAGATTGTGTATATCTGGCACCTGCTGGCTGGCCGACTCCCCTGGGGGTAGATGTGACAGTCACCGTCAAGCCCCAACAGGGTCCAGAGGCAGCACCCAGCTGGTGCAGGCGAAGGTTTGGGGCTTCCCACCAAGTTCTGTCCCCAGTCCTGTTGGGAGTCTGTGTCTTTGGCCGGTCTCCTGCCACGCTTGAAGCTCCACTGGGCTGGCGGCTACAAGCAGCTTCCTGGATGATTCCCCCCTGCAAAGTTTCCTGATTGCTGCAAGAGTGGAAGGCCCCTCCTGCCCTACTGCTCCCTGCTGTGTAGCCTTCGGCTGGTCTGTCCCCAGCTGTGGGCCTGACTGATCCCTGATGTAATTCCCACCAAAGGCTTTTGGTTTCCCAGCTTGTGAAAAAAGGAACAGCCCTCACACCACCACGGTCCTCCCGGCCTGGCCTGTGGCTAGCTTAGGGTTTTGTGATGTGCTTCAGAGACCGGAAGAGCCATGACTGTGTCGCAGAACGTATCCTGAGCAGCGTTCCTGCTAAGCCGAGCGTCCAGGAGAGATTCAGGTGCCGCCCAGCTGATTAGCAGAGCGCCCACAGCGAGCAGCGTGTGCTTCTATTGCTGGCGCGCGTCTGCGTGTGCCTCAGAGCATATAACAAAAATGATTCCGCCCGTGGATGGAAAAAAACAGAGGGAACCCTGCCCCGAGCTGCTGTTGCGGGCTCAACGTGAGCTCTTCTGGGCGTGTGTTGGTACAGCAGGGACTGTTCAATGCAACAAGCACCAGGAGACCACCACAGTCAGGATGAGCCATGGAGTTTTCAGGACCGTGGCTTCTCGCCCTTGATCCAAAGGGAAGTGCTGCCAGCTGCGCCACGCAGCAGACAGGTAATGGGGTATGCTGCGGTAATCCCCTAGCTGCCTTCCAAGAGCCTGGCTTTCATGCCTCAAAAAACGAGCGAGGGGCAGCGTTTTGGCCCCGGTGCGAGTTTCATGCTAGTGCCCCCCTCACGTAGGTGGGAACAGAAGGAGATTTGGGGTCCCCCGTTATAAAGCTTAGCACATGGCAAAAATTTCCACCGCGCTCTCTTGCACTGTGAGCTCAGCTACTGTAAGCCAGCCTACAAGTATTGCTCTGGCAAATATCTGGTTAGCAAATCGTCCGGTGGAAATCCAGAGGACGGCTGCCTCTCTTTAATTTTCCACCTGGCAAAGACAGCAAAGAGTACGCAGCCCTGACTCCAGTCTTTAAGAGTCTCCCGCTATCGTACTTCCTTTCAAATAAAAGCAGCTAATTAGCATTATTCTTTAATTATTGCTTTTATCAACGAGGGGTCTGATTTTGTACCAGCAGGAGAGTCGCTCTCCCTCATACTACCCCAGTGAATGCTTCAGTTCCTGTTGCTTTTGAAATGAATTTGATGTCATCTGCCCATTGTCATTTAATGGGGACGCTTGGGTAATGATTGTGCCTGCTAGCGCTGTTAGCAGCACTGCAAGCATGTAATTTAGCCCCTTAGGCAACAGTACTTTTGAAATCTCTGGATAGTTTTGAACTCTCTGTTCTTAATTAAATATGCAATTTTTCACGGTAACCAGGTTAATTCTTTTGTGTTGTGTTGTAATACTGTTAGGAATTTTCATCGTTCTTATTAAACATTATTCAGGCATTGTGAATTCCATAATTAAAAAAACCCGAAAAGAACAAAGCTTGATTCACGTCTTCCTTTTCCCTGGTTAATTTATCAAATGAATTTTGCAAATTTTTCTTTTTGTCCCCAGACGGCGTGCCAAGTGTTTTAAAGGGGAAGGATTTAATTGCTCTGTAGGGATTGGTTGGTTATGAAGGATTTGACTGTTTGATTAGTAAACCCTATTGGGAACGGTTTAATGCGCCGTGATCTTAAAAAATTGTCTGATTGTTGGGCTCTCGGAGGAGGCTTTCCCTTTTTGTTATGTACGGCAACAGCTTCACACAAGTGTGATTATTAGGTACTGAGGAGGAAGTGAAGGCCTTTTCCCCTGGCAGTGCAAAGGGAGTGATTGCTTCCTACATAGCAGGTAGGATGTGGAGACAAATGACCAGCTGTTTATATACATCATCACCAATAATGCACCTTGCTGACGGGCGGGTGGTTACGCCAAACCGCTTGGATATGACCCTGTAAAAGAGCCTGTTCTGTCGTGAGATCTGCTCCCGCTCTCCTTTGTGAGACCTGAGGAACCTCATTAGCTTCCATGATACATTATTAACGGCAGCTGAATTACACCAGATTCCCTCCTGGCGGAATCTAGACCCTCCAGGAAAAGCAGTCACTGTGTGACCTGTAGAAAAAGAAATCTCGATATCAGTAAAAATGGGGGTGATTTTTTTCCCCTAGGACGCAGAATGCCCTTTCAAATGCTTTTTGAGCTAAATGTCTCTTTCAAGGCCTGTTTACCAATATCTGCCATGTAGCATAATAAAATTACACAGCATATCTGATTTATCAAGAGGGAAGTCTGCAGCATTCTCTGCTGCGCTGATTCCAAATCAGGATATTTTCATTAGACAGTGACAGAGGAAATGGGGCGTTGTTACCAGTAAGTACCAATATTAAACTGTCAGATTGGCAGAATGGCACACTGGAAAGTACCCATCAGTATGTGATAGACAGCTGCCCAGACCCGCTAACCAAGGGGATGAACACAACAGGGTGTGGCCGTGCAGCTAACGCTGGAAGAACTCTGGTTACTAGGGAGAAACTAGGTGGCACCCACTGTACTCTGGAGCGCCATCCTTGTATTGCCAGTGCTCACAAATTTCGGCCAAGTCTCAGAATTTTTGCAAGTGGTAGGTCCTTTTGTGTTCTTTTTGGGATGTCTCAGCGGTGAAAATCCCCATGAGAATCCCATCCTTAATTTTAAAAGATGTCTCTTTGCTCTGAAGCTTGAAATCACAAACCCGTAAGGCTCAAAACCCACTTGACTTACTCGACATAAACCCTTGTACTCTGGTTGGAGCATAAGTCATCTCTGAGTCTCCTCCACTTCACTCTGTCTTGGGACAAAACTTCTAGATGACCCCAGTTGTTGTCCTTCAGTCTCAGTAGATCTTCTCCACGTTGTCCGAGGTCTGTCCTCTTTACGATTTCCTGGTGGGCTCTGTGTGAGAGGTTGACGGACTCTGCTGGATGAGCTCAAAACCTAGACGGCAAAGAGCCAACCTGAAATTTACTATTTGAAATAAATCTCGTTGGAAAATCATAAATCTCGTGATTTCTGAAATTACGAGGGTGACGATACCATTAAGTAGATGACTCAAGATGTCTACGTCACCTCCTAACATTTTTGGCGCTTAGGGTGCTCAGTAGACACATTCAGAAGGGCCAAATCCTATTCTGACTAAGCTTCTTTAAAACCCATTTAATGAATGGGTCAGGCCCTGATGTTACTCCATGTAAAGAACTGTCCTGAAATAGATAGAAATTGAGATGAGTCCTTCCATTGACTGCAATGGGCTTTGAATCAAGCCCTACATCCAGAGTACTTGCTTTGGTTTTCGTTTATGCTGGCGTAGTTGGGGACAGAATTTGGCCCTGTGGCAATATTTAGGGGGGGAAGGAATAGAATTTTGCTGTCTGGGTGACGGTTAAGCAGACGGGTGGTGTGTTTCTCAGGTCACATAAGCCGTGTCTACACGTGCACGCTACTTCGAAGTAGCGGCACTAACTTCGAAATAGTGCCCGTCATGGCTACACGTGTCGGGCGCTATTTCGAAGTTAACATCGACGTTAGGCGGCGAGATGTCAAAGCCGCTGACCCCATGAGGGGATGGGAATAGCGCCCTACTTCGATGTTCAACGTTGAAGTAGGGACCGTGTAGTCGTTGCGAGTCCCGCAACATCGAAATAGTGGGGTCCGCCATGGCGGCCATCAGCTGAGGGGTTGAGAGACGCTCTCTCTCCAGCCCCTGCGGGGCTCTATGGTCACCGTGTGCAGCAGCCCTTAGCCCATGGCTTGTGGCTGCTGCTGCGGCAGCTGGGGATCCATGCTGCATGCACAGGGTCTGCAACCAGTTGTCGGCTCTGTGGATCTTGTGTTGTTTAGTGCAACTGTGTCTGGGAGGGGCCCTTTAAGGGAGCGGCTTGCTGTTGAGTCCGCCCTGTGACCCTGTCTGCAGCTGTGCCTGGCACCCTTATTTCGATGTGTGCTACTTTGGCGTGTACACGTTCCCTCGCAGCACCTATTTCGTCGACGTTGAACGTCGACGTTGCCAGCCCTGGAGGACGTGTAGACGTTATTCATCGAAATAGGCTATTTCGATGTCGCTACATCGAAATAAGCTACTTCGAAGTAGGCTTCACGTGTAGACGCAGCCATAGATGCTTTGGTGGTTGGATTTTCAAAATGGCATTGTACTTGAGGGAAAAAAAAGTCGATATTCAGTATTTCTCCTCTTCTGTTGGTAATGCATTGATGCACCTTCCAAAATACCCGAGTTTGGTATCAAACAGATTCTTCTTCTAAGTTCTTTAATCGTGCAAGTGGTTGAAGTGCCCGGCTCCTAGAGTTTATGCAGCAGAAGTAACCTTTCACGTCTGTGCCATTTGGCTCTGGTTGCGCCATTTCTATATCACGCGGAGAAAGAGGGCGAGCACTGGTGTCGATCAGGTCTGATGCAACTGAAGCTTTCTGAGCTTAGCTACCACGTAAGAGAAGTTGATCTCCCTCGACCCCTCTCCTGCAAATGGCTTAATCATCAGGATCAGCGACTTCCAATGGAAGAAAGTCTTTGAAAAATATCAAATTTTATCTTTGGACATAAAAGAGCTTTATGGCTTTTTTTCAAGGCACTGCATCTGCTGAGGGCTGAGAGCAAAGGCCGACTTTCGCTCTCTCTCAGACATCCTTGGCACGTCTCCTGTCAGCTCCGAAATGGAGCTACTTGTATGATGCGAAGCACTGGGAGCCCAATCCTGCCAGGTGCCCAGTGCCTCCTGCAAAATGTGACCTACCTCCTTTAAAGCTGGGGTCGGAACTTTCATGAGTCCCTCTGAGAGAGCTGGGCGTGAAAAGGTTGGACAGTGGGATATTTGGTTGCATTGTGATGGCTGCAGAAGTTCCAATCCGAAGGGATATTCGCTTCTCACTCCCTCCTGGCTCAGAACTCTGACCGGGCGGCCGAGGCTGTAGGAATTTCCATGGCCTTATCGTTGCAATTGTAACATGAGCTCTGCAAAACCTGCAATAGCTGTGAAAAACTGACCTCCCTGGTGCTGATATTCAGCAAAACGAGAGGCACTAGAGACAGTTGCGTGAGGCAGGAATAATTTTTGCTTTTTGCTCCTCTCCCGCGTTGTTAGAGGGCCTGATCCTGCATTCCCAGGTGGCTGTTGAAGGCTGTGGGATCTGGGGGACTGAAAGGGAATGGAATTGTGAGCCTTTGCATGGCATGTGTATGTGCACCATACGCACACATGCTCTGCACCTGACCGGCACCGCTTCTCTTAATAGGAATGACAAGTGACTTAGGAGTCTGGGGTGTTTTCCAGGCTGTTGCTCTTGAGAACACACGACTGCAGTCCGAAGGGCAAATGAATTTTTTTAGCTGAATCGAGTCTATTGTAAACTCTTCCCGCTGGGACTTTGCTGGCAGTGGAGATTATGCTGGGGTGCAACAGGTGCAGGAGAGGCTTCTCCTGCAAAAGGGTCACATCACGGAAGGTGGATTAACATGAAAATGAATTGTGATCTCTTGGGACAGCAGGAGGTGGGTGGGGACTCGGATTCAGTAGCTCTGCTCTTTGTCCGTCTTGCAGACTAGCCCATTCACATCACAACCTTGGAGAGTGGCCCAGCAGGGTACAATCCCCTGTCCCTGAGCCTCTGGAGGTTGTTCCTCAGCTCAGCAGAGCCGAGGCACAGGGGTTTCAGGGCTGCGCCAAGGGGTGGGAGAGAAGGGAAGCTACACTCTGCTACTGATTTCCCCTGGGATTTCTGAGTGGAAGCAAATACTGCTAAAAGTAATCTGCTGTCTGTGGATTGGGTCGTAGGCAGCCAGGCCTAGTGGGTCAGGAGGGCAGCTCCTAGAGCCAAGGATCGAGGTAGAGTTGGCATCAGGAATGAGCGCTAGGCAGGGCTGGGACAGGATGGGAACAAGGCTGGGTGCAGGGCTGGATCTGGGAGGGAGCAGTGGAGGAGCGGAGCAGGGCCTGTAGACTACGGCGGGAAGACAAAGTCTGAGGCGTGAGTTGAGCAGTCAGCAAGCTGCTGCTGCTGCTGCTGCTAGCAGAACTAACCTGCTGGCTTCCTCTCAGCAGTACTGACTAGGTGTGCCTGAGGGCCTTACTCCTGAGACCTACGGGGCATTTGCTGGCAGTGTGGGTCCTGAGGGACCACTCTTGCGAAATGGCTCCATGAGAGAAGGCCGTGGGGCAGTAGGAAGGACAGGCCTTCTGCACGTAGCTCTTGGGATCACACCCAGTTTGGGTTATCCCCTGTGGATCTGTGGCTCTGGCCCCACAGGGATGGAGCTCCATGAAGGCTACCTCAAGGCCTTTTCTGAGTACCTTGCCCCTTCCTGCTGTCTGCCCCCTGGCATGGGGAGGTGTGGCCCACAGTTACCCCTCTGTGATCTGGCTGTCGTCCATAGATAACAGTATTATTTTCTTCTGCTGATTGAGCACTGCCCAAGCTCTGGAATTCTGGTTCCCACGAGGACGCCGCGCTGCCGGCTGACGTCACAAAACGTACTTATCCCATGGAAGCTCGCTCAGTAAATGCCCCAGTTTTCAGCAGGCTTTTGGATCTGACCCGGCACCAGAGCTGAGAGGACCATGCTGGAGCTGGGGGTTCAAAGTAGAATCGGCTGCAGGCATCAAAAGTGCTTCAGATCTGTGCTTCTAGTTCCCTCTTCTTCGTTAGTGGTTAGAGCCCGAACAAGCCAGGGCGGTGACTGAGAATGTCCTGAATTGGGTGGAGGAAAAAGGGCGTGAGACACCTTACTCTCATGCGTGGGGGAGGGCTGTGTGGAGCTGTACATCTTAAAATAATAAATAAATAAATTAATAATAAAATAACGTGCTGTGGCACTGAAGGGTGCAAGCAATGGATCACCAATGCTCTGGTTCCACTGGGTGCGGTGGCCCAGTCCCATGGTAGGGAAGAGGGACAGCTGCTAGGTCGAGCCACCTATTTGTAGAGCTGCTGGGCTCACCTGTCTGGTAGTGGGTAGTTAATCTACAGTTGATTTTTTTTTTTTTGTTTGATTTGTCCACATTTTTAACCCTCACATGGGACTTGAGGTGCCTGATTGGTCATTAATGGCAGATAGGTCCGTAACTGTGACCCACTGATGAGTGCGTTACAGGTCTCCTCTGGGCCCATCCACCAAGGATATGACTTATTCTAGCCCCGTGCTGTAGCAATTGTGCCACTGGGTCTGGAGGTCCCTGGTTCAATCCCTGAGGTAGCTGTTATGTAAACCCACACATCATAAAATTGTAACCCCTACGATCCTTCACAGTAGCTTGCTGCTAGATATCAACTCACCCTGTATGTCTTCCTGGTTGTCTAACTCCTGGATTGAAGTAGCCAGTGCACACTGCAGTTAGTGCAATTAGGCTGGCTCAGGGTCTCTGGTCTGGATGAAGCAGTCCTGCAGCTATCGCTATAGCCTGCATGACTCCCACTCTGTGCATGGGATCCTCTCCTGTTCCTCCCTCCCTGGGGTCCTAGTATCCTGCTCTTCCTGCTGCTTCACTCTTAGCAACCTCCACGGGGATGTGGGGAGCTCACTTCCCCCTCTCAGGTCTGTATTCTCTCCACATTTCCTAATTCTGCCTGGATTTCATCTGAGAGATTTTCCCCACATCTCTGTATGGAGGATGCGGGACATGGACCCTGGAGGATATTCCTTGGGGTTGCAGAGTCCTTTGCAAGAGAAACCGGCTTTGCAGAAGCCCCAGCAAGAGCAGGGAGCGGCAGACGGCACATAAAGCCTGTTTAAACCCACTTGGAGACAGTATGTTATTTCTGCAAAGCCACCAGCTGATCTCTGATCATCCATTTAGGGTTCTCTTCTTTTGCACAGCAAAGGGCTGTGATTAACCGTCACTTCATTCTGTGCTGAAACAAGTTTCCCAGCCGGTTAGTATGAACTAGCCCCTTGGTGACTCTGGAATTACGCTGTCAGCAGACTTTGGGTCCCAGACCGTGGAAGGCTATGGGAGCTATAGACAATTCATACTCATGTAATGGCAAAAGAGGCTGTTACTCTGGACCATGTTCTGCGTGCAGAAATCCCCTGATGTTGTGAGGGCCTGGTACATGAATTGTTGGTGGAAGATGGCTCACTGAACGGCCTGGGGGCAGGATCTCATTTCTAGCAGTGAAACTTGCGATTAAATCTATCGAAGTCATCAGAAGACAAACCAGCAGTCCTGTGACACTTTAAAAGCTAACAAAATAATTCATATGGTGATGAGCTTCTGTGGGACAGACCCCCTTCTTCAGGCATGGAAAATTCTGATAAATGAAAACAGAGATGAAGGGAATTTAATAGAAAGATGGGGGGGAAAAAGGAAATGAAAAGAGAAAATCAGTTAGCTAGGACAGAAGGAGGGCAGGGGGAAGAAAATCACTTGCTGCAAGTGTCTGTTAAGTCAAGTGACTTGCCTGGTGTCGCTACGAATGTCAAACATGGGGACCTGTCTTTGTAGTACATAAGGCAGTTGCTATTTCTATTGCGACCAAGCCTCAAAGTGTCGAATTTGAGAATAAATTCTAGTTCAGCTGTCTCCCTTTGTAGTCTGGTGTTAGTCTCTTTGTTCTAGAACGCAGATTTGCAGGTCTTTAATACTATGGCCCAGTCCATTGAAATGCTCGCTGTCAGCTTTGTGTGTATTCAAATTCCTAACGTCTGCTTTGTGTCCATTCATTCTTTGGCGAAGTGGTTGTCCAGTCTGTCCAATATACATAGCAGAGGGGCATTGCTGGCACATAATGACTTACATCACATTGGTGGAGGTATAGGCATATGAGCTCTTGATTGTGAAACTGACATGTTTCGGGCCAGTGATGGTGTCCCCGGAGTAAATACGTGGACAAAGTTTACAATGGAGTTTGTTGCAAGGAAAAGTTCCAGGATTAGTATTTCTGTGGTGTGGCACCTGGTTGCTGGCGAGAATTGGCCTGAGGTTTGGTGGTTGTCTGTAGGAGAGAACCCAGAGCCTCTTGGAGTGTAGCCTCATGTTCCCGAATAGGTTGCGGGTTGTTGATAATGTGCTGCAGGGGGTTGAGTTGGGGGCTACTGATGGTGACAAGTGGTGGTCTGTTATTGACTTTCTTGGGTTTATCTAGAAGTAGCTCGTTTCTGGGTATTTGTCTGGCCCTGTCAATCCAGAAACCACCTACTTCTAGGTAGATTTCTACTTCTAGAATCTGTCCCCTAAAACAAAGAGACTTCAACACCAGATTGCAAAGGGAGGCAGCTGAACTTTTATTTATTCAGAAATTCGACACATTGCAGCATGGTCTCTATGGAGATAGCAATTGCCTTACACACTACAGAGATAGCTTCCCCATCGTTGATATTCATAGTGATCTCTGGCAAGTCACTTGACTTAATAGACACTTGCAGGAAGTAATTTTCTTCCCCTCCTCCCCACTCTTCACCCTTCTTCTGTCCGATGTAGCTGATTTGTGAGTTTTCATGTAATTTTTTCCCCGAACTCTGTTATATATTTGTTGTGCCCATTCATTTTCACAGCTGTCTCCAGATCTGAGGTAGTGGGTCTGCCCCGTAAAAGCTCATCATCTAATAAATCGTTTTGTTAGTCTTTGAAGAGCTACAGGACTGCTGGGTTGTTTTGCGACGACGCAGACTAACATGGCTACATCTCTGTGAAGTCATCAGAGTTGCTCTGAATTGACATTGGCCTAACTGAGGGTCTGTCTACACTTAACAGAAGATTGATTTGTTCAGGGTCGATCTGCAAAGGTTTGATTTAGTTCACCTTGTTGGAGACCTGCTAAACTGAGCCATCAGCACTCTATAATCAGCCCTGATACTCCTCATTGTAATGAGGCGTAAGTTTCTGTCATCAACCTATCTCGGTGTGGACAGTCAGAAAAATCAATCCAGGCTACACTGATTCCAGCACAATGGTCATAGTCGGAATTGTGTATCTTGCATCAAGTCCTTGGCCTAGTGTAGATCTGGCCTGAGAACCTGACTTCTGGATCACACAGTTTTGCTGCAGGGATTTGGCATTAGCAGATACTTATAAAGACACACCAGATAGGTGTTAACCACCAACCCTGGGGAGCTCATAGAGAACTGTTTACTCACTCAAAGACAGCTTTATTGCAGCTCTTGAAATAGGTTTACATTCAGTAGCCTGTCGTTGTCAACCGATGAGCTCTCATCCTCAAACTTCCCTCCTCCTCCTATTTTTGGTGATCTGCCTTTCTGGAAAGCCGGCATCTGAAATGTGGGAGTGGGACAAAACAGAGCAAGAGGCAGTGAGGCTGTAAGGACCTGATTTGAAGCTTGGTTTTGCCATAGGTCTTGCTCGTCTGGACCTCAGCCAGAAGTTTTTGTCCTGAGACAGTGAATTGGAAGAGACTTGTAGCGGGCTTATGCTCCTTCCGGAGTACAAGGGTTTAAGTCAAGTAGGTCAAAGACAGTTTTGCGGTAGCAGATATAAAGCTGGCAATCCGTGGGCACTTTACGTTCCCATTCACTTCAGTAGTAGCGGCCGGGGCTCAGCACAACATCTGATTGGGTTCAGTAGGTCTTCTCACATTGCTTCTACAACTGAGGGTGAGTCACGTTTTCTGAGCCCACAGGAAATGTGTGCTGCTCCCACCAAAGCTACCAGGCCGAGGCAGCATCCCAGGCCCCTGGCAGATGATGCTGACAGTGAAATCACAGACCAGACAGGATCGATATTCGCAGGTTTAAGGATGCCCCTGGAGGATGATTCTGGTTTTAAGGAGAGTTTGGAGAGGCATTAAACTTATAAATATATTATTATTTAAGAGAAGATTCACTGTCGTCTTTGAGTTTTGTTTATGTGGCGCCAATGGTTTGTTCAGTCATATTTTATGGTTATCGCTCTTGGTGAATTAAACAGAGACTGTACCGTCTGCATCCTGTGAGTTTTTGTTGAATAGAAAGCTTGCAAGAGGGCCACCGTCAAGTATTTTTTTTAGCTACAAAAGCAGTTTTTATAAAGTGTGTGTGGTGTATGAAAACTAATATACAGACATGTATTCCAATAGAATTTGCACACAAACATGCGAACTTCTGGTGTGTTACTGGAAGCCCAAACACAGCAATGCTGTGTTAGCTTGGAAGATTCAGATAGTGAGACTAAAAGTTTCCTTAATCTAGAGTCCTAGAAATGCTGGGGTACGTGGGCCCTCAAGAAGTCCAGCCCCCTGCACTGCGGCAGCACCAAGTAAAACTAAACCATGCCAGGCAGGTGTTTGTCCAACCTGTTCTCAAACTCCTCCAGCTGATGGGGATTCCACAACCTCTCCTGAAAGCCTGTTTCAGAGCTTTAATTACCCTTAAAGTTAGATGTTTTCCCCAATGGAGTGCCTAAATTTCCCTTGCTGCAGATTAAGCCCGTCACTTCTTGTTCCCCCTTCAGTGGTTTTGCAGGACAAGCATCCATCATCATCATCAACAGCCGTGGGCTCAGCGCCCATAGGTGTCTGATGCCTCTCTCACCATTTCCTTCCACACAAGCATCCAGTCCTCACTGTAATAGCTCTGAACATATTTGAAGACTCAGTTTCCCGCCTTGAGTCTGCTTTTTACAAACATGCCCCGTTTTTTAACCTCTCCTCGTAGGCCAGATTGTCTTTGTCTCTGATCGTTTTTGTTGCTCTCTGGACTCCCTCCAGCATGTCCACGTGGTTTGTAAAGCACGCACAACTCCATCTGAGGCCTCACCTTTGCTGAGAAGATACAAAGAATTGCCTCCCATGTCTTACATACGACTGTCCCATTAAGGCACCCCACGATGACATTAACCCTTTATGCAACTTCAGCTTGTTGACTCGTGTTCAGTTCATAATCCCTTAAACTCCCACGTCCTTTTAGTAGTACTGTCACCCAGCCAGTTGTTCTCTATTTTTTTCCTTCTTAAGCAGAGTGTTTTGCATTAATCTTTACTGAATTTTATCTGGTTGAATTTAGACCAATTCTCCAGTTTGTCAAGGTTGATTGGAGTTCTAATTCTGTCCTACAAAGTGTTTGCAACCCCTACTCCCTTGGAGCTGGCTACACATTTTATAAGCCTACTCTCCAAGTTGTTAATGAACATATTGACCCAGGAACGGTTCTGGTGGAACCATACTAGGTACAGCCTTGCAGGCTGACTGTGAATTCTCGATAACTACTCCAAGTACAGACTTTCAGCTGTTTCTGCCTCCACTTGGAGCAATTTCATCTTGACTGTATTTCCCTAAATGACATCGGAGAATGTGGTGTAGGACAGTGTTAGAAACCTTGCTAAAACCTCCTTATGTGCTGTCCCAGCTACCCTGTCAAAGCAGCTGGGGGGGAGGGGAGGGGAGCTCCATGCTCTAGAAGGGGTGGGGCCTTGGTCAGAAGGGGCGAAGCCTGTGGCAGTCATCCCTTAGCACCACCTGGACGTGGCACTGGGCTCCCTCTTCCCTCTCTGAGCTGCACAGAGGGGTGGAGCAATGCTGCAACAGCATTTCAAAGGATCCCTAGCTTTGAAACACTGGGCTCCTGTACACCTGCCCCCATCAGTGGGCCTGCAAAGAAGGAAGTGAGGCTGGCTTGGGTGTGATTTGTTCTGGAGAAATCCATGCTGGCTGTTCCTTATAATCCTATTATCCTCCAGGTGGTTACCAATTGTTTGCTTAATAATTTGTTCTAGTCACTTTCCAGGTTGCCTGGTTTGTTGTTCTCCAGGCCCTCTCCGAGCCCCTCCTTTTCAGGATAGATGTGTTTTCCCTTGTCCAGTCCTCTTGGAGTCACACATCCTTCATGAGTTCTCAGAGATAATTGCTGACTGTTCCAAGATTGCTGCAACTAGTTCTTTAAGTACCTTGGGATGAATTTCAGCTGCCTCTACTGACTTGCATACATCTAACTTACCGAAGTTGTCTTTTCTTGCTGCTTTCCCTATTTTGGCTTGTCTTCCTTGTTATTAATGTTCTGCTGGGTACCTGACTACCATTAACCTTTTAATCTGGTGGAAGAAAGCCTAACAAGAACTCATAACTGGAAGCTCAAGCCAGACAAATGCAAATGAGAAATAAGATGCGGAGTTTTGCATTGAGGGTGATTAACCATTGGAGCCAACTGCCAAGGGGGTGATGGATCCTTTTGTCATCATCTCATCAAGCCTGGATGCCTTTCCACAAGATGTGCGTTAGCCAAGCACAAGTTATTTGGCTCGCCACTGGGGTAGTGGAGTGTAAAAGTGTGGCTAGTGTTGTCCCTGTGGTCAGACTAGATGGTGTAATGGTGCTTCCTGGCTTTCAACTGTGAATCAATGGAAAATTTTTGCATTCCGGATGCCATGCAGACAAAGCTCAAGGTGTGCGTAAAGCAGGGTTTTCAAAAGCTCCTCTGGTGCTATCTTGGGAAGGTGCTATCACAAGGCATTTGTTGTTAGAATGATTTTTTTTTTTTTAAGTCCTCTTCAGGAGAAAAAGAAAAAGATGCATGCTGATCTGCAAAGGAAGCCTATGCTGATTTGGGCTGATATAACTGTATTTGACTGTCTAGCAGGTGGTCAATTCTTTTGTTTGCGGTTGAGTTTGTAGACTAGCAGATTGACAAGTTTATTGAGCGAATGCTTGTGAACAAGTTTAAAGCACAGGTTTGACAATAGTGGAGTTGATAGGGTAACCTGGGGCAGATTTTTGAGTGGTGGGTGGTGGGCACACAATTTACGTCATGTTAATGTGGCACTTGAACCTGGTACGCTGATTACATGCCCTTATGCCGCGTTATGTCATGTACCCTGTGGGGGCGACCCACGCCTACAATGAGCCCACGTTGCCCAGAATACATGTTGTGCCCCGTATGTGGCTAGTGAGGAACATTTGTAAATTCTGGTGGGAGAGAAGGTGGAGAGTTTTACAGCAGGTGGTTTGCTTAAATGTCCGTAGAGGATAGGGGAGCGTGTAGTGCCCCGGATTTAGGTGAGCAGGTGTTTATAGTAGATATGATGGTAACTTCTCAGCCTTACTGTTCCTGGCCAGATCCCCCGCCAGTGTAAAAGAGCCTAACTTCACTGAAGTCCGAGGTCTGGGCCGCACGCCTTGCTGACGTGAGATTTGAAACCAAGTCCGTGTTTCTGTAGCTTTCTGACCTAGACTAGCACAGCCAGTATTTTAGCTTTTGAAAACGTGACTCCCGGAAGGTGCTGGGAGCTGTCCTTTCCCACTGAAATGAATGGAACTCCGACCCACGCAGGAGGCACCTGCTGAGATGTCTGAGAGAAAAAAAGAGAAGGAAGTTCTGCCGGCTGTGTGTGATGGAGCGAAGTGCTGCATTGTGTAAAAAGAGGAAGTCAAACGCAGCTCGTGCCCAGCTTTGCTAGTGAGGCGAATATAAAGCCCACAATGGGAACACACCTGGGACTTTCTTTATATATTTAAGTACCGTGTCTTTCCCATGCTGGAGGAACCTCAGGGCTTGTCTACGCTTGCCGGAAGAGCAGCCTGACCAGGGTCAATCTTCCAGAGTTGGATTTTTTGCACATCTGGTTGAGGTGCGCAGAATCAGTCTGTCTGGGGTCGGCAGTCGACTCTTGTACTCCACCCTGTCACTAGGAGTGAGGGAGGTTGATGGGAGAAACTCTTCTGTTGACTTCCCTCAGTGAGGACAGACCTTAAAGAGAAACTGCAAAGACATTGATTCTAGCTACGCAGTTGCTCTAGCTGGAATTGCGTATTCGCAGTCGACTTGAAGGTCTAGCGTAGACCAAGCCTCAGTTCATTAGTTAGGGCTGAATTCAGACTACAGTTACACTTGTGCAGCCCCCTTGATGCTGCCGCAGATTTCAGACCGCTGGCACTCCACAACGGGGTTGCCGGCAGGGGCCTTGGAGCAATGTGGGTAGTGAGGATGCTGAAAGTAATTAAACTAGTTGTAAACCTGGGCCATGTTGGACACCTCTCTAAGCCAGTGGATAACGCAGCAACCTCCCGCATCCTTCTTTTCAGCACCTCTGGGTGCAGGAGCAGATTCGGGCTCAATGAAAACCATTTCAGGGTTGTAACTGCGAGAGCAGAATTGGCTCCTCACTTATTTGCTTTTGTTTTTGTGAGGTGTTTTTTTGAAAAGGCAAATGCAGCCTAATTCAAGGTCAAGGTGCTGAGCTCTTCCTACGAAGCCACACTTGAGCGATGCAAAAAGTAGGGGGAGCATATCTGTCTTCTTAGAAATATACTTTCTGCTCAGCCATGTCAGTCTGGCTAGTTTTAAAACAGGGATGCAAAATAAAACAGGGATGCCATTAAAGCCCCTGAGGCCGATGGGTTGATTTTTATTCAATGCTTTTGATCGCTTTTGTTGTAGGAGGGGGAAAAAGAAAACCCATCTCGGTCTTTTAAATAACGGCACCTTTTAGCTACGGTCTCAGGCCTCCTGTGTCACAGTGGCTGCTGCTTCTTCCTCTGTGCAGCCCTGACTCCAGAAAGTCATTTTAAAACCAGACCTAGAGATCTGAAAGCTGAAGCTGAGCAGACGTGGGTAATGTATTCACAGTCATGACACAGAATGGCAGCAAGTCATGAACTGTATTCTCCGCGGACCAATGGGTCTGGGATATTGGCTTTAACCCACAAAGACTTCAGTCAGAGCGTAAATTCATCAGGCTTCCAATATTGCTCTTGGACTACTGAATAATTTACAGTTTCAGGGCCCAGGCAGGTTCAGGTCAGTGGGGTTCATGGGTTAATAACAGGTTTGGTTTTTGTTGTCAGCAGCTGCCTTGATAACATATGAAAGAATCCTATTCTGTTGATTAGATTTTGAAATGGATCAATTTTTAATCAGCAGAACATCTGACTCACTCAATAAGAGTAGCATTGTGGAGACAGGATGGAGGTTTGCTTTATTTACAGGATTGTTTGTTTTTAGTAATACGCAAATATTCAGCATGGCTGCAGCCCTTCTGTCTCCCCAGAATAGACTGGCTAGATTTATCTCCCGACTCCGATCGTACGTTTGATTCACTGACTGATTGGGGAGTAAATCCAGGGCTCTGTTTAAGAGATAAGAGTGAGGGCCAATGGTTTGATTTAGATAGCCCTTGTTATTGATGGAAAGATGTTTACTTACTAACGAGAAAGTTTTGCTTAATGGAGTAATGAGCGGTGTTTGGGGGACATCGGCAAGCTGGTAATGGGGCTCTGAAGAAGCTTTCTCCACCATGATTAGGAGACACTACTGGAAACCTTTGTGCAGACACCAGCTGGGGAGAGCAGCGGATGTTATAAAGTCTGCCACGTTTATGGGTCTGGCCACAATGCTGTGGTCCTGTGGCTGATATCAAACCTGCTAGGGAAGCCACGGTCTTCTAGCCTTTGCTCTCATTCGTGCAGCTAAACCAGCCACATGGAGGCGCTGTGCGTGCAAGGTCACGGTTCTGCAGTATGGAAGAATCACTGCCATTGTAACCTGCACACCTACTGGGTGACTGTAGTTGATTGTCCTACATAGTAGCACCTGAGGCTCCTGCACTAAGCTCCAGAGGTTGCACGCTTGGTTCCACCTGTTGGCATTACACTGTGTCATGCAGGGCAGATGGGCTTGTGTCCCCAGATCATGCTAGGGCCTTGGGGACACTTGTTTCATTGCAAGACGTGGATGGGACTTAAATATTGTCCCAGCCCAGCTGTGCCTCCAGGGCTGTTGTGTGACAGAGTGGTACTGCCTGCTTATAATAATAATAATATATGGTGATGCACATCTCATAGAGCTGGAAGGGACCTTGGGAGGTCATTGAGTCCAGTCCTCTTGGCAGGACCAAGCACGATCCTTCAACAGATACTTCTGTTAATCTATTTGCCCCACATCCCTAAATGGCCCCCTCCAAGGATTGAGCTCAGAACCCTAGGTTTAGCGGGCCCATGCTCAAACCACTGAGCCATCCCTCCCGCCTAACAAGGGCTATCACTGCGGTGTCAGCTGTACTATTTTCTTGTCCTACCAAAGGATAGTGTCAGGAAAGCATCTGGTGGTACCACACGTGTGACTGGTGCTTAGAGCTCACTGACTATATTTGATGGAAGCACGAGACCCTGTTCCAAATTTACCAGCTTCAGTCTCTTCCGATGACATGGTCATGAATTCGCACTCCTCCAGCCCCACCCTGTTCTGTCTGCACGCGCCGTGGGACGGCTGCTCTGGGGAATCTACATCAAACAGTAAGGGGGTGGGGATTTCTGGTGATAGGAGATCATGAGATTTCTGTCTGGAGAATCTGAGGCCTCAATGCAATGTCGATGGGGCAGCAGCTGCATGTTTGGTTCACGCATTCCTTGGCACGTGGGGCCAAAGGGGAGTTCCACCTTCTCTTTACACCCTGGGGAGAGGACAGAGAACACGACACATGGCAAACGCTAGTCATGTTGTTGAAGCTGTTCCCAGGCTATGACGTGAAATGCTGGACAAGAACCTGAATGGGACAAGGCTCTGCGAGTTCCCTGTTTGCGTTGTCTCACGGGGCAGCTTCCTTCTCCAGATAGTTTTTGCAACTGTTGCATCCTCTGGTAAACTGCAGGCGCCAGGTGCTCTCGGGACGCTCGTGAGGGTCTTTGCTTCTCTTTTTCAGAAGGAAGCTATTTTTTTTTTTTTTTATGAGCAGCTTATGACTTTCCCACATTTAGTGGTTAGAAATAATTTGCTGACTGATTTTTCATGCGTAATTGTGGGGCTGTCCGTTGCTCGTGAGAGGTGTCGCTTTGAAAAACATGGAGTGCCGGTTCGTTTTGGTTAGCTGCATAGGATACATAGGGATTGGTTCTGTTCCCAGAAGGAAGAGTGCGATGTGTAGGTTGTATCATCACTTTTGCACAGTTCAGAATTCACTCTTGCTGACTATCCGCTGTTTCTGCCAACATTCCTACTAAACACACGGGTCTAGAATATTTATGGAAGGTGATTACCCAAAGGCATCAACCCCACTGAGGCCCATGTAGGGTCAGATCCTCAGCCAACATGTAAACCATAGCTGTAACCAACACATAACTAGATCTTCCTAGGGCCCTGCTAGTGGAACGCCCAGTGATTTTTTTTGTGTCTTTGCAGATAACACCCCATAGTGTGACCCACTGCAAGTCTTTTACTGTCCCCATGCCTCCATTTGCAGGCCATGAGGCCTTTCTCTCTTCATGACACAAGGTGCCAAATTTTCTTAATACATTAAGCTGCTCATTTTTAAAAAAAAAAAAAAAGAAAGAAAGAGAAAAAAGCTCACATCATAGCGAGGGAAAGTCAGCTGAGGATCTGGCCTTTGTTTTTAAATTCCGTGGAAGACTGGCAGCTAATTCTCATCCATAATGGCATTTTGGCTCTGTGGCCTAGCTGGTAAGAGCATTAAAGTCAAGGGGAGCTTTCCGACTGACTGCAAGCCCCTAGTATAATGAGGATAGGTCTTTCGACCATTTCTGAGCACGGGCAAAGGCAAAGTTTCGAAAGGGAATAGCTTGCCAAGTTCTCTTATTATTTTAAACATTGGAGCCAAGTTTTCTGAATACATTAAAATATCTTTTGGGAGGGTGGCAGAGGGATTGTGCTTTTTAAGTTTTAAGAGCACAAACAGGCAACCGAAACCATCATTTCAATGTTGCATCCTAAGAGCTGTATATATGTGGTAAAGATGCGACTCAAGTACATCTCCTAAGTGAAGTCTTGGGTGTCCAGTTTTGGCTGGAAGGTAGCTTGAAGGGCTGAGTGACTAGCGCTCTCAGAAAATTCAGATTCCCCTGCTTTAAACAAACAAACAAACAAACAAACAAAGAAGGAAAGGTGAGTTTCAGATATAGTGTTGCTGTATTAAAGATTGCTGCTTGAGTGCTGAGAGAGCAGTTGGCCTGTCAGCCTTTTGCTGGCAGATATTGATAAGATGAGAAGCCGCTTGGAATGGTAATTTGCATAATTTTGCCCTGGATGCATTGTGATTTTACTTTTAAAACTCATTTCCGTCTGACAGTCTCCTTACCCTAAATAAATACTTCTCCCTCGTGCATGGATCAATTAAAATCACAGTTTGGCAGGGGGTTGCTGTTGGCCATATCTGCCGCAATGGTATTTTAACATTTGCATCTTATTTGAAAGTGCTGGCAAGCGTTCACTTGCCCCCTGAATATGGGAGAATCTGCACAAGGGGGTCCCCAAAGTGGCTGCAGACGAGAGGAACACACAGCCCCAGCACAGCCATCCTGCAACCTGTTTGACCCCTTCTTCCAAACAGAACTCCAATTGGCCGCTTTCCGTGGCGAGGGCCTTAGAACAACAGCCAAACGGAACGGGCTTCCGGCTATTATGGAAATAGGAAACAGCAAGCGCTCTTGGGGAATGAATGGCCTAATTTAATTACAGCTTTAATGTATTTTAATGTGTACTATTTATATTTTTGGTAACTAGATTATATGGCATTTTGAACACTCGAGAAAGTGTTTTTAAACCTCTCTGTGCAAGAGGCTGTTGGCAGAGTGCTGAAAAACTCAACTCTGTGAAATGGCCTATTCTTTAATCACCTTACGTCGTGAAGAGAGAAGGGCCTCGTGGCCTGGAAACGGAGGCACAAGGATGGTAAATTACTTGCAGTGGATCACGTTACGCGGGTGTTATCTGCAAAGAGACACAAAATCACTGGGCGTTCCACTAGCAGGGCCTTAGGAAGGTGTAGTTATGTATTGGTTACAGACTTGAGATGGTGAGGGCAATGGGCTGGGACTCTGGAGAACAGGGTTCTATTCCTGCCTGTGCCACGGCATGGCATTGGTCACGTCATGGCTCGGTGCCTCAGTGTCTCCATCTGTGAAAAGGGGACAGTAATACCCACCTTTCTCTGTCCCTCTGAGGGAAGACTGAAAGAACTGGGCTCGCTTATTTTAGAAGAGAGAGGGTACATGAGAGCAGTTTTCAAGTACTTCAGAGTGTTACAAGGAGACGAGAAAAGAATTGTTTTCCTTGGCTTCTGAGGATAGGACATGGAGCAGTGGGCTTAAACTGCAGCAAGGGAGGTTTAGGTTGGACGTGAGGAAAAACTTCCTGTCAGGGTGGTTAAGCCTGGGAATAAATTACCTAGGGAGATTGTAGAATCCCTGTTGCTGGAGATACTTAAGAGCAGGTTAGACAGACATCTATCAGGGATGGTCTAGCCCAGGGATCAGCAGCCTTTGGGAGGCGGAGTGCCGAAAGCCGACCTTTTAAACCAGTCTGAGTGCTGGCGATCCGTTTTAAAGTCACTAACAGCCCTACTTACAGCAGCTGCATTAACACGTTGAGATGCAGAGCTACTTCCTGGTACCAGATGCTTCTCGGTGACCTGGAGCAAGCTGTGCAGGGCCTGCCCTTCTGCGGTGCCGAGTACTCCAGGCTTGCTGAGGGGTGGAAGCTGTCGCTGCTGCTCTCTGTGCTGCAGGTAGACAAGGAACTCACAGCCCAGCACTGCCACCCGGGCACCTTCCGTGGCATGGCATTGCCTTGGCGTGAGGGCAGCCAGGAGCTCATCTTATCCTCCATGTCTTCCTTCCACCTCTGCTGAGCTTTCTCCTTAGGGCTGTGTAGCTGGAAAGCTGAGGTTAAGGTTGAGCCATGGCACCGCCTCTGTGCGGGGCAGATGTGCAGCTCAGGGGCCTTCTGGTGCTTTGGGGGGAACTCTTCCAAGTATCTTTAGTGAAGGCTTTAAGGCAAGGTGAATAATCACAACAGCACAGGTGGAAAACAACCCGCCGCCCCCAGCACAAGATAGTGCGACTGGTCTCAGCCTGTCTCCACGTGGCAGGCCCTGGTTGTGTGTCTCAGCTTCAGTGAGCCACGCTCCGGTGATTTCTGATATGTATTTGATCCAGAACTCTACCTGCTGTACCGGGCAGAACCCTGAGCTGTTCCCTGCTGATTTCAGCCGGCAGGTCCTGCCGTCTCTCAGTCATGCTGCTGGTTGTACAGGTTGACCCTCTCTAGTCCAGCACCCTCAGGACCTGACCGGTGCCAAACCAGAGAACTTGCCAGACCAAGGGAGGTCATCAGAACATAAGAACAGCCATACTGGGTCAGACCAAAGGTCCATCTAGCCCAGTATCCTGTCTGCCAACAGTAGCCAATGCCAGGTGCCCCAGAGGAGGTGAACCGCAGACAATGATCAAGCGATTTGTCTCCTGCCATCCGTCTCCTGCCTTCGACAAAAGGCTAGGCACCATACCTTACCCCTTGCTAATAGCCATCTATGGACCTAACCTCCAAATATTTTATCGAGGTCAGTATTGTCTAGCAGCATTATCATCACTTCCATTGCTGACTGGGCTCTGAGAAGACATTTAGGGGTATATTACAGCTAAGTGATAGCCCAGAACACTGAGAACCAGGGCTGATGGCTGGAAACAGACTTTATGGGGCCACAGGAAACTTGTCTGTTCTTTTCTTTTTTTAAACTGCATCATATACTTTCTCTTGAGTTTCATCTTGATGTTTGCAATCACTAGACTGTGGTCTGAGGTATGTATCTGCTCCTCGGAGAGCTCAGCGCTGCTGTGCTGAGGTGACCATCTTCTTCTTATCAAGATCTTATCTATCATATTCTTGGGCTTCTTGTGTTTGGGAGGAGTGGTTACAGAAAGATCCTGCAGCAGGGTGGATGCAGAAGGCCACCAACAAGGAATTATATAGGAAGATACAGCTGAAAGAGAACCCACTGCAGAAGGTTATACAACGGAAGTTATAGCTGTTCAGGCATATGTGCAGAGTGAATGACGAATGAGAAGTCAAGACCCTGGTATATGGCATGGTGGACAGGTGGGATGGGAGAGGCAGACCCCACAGAGAATGGGTAGATTGGTGCGGAGCTAGTCTACAGAAGCTAAGCCACTCCGCACTGGACAGGGAAAGATGGAAAGAAACAGCGAGGGAGGCATCGGATGCCAGTGGGTGCTGAGCCCATGCTGGAGGAGGAGGAGGAGCAAACTTGGTCACAGCCCTGGTAAGTGGACATCCAGCTAGCTAAAATCATGTGGGACCACAGATGTTGCCGGACCAGAGCGTGCTGGACTAGAGAGCGTCAACATGTGTCTGCCTTGTGATGGCTGTCTCCTGAGATGGCTCGCTCCCAAGGCGGGGAAGAAGTTCACAGAGCAGGAGGAGAGCGCCTCCCTGGAGGCTCCCTGACAGAGATGAGCGCCTTCCCCAGTCTGCGAGGGTTCTGTGAAGACAACACAATTCCGGCTGGGGTAAATCTTTGCCATTCTCCGTGGGTGAAGAAGAGTTCAAGGAGCATCTCTGCATGCAGAAGGAAATTGATGTGGCAGGAATGCGTTACGTTTACCGAGCACCTTCTGTCTGCAGGGTTGAAGCACTTTACGGACAGGGGAAATGAGCATTGCTGCTACTACCTGAGGAAGTAGGGAAATAATATTCCCAGTGCCCTCAGAGGGAAACTGAGGCACGAGGCAAGTAGATGCCTCGCCCCGGGTCACCTAGTAAGCGCCCAATCATGTAGATCACATCGCTGCCCAGTTTTCCTCTGTGAAATGCAGACAATACAAGAAGGTCTGACCTCACGTGGGTGTCATGGCAGCGAATTAATCGTTGTCAAGTGCTTTGAGATCCTTGGATAGGAGGTGCAGTGTAAAAGCCAACTCTTGTCATGCTTTGGTTGTAAGTGGTTAGCTGCTGCATGTTCGTCCCAGGGCGAAGCTGTTACCTCTGCACCCTGGGGGCAGACAGTCTGGACCAGATGTTCTGCTGTATCTAATAGCATGTTAGACCAAAGCAATGGTTTGGGAAAGATTTGGCTACATAGCAAGCTCCTGTATAGAGCAATGTGCTGTCCACTGTTATTACAGTAACATAAGCCCAAGGCTTCTCTTCTATAACCTGGAAGTAACACTGCAGGAAAGAGGCAGTTTGCTAATAGCCGCAGTAATAGCTTATAGACTCTGGCTCCTGTCAGCGGGAACGGACGATAGATCAGTTTCTGTTAAAAAAACATTAGCGGCACCAGAAGGTTAAATATGCATATTATATCATCCCTGGCGGTTTTATTTTCATGAGAGCAATGGATGACATAAGTTCATGACTTTAAAATTAAGTTTATTTCTGTGATGGAAAACGTGCTTACCTCCTTGACGTCTCCGAGTTATTTTCTGAGATTAGTTAAGAGGAAAAACATTTTTGGAGAGAGGAGAGGGCTGGCTGCCCTGATTTTTAATAACGAGTGCTTAGGAAGTATGGATTGAGATAATCATCCTTTTAGTGTCTTTTGTAATTTCACGAGGAACTGTCCGGTTTATGCTTCATAAAGAGCGGTGGTGGTTCTGTGGCCGTAAGGAGCTCTGCAGGCGAAGGGGCGAGTTTTCAAAATGAAGATGCCAACCGTAGGGGTTTCAAGGGGAGAGTGCTAATAGATGTCTTCATCAGCCTGCTGCATAACTATTATCCACATGTGGTGTTGAGTCCAGTTTCAGGAGGCTGTGAGGTGCCACTTTGTTCACTACGGAAACAACGAGGAAAAAGTAAAGATCACCTCAGACTTTCTCTGATCCTGTGATTCCTCCTTTGGGGCTGCTCAGCCTGCAGCCTGCGTCCTCTTCCACTCCCGCCCCCCTGCCGCCCCTAGGAAATTTCTCTCACTTCTGAGGCGGGGGTCTGAGTTAGCAGAAGTCACTTAGAGCTCTTTCTGCGAGCTAACATCTGCTAACAGCGTGTTCCGGGCAGACGCTGCTGTCTGTCACTTCGTCTTGATTTATGCGTACAAGTTAGCTTGATCCAGCGAGTTCGTTTGGAATGGGGAAAATCCGCACCCCAAGAGATGTCTTTAAGGTAATCGAACCCTCCTCCCTCGTAGCCAGCACAAGGTTGAGAGAGGAATTCTGTCAACGTAGCTACCTGCTGGGGACATGGATTATGTATTCTGACGGGAGAACCATCACGCCCCGACACTAGCATAGGCACAGCTGCAGCTGTCTGTCGCATTTCAAATGTAGCCAAGCCTTTATTCATCTTCGCTATCCTTCTCAGAGTTCAGGGCTGTTCCCAGCAGCATGTTCTTCCCTTCTATGACCCTGAAGTATACAAAATTGTTGAGTCCAAGTTTCCCGCAAAAATCACAGGATAAGATGTTAGTGTTTTAAAAGAAAATGCTTCACATTCTCTGGGCTCAGACTTCTGAGCCTTTTGGGTCACACATGGGTCCCATTTTGAAGCTTTTCTGCACAGTGACGTGGGCTAGGCCCTTATTTTATTTGTAGCCAAATCTGCAGCGTTTGCCTTCACCTGACTCCAGGAGCTGGGGGTTGATGAAGTAACATGGAATATTGTGAGAGTCATGAGAATTGGCCGTGCTGAGCCTCGGTGGAAGGGGGCTCCCACGTAGGTCCATCACAGCAGGCGCAGCCCCCTTGATGGCAGCAGACCCACTTCTGCATACGCTATTGAATTTTGCCCTACACATTTAGACCTGGGGTTGGCCGGTGTTCTGTTTCCCAGGCTGACAAACATCCTTCTCCCGGCCCATGCAAATCACCCCTCTTGTCCAAGACTGGCACTCCTGAATGTTGACATGGCTGGCAGCCACCTCGATCACATGGAAGATGGACCCGGTGAGGGTTGGTCTTCCGGGGTTATGTCAAAGCCCCAGTCAGATCTTCAAAGAGGAGGGAAAAAAACATCAGGCAAGGTTTGCTGGTACAACACGCCCGAAAGCAGAGTTATTCCAGAAACACAGCAACCTCTGTCAGTGCCTGGTGTTGGTGGTCACTGGATGTGAGTTTGGAGAAGGTCTGGGGATACAAATTGGCTACGATTGCCCGGGAGACCGAAGTTCTAGTTCAGCGTGTCCAAAAGAAATTGAACAGATTGCCACATGCCCCCCACCCCATATCCCTGAGATTACTTACTGGAGCTGTGCCACTGTGCGAGTGCCTCGGGGATGGAGCTGCCCTGCCCCGCCCCGTCCCGCCAAGCCGCAGGAATCCGTGGCTCAGAGCCACCTCCGCCGCTGCCACCAAGAGCTTGTTCTGCCAGGTGGCAGGACGTGTGCGTGGAGCAGCGGGACGGGCGCCCCAGGCGTATTCGCCATCTCTTGCTGCGGGGAGCATATTGGACACCATGGCTCTGGTTGATTAGTGTTCATGGTCCAGGATCTTTTCTAAGCAACAATTTGCAGGCCCGGAAGCACAACTGAAAGCTGCAGATGGACTTGCAGCCCAGCGTCTGTTACACACCCCGCTTTTCAGTTGCTCTGTGTTTTTTTTTCTGAAGCTCTTTGAAGGTTTGGGAACAACACACACATCAGGTTTGGCGTTAGTTGACATTGGGCAATAGATGATTAATTAAAAAAAAAGAATAGCCGCCTAGGAGAACTTAAAGATTTACAACCTCTAGTTAATTCTGATTGTTATAAAAAGATTCCTGTGTGGGCCTATTCACAGTTTTGTTTTCTAATTAATTTACATTTGATTTGTTTCATTTCTCCGTGCCAGCTGTGGCATTATGAAACGTATCAGCTCTTGAAATTGCCTTTATAAAAGAGCGCACTCTTGCATTCCCAGCTCTGCTTCCTGCTGCAGTGAGCACTGCTGATTTGAGCAACAAAAATAAGTTTTTGCTGCTTTTGTTGACCCTGCAGATCCAGTACGGTGAGCTGGGTTCTGTTCTGGATCAAGCATCATCACCGAGTTATTAAGTGAATTCCAGTGGCAGGGCCGGATTTCACTGTCACCTGTACATTTGGAACCTGTTAAAACCCTGGGGGGTTCTCTCGATTTGCAGCCCAAGGTTATTCCTGGCTTGTAAATTCTGGCAGCTTGACCCAGACTGCTCATGTTGCGCTCTCAAGATTGGCAGCTAACAAACAGGTCATTTTACTTGTAAAGTGAGCTAAATTCAGTCTGGAGTTATTGTTTATGACCAGACACACTTCAGAGTGGAAACCCACTTTGATTTGCAGGGTCCTAGAGGATTTGCGTGGAACAGTTACAGTCAGAAAGACCCTCAACTTCATGAGAGAGACAAATGAAAAGCATGCTGTGTAGAGCCAATTTCATGGTTTCCTCTTTACAATCAGTCACTTCCTCGTTGAAAAGGCTCTTGTGAACCTCAGCAGGTGGGTGGGAAAACCCGCTCTTTTTTTAGAAAGTTTGTTATTTCAAGAGCCAGCCTTGCTCTTTAAAGGGGTGGCTGGAATTTTTTGTGAGGTTGGTCAATTTAAAAAAAAAAAATTAGTAGCCAGCCTCCCTTTTAAACCAAAATCTGACTGAAAAGCAGGCCTGGGTGGTGAAGCACCAGCTCTGTGGGCAATTCGTGCAGCTGAAGCTTTTCTCTGTGTTTAGGCAGCGTTGTGCCTGAAATTCCCAAGCAACTGTGCTCATCCTGCAATGCAACGGTGCAAGAAGCAGGGGCTTCAGGCCTGACTGTGGGATAACCTCTGTGTAGTATCAGAGGTGGATTTCAGAATTTCAGGGCAATCCTAGGAAAGGGCCTTGCAGGATGGACCCTCTCTTCCCCTTTAGAGTACGATGTCATAACCCCCTTCCTCTCACATCAGCTGCTTTGAAAAGCATCTTCTGATCAAGGCCGGCAGTAACTCCTGGGGACCTGATCCTGAGAGATTGCAAACCCCGTGCTCTCACTGGCTTCACTAGGACATCCAGGTGCCCAGTAGCTCTCTCGTTGGATCAGGGCTGTGCAGAGTACTAGGCCATGGGTCGGCAAACCCCTGGCCCAGGCACCAGGAGTGACATGTGAACATATTTTCATCAGCACGCAAGGTGGGAGCTCAGCCCTTTTCCCTCTTCCCCCACGCAGCCAGGAGGTTGCTCAAAGTCATGCCGCCTGTGGGTTAGCAAAAGACCAGCACCACCCACCAGTGCTTTGTTGGTGCCAGTACTTTCTGGTACTAAGTACCAGCACCTGGGCAGCCCCAGTCATGGGATTGGCGGGGAGGCGGGGTGCCAGATGCGTACCGGCTCCGGGAAAGCTCTGTATATTTGTTTATTAGTGAAATGGTTTTTTTTTTTGATGACAGACTTTATAATGGAGACTCTCAATCTCCTGCTTCGCAAAGTGATGCAGAGCAGCGTCGCTTGGAGTCCTTTGTGACTGCTCTCAGTTGCAGGTATTGATATTGACAGATGCCCCCCATGGAAAGGTTTTGGCTGCTGAAGCTTTTACGGAGAGTACAGACAATTTGCTGGCAAAATCGCTGTCCCTCCATGTTTTGGCTTCAGCAGGCAATGCCCTTCAAAGAGTGATATTTGCTTCCCTTCATCTGTGCCGAGTGCTCATGGATATGCCCCCGCTCCTTTTATTTATTTTTTTTTTTGAAAAGCGACTACAATTGCTAATTTAGCTTTGGAGAAAGCAACCTTAGAGCTTTTATTTCTCAGAGGCCAAACATTGACGTTGTGTGACATAGGGGGTTTGGAGAAGCCTTTGTTTGGAACTTAGGTTCCTGAAAAATTTATTTACTGCAACTGTGATCTGCAGGAGTGAATTGATGTTTATCTGGAGTCGTTCTTGCCGGAAAAAAAATGCATAACTGCACTTTCTTTGGAAGCCTTGGAGGGGCTTTTAAATAAGTGTCTAATAGTAGGCACTCAATAGCTCATTGCCAGCTTGATAGACAGTGTACGGTATATTATTACGAATAAGCAGGCTTAATCTTTTTCTCATGTTTTGGAGAATGCTTTATAACCTTATGGCCAAACAATTCATGATCGCCAGGTATTTGGAGCTAAGCAAAATTATACCAGCTGTTCCTGCTGTGAGATCGATAATACCAGGAAACGCTCAAGGGACTGATCTGCTCTTTTTCAGTGTGGATCCTGACACTTGCTGCTCCCTCCGCTTTCCTGGGGTTGGGCAGGTCTGCACTGATCTTGCGTGGGGCCCAAGAATGGGAAACAATGGGTTTGTGTTCTTCCCCGCCTGTGCCAATCCCTTTGCTGTCCATGAAGCTGGTGGGGATGGAGCCCACCAACGTTCCTCTTGCCATTGCAGTAAGGGCGAAGGTTTGTTTGAAAGCTGTAGTTGGGTGCACCTGGGTCGCAGCACCAGCTCTATTGTGTTCTTCTCTCCATCTCAGGTGGGCAAAGCCTTCGGGAAATTGTCACCACCCCAGGGTTACACGCGTATGTGTTTCAGTGAACGAGCGTTTGGACTTAAGGAAAAGGGGGAGCTAGCTTTCAAGCACTCACTCATATCCTCCTGTGCTCGTTTGCTTACACAGGCAAACTCATCCGGGTGAAGAGGTGCATGGGGACAGCAGAGGAAGCCAAGGCATAGAGGGTTCGGTGTGTCTGGCCACAGTCATGAATCCTGTGCGGTGAACTGATTGTATGACCCCTTGCTGAGTGTAGTACTTGGGAGCAGTCAGTACCATCCATCCTGGGGAGCGTGGGAGGCACCCTGGGCCGCCTCCTGCCTTCCCAGCCAGCGAGACAAACCCCTGTAGAGTGGTGATGGCAAAAAGAACTCCTGTAGCTTTGCACCCATCTTTTTATATGTTTCAGGCCATAGCCCTTGTCCTGTCCCACTGCACCAGGACGCTGTATGATCATAAGTCACCACTGTCCCAGGACACACTATGAACATGAGTCATCAGCTAACGGGATGCGACTGTGGTCTTTTCTTGATGGGGCCTCTTTCTCTTTCTTGGGTGGGTTCTTTTGCAGGGCTCAGCTCCTACTATTCTGCAGCCATCAAGGTGCTGCTGGCACCTGGTTGTCCAGACAGGCTGGCTTTGGGGGCTGATTTTACTACACTCACATGTCCATTCACATTTTCCTCACTCACACAAAGGAATGCTCCCTTCAGAGAAAGCCATTTCGTTTACAAAGGAACAGCCAGACTTACGGTAGCTATAAACAATTTCTTACTAAGTTATAATACTTAATGTAGCCCTAGAAGCTGCTGCAAAACAAAGCTTACAGGAAGTTACAGGACTTACATCTGCATTGTACTGGACTGAGCACAGCTTTTGAAAAAACGTGGAGATATATATCATAGAACTGGAAGGGACCTTCAGAGGTCATGGAGCCAAGTCCCCTGCGCTGGCAGCGGGATCTATCACCACCCAGCAGATCTATTTGCCCCAGATTCCAAAATGGCCCTGTCAACGGCTGAGCTCACAATCCTGGGTTTAGCAGGCCAATGCTCATACTGCTGAGCTATCCCTCCCTGCAAATAATCTAACCTGCCCCAGGTCCTTAGAAGGCTCCCTCAAGGATTGAGCTCACAAGCTGAATTTACAAGGCCAATGATCTAACCACTGAGCTATGCCTCCCCCCACAAAACTCAGGAGTCCTGGCTCCCAGCATACTCTAACCAGTAGACCCCACTCCCTTCCTCGTGCTGGGCTGGACTCCCACCTCCCTCTTGTGTGTGTCGGGGGGGACCCAGAACTCCGAACAACCCAGAACTCCTGGTTCCTAGTCCCCTGCACTAACCACAAGGATGGTCTCCCAACATTTGTACAATATTTCCTGCCCCTTGGTCACCCAAATCACGGCGACCAACCACAAGTGGATGGCGTACCTCTGCTTATTCACGTCAATATCTTAATTGCAACAACCATTTCTGGACTTTTTTCAATACATTTAACAGATCCATCATGACAGAATCCATACCAGTAATGGAACTATGAATGTAAGCAAGTCCCTGATGACCACAGAGCTTGAGCACCTTGGAGAAGGCACCTTAGACAGACTGCGGGTGACGTTCCTTCATCCTTCCAGCTGCCGCTCTAAAGAGGCACTAGTGTTCTCAGCCGACCTTCAGACATTGTCTCAGACTTTTGTCTATTGTTGGGTAGACCAGCACCTTCCTGAGCTGCCTGCTTTGCTCTGTTCCCTTTTCGCTGCACTCCTTCCAGCGCAGCCCCCTTGTGGGGATTTAGGTACCTCCTTGTGGCAGGTGAATCAGGATTCACCTGACTTGCATCACCCAAAGACCTCCTAGATGCAACGTGAGATCCTGTTCCTCCTCTCTGTCCCTGAGGTAGGCGAGTGGCCCAGCGCGCAGGCTGACTTATGCTGTGTGTGAAGAAAGGTCCCCCATTCCATCTGGGTAATCAAAGTTGGATCGTGTACAGCAGCTGCTTTCATTCGCTGTGCCACACCACACTGGTGTGCCGTGAGACCTGGCCCAGTGTGCTGTGGAATTCTGTCAATTTCCCCTTGCAAAGCCTGCCTGAGTCCCAGCTGGCACGGGCTTTGTCATTTCCACTTGCTGCGCATAGCCACCGTTAGAGGAAACGCCAGCCCTGCAGGAATCTTTCCTGGCCCAAACGAGCTGGCAGGGAGTCCATGTCCCCTCCCCACCGTGGCAAGGGGGAAGGGAGGGCATGAACCTGTTGGAGCTGGGATGCAGTTTAAATGCCACATCCTGGCTCCCAGCAGGCTGGTGGGGAGGGGAGCCTGCTCCCTGGAGCCACCTCCTGCCCCGCTCTCTGTGAATCATCTACTAACTGCTGGGGGTGCCTGGCTGTGCAGGAGGGGATTGGGTCAGAGCGGGGGCCTGGGGTGCCTGGCTGTGGGGGAGGGGAGGCTGGGGATATATATATATTGGGCATGCTGTGAAATCGTAAGCGGTGCTGAAGTGCGCCACAAGGTGACGAAAGTTGCTGAACGCTGCCCCACAGAACACCCCTGGGGCGCAAGAGTTAGGAGCCTCCTCTGGCTGCCAGGCAAACTGAGACCGAGAGAGGTTGAAGTGAGGTGTCCGAGGCCACCTCGCAGGTCGCTGTCAGGGCTGGGGCCGTCCCAGGCCTGCGCTTGGATCCCTGTGGGGCTGGCCTTACGTTTCGACCTTTCGTTAGGGGAGTCCAAAGCCAGCTGACACGTTCTCCTCTCCCCTTATGCATGACTGTCACTCCTCGGCCTCTTTCTTGCACGTTTCCCACGCACGCGAAGGTGTGAGAAGGAACTGTGTCTCGTTGTTTGACGCGCAAGGCAAGGGCAGAGATTAATTTGGCTAGGACTAAACTTTTGTCCTTTTTCTCCATCACTTGGCAATTGGTGGGTGGTGCACAGTGTCAGAGCAGATTACAGTAGTGGGGCGTGCCTCAAAGTTCATGAGATCTTCAGACAGCACTACAAAAACTGAGCCAGCAAGAGAGTTCGCTGGTGAGAACTGTGCGCTGGCCTGCTCCTGGGCTGGACCAGGAAAACCGGGGAGTTTATTTTAACTTGAAGGCGTTCCCCGGGGTTTGGTTCATTTTGCTTCCCGTAAGCAGTGCGTTAATCTGTTGGGAAAGGAGGATGGACATGTTTGCTGGAACATCACTCAGAGTGGGATTCCCGCAAGAGAGGAGGGGAGCTGCTTTCCCCTGCTTTTTAGTTTAATTTGTTAACTCGTGGTTCACCGGTTTTGAAGGCAGCATCAGAACGCATAGAGGACTGAGTTTATCTGAGTGGCCCACAATGTATTTATTCTCACTACATCCCATTTGGAAGAGCACTTACCACTCGTCCAGCTTTACCGGGGAACTTGCTCCCTATCTCTCATCCCTTTGACTTCAGTGTGTTCAGGGAATAGGCTCGCAGGCTTTCTTGTGAGTCATTAGCCTTTATTAATTGGTCTTTTGTCAGTCACCAAGACCAGGGCTCCTCCCACCCTCCCTCTCCTCCTTTGAATATACAATTCCAGCAGATTCTGCTCGGGTACTACAAAGTGATGTAAATGTGAAGTTATGGTGTCTCTGCAAAGGAGTTGCTCTGATCGTCATCATAGCTCAGGACGGAGTCCGGTTCCCTGGTCGTATCCATGGACGCAAACTCCTTCATAGCCACCCCTTCCTCAAGCAGCGCCCCCATTGGCTTGAATGCCCCAGTAAAGACTCTGAATTGGAAGCCTCTGGCTTTGTCCCCATGATTAGAGTTGGGGTGGGGAGTGGGGGAAGGGTTGCAAACAGGACTCCTGGGTTCCAGGCTCAGCGCGATTCGGTCTAACTCTGTGACTTCAGGCAAATCATTTCGACAGCCTGCCCTTGTGCACGTGGAGAAACGTGGTCTTCACCTGTAGAGTGGAGCTGGTACTTCCTAGCGCATGGGGATTCTCTGAGGCTGAAGGGACAACTCTCAAGGACATTGAGCTTCTTGGAGGACATTGAACTGCCACGCGAAAGAGCAGCCAGGCACTCCGGTGGATGGACCTACCTCTCCTCTCACATGAACACAGCACATCCACATTGTCTGGGCTCCAGACAAGCTTTATTTTGGCGTAGGACTGTGGTGGCCAACACGCTAGCCACGTGTGGCTATTTAGCCAGTTGAGTGTGGCTAGTTGACTTGAGCAGTAAACCTATTTTCAGAATCCTGTGGCTAGTTCACTGTAGTGGTAGCCACTATAGTGGCTGCTGCTTCAGAACTGGCTGGACACCCTGGGTGTAGGAGATAATTATGAGGTAGTGAAATACCAGAGCCTGAAATGGTGGAGCCCCAGGAAACATAGGAGTGACGATGTGGGGTAAAACCGAAGGTCTGTCTAGCACAGAACCTGTCTTCTGACAGTGCCAAAGCCAGGGGACCCAGAGAGAATGAAGAAAACAGGTAACCCTCCAGTGCAGTGAATCAGAGGAGGTCTAGTTTAGGCTGTAACCAGGCCTCTGTTTCATGGTCATTCTCTCTCTTGGCTCTGTTGGGAGGTTCAGTGTAATCCTGGGGTAACCACCTTTCATTTCTTGGGCTTTCCTCTCCCAGATAGTCAACAGCTTGTTTTGCTCTGGATCAGTTCAGCAGTGTCTCTGCTCCATGGTCTATGGAGCTTTCTCTGCATAGTCCAAGAGGGATTTGGTGGGTCCAATTTGTGTAGAAGGAGGGTCTGTACTGCCCCGGAGGCTGGGAATAGCTGGTTTATTCCCAACAGGGGAGTATGTGTGTCCATCAGACTGTCTTGCACGTGGAATAGATGGATGGTCCTTTGAGCCGAGGGAGGTAGGAGACCTTATAAAAGGCTGGAATGGACTGTGGTGGGGAGAGTCACCTTTTCCAACCACACCCAGGGCCTTTTTCCGTACGGACCCAGGTGCATAGTGCTGGAACTAGGGGTACAGTCCCATTGAAGTGGTTTCTATCGTAGATAGCGGTCGTCACCAACCAGTAGATGTAGATCTACTGGTAGACCCTGGAGCCTCTGGCAGAGGATTGACTGGTTTGGGCTGGGAAATTATCATGTGCTGGCGCTCAGCTGCCCCTCCCGCTACTGCTTTGCTGTTCCTGCCCTCTGCCTTGGAGATGCCTCAGGAGACTCCTGTTTGCCATGCAAGGGGGGAGGCAGGAGAGGGGGCACTGATATCAGGGTGTTCCCCTGTCCCTGCATCCCATCTCCAGAAAGCCAGCAGAGTAGGGTCTCAGAAGAGGTGGGGGCAAGGGCATGGGGGATTGAGGTAGATCCTAGACTGACAGATGCGAAAAGCAGTCCTGTGCTTACATAAGAACGGCCTCACTGGGTCAGACCAAAGGTCCATCCAGCCCAGTATCCAGTCTGCCGACAGTGGCCAATGCCAGATGCCCCAGAGGGAGTGAACTGAACAGGTAACAATCTCTCTCCTGTCATCCATCTCCAGCCTCTGACAGACAACGGCTAGGGACACCATTCCTTACCCATCCGGGCTAACAGCCATTAATGGACCTCACCTCCAGGAATTTCTCTAGTTCTTTTTTAAACCCTGTTCTAGTCCTAGCCTTCACAGCCTCCTCTGGCGAGGAGTTCCACGGGTCGACTGTGCACTGTGTGAAGAACTTCCTTTGATTGGTTTTAAACCTGCTGCCCATTAATTTCATTTGGTGACCCCTAGTTCTTACATTACAGGAACAAGAAAATCATTTTTCCTTGTCCACACCACTCATGATTTTATATAACTCTACGACATCCCCCCTTAGTCTCCTCTTTCCTAAGATGAAAAATCCGATTCTCTCTAGTCTCTCTCCATATGGGACCTGTTCCAAACCCTTAAAAAGGTTGGAGACCATGGATACCCGGGATTCACAGAGGAGTTCAAAGGCCCTCTGCACCCCTACTGTACAGACTTTTGCAGCCTGTCTGCCTGTGTCCTGGTCCCACCGCAGCCTTTCCTCGGAGAATCCCAGTTCTGGAAGGAACCTCGAGAGGTTCTCAGGTCCAGTTCCCCCTGTGCTCATGGCAGGACCAAGCAGCAGCTAGACCTCCAGATGAGGAGGCTCTGACTACCTGGCGTCCAACCAGTTCAGAGGTGCACTAGCCGAGTTATTCTGAAAATACATTTATTCTTCAAGCCAACTAGCCCCATTCAGCCGGCCCAGTACCACGTGTGGCTTGCGTGTTGGACGTCACAGCTGTAACTGGAGATGAAGTGTCTCGGTTATTTTTGCAGGGGTGAGAACATTGCTTCACAGGTCTGTGGGTTTCGGTCTTTGGGTGCCGAGGTGGATCTCCTGAGCAGGCAGTAACAAAAGCCTGCGTGTGGCAGTGTGAACTTCATACGGAGTCACGGGAAGGGCCCCTGGCCAGCTGTGGTGAAGAAGCCCAGCGCTTGAGCTGGATCTGACCCTTGCTCATGGCTGAGCAGACCTGGCCGTGGCGGGAAGGTGAGCTGTAGCAGCACGGAACAAAGGGCCTCACTGTTCTTCTGAGCTACATGCCATTTCTGACCTCAGCCGTGGCTTTGAATGAGTGAGCTATTGGAAAAGGCCTGGGCACCGCTGGCAGCCCTCCTGGTGCTGGCCAGTGGGATTTCCAGGAGCCGCAATAGCCGTGTGGATACTATGAGGCCACCTGGGGTGATAAAGTGCCTCTCTTTGGCGTAGTCCTGCACCTTGGATTTCACTCTCTTGCTGCAGATGCTTCAGGTGCTGTCAGGGCGGGATTTTTGGTGAGATTGGCCCTCTGGAGAAGGCCTTGTGAGCCCCTGAGGTGCTTGGGAGACAGGTGGGTACTGCTGGAGGGAGTCAGCAGAAACGCATTGTGCTGGCTGGGGGGCAGCTGTGGGTGCTCTCCTAATAATCCGGATGGCACCTGAATCTCTCCTGGGTGGCTCATCTTACCGGGAATGCCGGCTGCAGGCTGGGATGCAAAGGGAGAGGTGTGGGAAGTAAAAGGTGAACGTGAAGCTGCCTAAAGGCCGTTTGTAGGAAACAAAATGGGCAGCACACGCTGTGTGCTAAGTTATGACTGGCCTTGGAACCGCTGGCTCTGCCCGCATTGTGGGGGTGGTATTTACATAGGGATGAAGTGTTCCTGTGCGGTTTCTCCAGCAGAGTAGGGCGCGAGCCGGCTTTCCTTTCGCCTGTGCTGGGGATAACTTCTGGGCCCGACTTTCTCCCCACTTGAGCAAACAAACTTCTTGTATCTGCTGCAAAGAAAATCCCATTTTCTGTGTGTTTGGTGTTCCCACCCGTCTCCCTGAATTAATGGCGCTAGCCGGAGCTCCGATGAGTCGTGTGTCTGGGGGTTTCGGTTCCCTGGTGGGAACCTAGGGCCAAATTGAGCCTGGCGGAACTAATACCATAGAAGGCTTTGTCCCAGTGCCCTTAATAATCTCCCTTTTCCCCCATCCCTTTTAGGCACTGAAATAAACTTGGCAGGTGCTGGCCCGTCCCTCAGCTGGGAGGAAGGTATCAGTGCAAACCTGTACCAAATGGCTGATCTCTGTGGTGTAATTTGCACAGCTTGGTAGAAACTCTGTTCCTTCTCTTTCCCTGGGGCTCCGGGGGGGAAGATGCTGCACGCTTCAAGCTCAGGTGAGACCTCCTTGTTTCACCACCTGCAATGGGGTTGCCCTCACCTCCTGTGAGCAGCCCTGTTTGGTCAGGTATGTGCGCTCAGTCCTTCTGCCTTCTGGCCGAGTCACTGCGGGTGTCAATCAACAGCCCCCGTCCGGGGTGCACGTTTAACAGGGGCCCATTCTGGAGCTGGTTGAGTTCTCTCAGGTGGTTTCCCCACACTGAGAGAGTTGTGCCCCCAGGGCTTCCCCTCCTGGCCCCTACCTTTGGGTCTAGCATCTGTTCACCTGCTCTGCTCGAGTGGTGCCTCCAGGGTTTCCCCTGTGGCTGGCAGGGAGGTAAATGGCCTTGTCCCTGTATTACAGAGGGAAGGATGTGCAGTGGGTATAAGTCGATATAGCTCTCCAAGCGAAAGCAGCCAAGGACTTGGCTTGCCCATGGTGAGAGGCAGAGACGTTAATTGTCACCTGCCTGAGGTTACGGAAGGAGTCCTCAGTGGGGCTGAGCAGGGATCCAGAAATCATCCCTCCTTGTCATTTGCCTCAACCTTTACCTGCGTGTCCTGGTTCAATGCTCACCTGTGTTGGTGTAAATCAGGATGAACTCCATTGAAAGGGTTGGAATTACGCTGCTGTGACCCAAGGCCTTTGGCCCTCAGTGCAGGTCTCTCTCTTCCATCTTGAACGGACCCTTCCCCCCACTCCCCCCCGGCTTGAACATCTCACTGCTTTCCAGACCTCTCCAGTGATGGGCAATCTCAGGTTTCCAGAAATCAGCATTTGCAGCCCAGAGATACTGCACGTGTTTGCTGGTATCGATTCTTCCACGTGCTCTTTGGAATAACTTTCTGGGGTTAGGTTTTCCAGACTTTCTTCCAGGATTCGATTCTAAAAGAATTCCTTTTTCTTGCGAGTTCTCTCTTCCATCTTGACTCCTTCAGTCCCGCTCACCTTCCCGCCCCCCCCACCCCGCTGCATGTCCTCAGAGGATAAGGGGAAAAGGGATCTTTTCTTTCCCCTTGTCCCCTGAGAGAACAACTCCCTAGGGGCCCTCGGCAACATTTTGTGTGTTGCTCTTGCAGCTGAATGGCCTCATTGCCCATTGCAAAGTCACCTTCTGCCTTATACGCAACCTGGTGTCCCCCTCATCCAGGTAGTTCCAAACCAGTGCCTTGCAGTTGAATGTAATTGTGCATCAGCTGGATTTGATTTAAAAAAAAAAATTAAAATTAAAATCTTATGAGAGAGAATCGGGGCTCGATTTTCAATAGAGTCCTCATTTAAGCATCTAAGGGTACGTCCGCATGGTGAGGTTATGTGTGTTATGGGGATGTGATTTCTGAAGCACGTTAGTGTTGCTCTCTCTCTGGTCCATGTAGACCTTGCTGGTGCGCACCAAATGTTACGTAGTTTGCTTTAATGCTGTTTGTGACTGTACTATTGCATATGTGAATGTGCCCGAGAGAACTTTTAACGAGCATCAGCAGGGTCTCCGTGGATGCTTAGGCTTGGTCTACGCTCGGCCGGTAAGTCAATTGCAGATGCTCAAGTCTAGCTATGGCAGTTGCAGAGATAGACTTGACTTATCTGCAGTTGACTTACCTGTCTGTCCTCAGGAGAGGGAGGTGGACGGGAGTTTCTTTTCTTGACCTCCTTTACTTCAGGGTTGACTGCCAACCTGCTCGGTCGATTTCACGCATCTTTACCAGCTGCGCAAAATCGAACCCCAGGTCGACTCTGAGCAGGTCAATCTGCTGGGTAATGTAGACATGGTCCAAGTGAGCCCCATGCTTACAAAAGCCCCCTCCCCCCACGTCCCGGCCCGCATCAAATGCTTTGTCCTGCCTTCAGTTAACCCCGAAATAAAGCGATAAGACTTGTCCAAAGTGCTCAGTGGCCAGCCGCGCCCAGGGAGGAAAAATGACAAATGTCCCCACGCCCTTGAGGATGCTGGTGAGGGCCGTTAAGTGGCGGGCTAGGCATTGAGTCCTACTACTCAGAATATCTGAAGTGCTGGATGTGTTGGATGAATCATGCATTTAGCTCTAGGGAAGGTGCTTGGCAGCTTGCAAGCTCAGACGCAGGCCTGATCTACGCACATTGTGTACCAGCATAACTATTTCAGGGAGAGGGGCTGGTCTTGTTATTGCGTAGTTAGGCCATTATAACCCATAGCGTGGCCACCTTTATGGGATATAAAGGTGCCACCTACGAGGATAGCTTATCTGCCTTCTTAGAGGGAAATAAACTACAGGCTGACCCTCTCTAGCCTGGCACCACTGGGACCTGACCAGTGCCAAACCAAAGAATTTGCCAAACCATGGGAGGTCAATACAGTAGACCCCCATGTAACTCAAGTTTTGCGCAGGTGGCGGGGGGATGGGAACCAGGAGCCTGGGCTTGCAGGAATTGAGAAACTGATCAGCCCACCAAGGCTGGTTAGTTTCCTGGCTCCTGGAGTGTCAGGGACCACCACCTCTTTTGAGACCCAGGAAACTGACCAGCACAAGGGAGCTGGGAACCAGGCAGCCTGGAACCAGGGCTGGTCAGTTTCCTGGGTCCCACCAGCGCAAGGGAGCCAGGAACCAAGCGGCAGTCTCCCCACACCTAGTGGGACCCGGGAAGCTGATCAGCCATGTGCTGGTCAGTTTCCCGGGTCACTCAAGTGTGTGGGGACTGGGAGCCAAGCGCAGCCTGGTTTACATCTCCCTGATGCTGGTGGGAGCCAGGAAACTGACCAGTCCTCATTCGCAGCTGCCTGGTTCCAGCTCACCTGGGCTTGCGGGAGCCGGAAAGCTGACCAGCCCTCTAGGGCTGCTCAGTTTCCTGTCTCTCCGCCACTGTGGGAGGCAGGTACTGCTTCTCCCTGGCTTCCTCCAACTGGGGGAGCCTGATGGGCAGACAGCTGCAGAGCAGCTTTTAGTTGTGCTTAAGTTGCATTAATACGAGTTAAGTGCAACTTGGAGTCGTGCATTTTGAGGGTTTATTGTATTGTCCAGCAGCTTTACCAACACTTTCACTGCTTACTGGGCTCTGAGAAGACATTTAGGGATAGGTTATAGCTAAATAACAGCACAGAACACTGAGAGCCAGGACTGGTGACTGGAAGCAAACTTTATGGGACCGCAGGAAGCTTGGCCACACCCATGTAAGCGGTCACTGGGTGACTAAAATCATGCAGAACCATGGATTTGACTGGACCAAAGTTGTTCAGCCTGTGCCTATTCGCCTGGACATGTGTAACTGACTTTACAGTGGGTTGTAGCGCCGAGTTAAAGTGGTACAACTGTCGTAGATTGGATTGTGATATCTTTTTGTTCTGTGTTTGTATAACCACCACCAGGCGGACTCAAACCTGGGGCCCCTGAAGCTTAGCGCGGGAGCCTCTGCAGTCTAAGCTAGACGCCAGTGGCCTCTTGGCTAAGGCTGCCGTGGAGACTTATTCTTTCTCTCTGTGCGTGGGCTAGGCGCCGCCATATGGGACAGCGAATCGCACCCCTCGGCGGGTGGGTTACCTTCGCATATCGCCTGGCACTACCGAGTCCTGGCTGATGATTAGGGCTCCCAGATTACTGCAGTGCTGCCAGTCAGGAGGTTAGAGCTTTGTCCTGCGTTTCCTTTAACGGGCTGCCAATCTGCTGTCTGTGCGGTGTTGCCACCCCTTGTGGAGACGGGCACTGTGCCCTTTCTGGGCTGCGGGTGGGGAGGGGGTCTAGGGAGGTAAATTCCATTGGGATGAGAATGGCAGGTGTGCTTTGCCTGGCTCCTGAACAGGCTGTGTTCAGCACTTCTGGTAAGCGGAGGTGATAGGCAATGCCTATTGATTGCTCCGAGGCAGCTTGTACTGAAAGCCGGTGACTCAGCGCAGCAGAAACAATTCCGAATTCCGGGAGGTGTCGGGGCTGGTGAGTTGCTCTGGTTCTGCTCTGGCATCGCTGCAATTAGTGACTGGTCCGTAAGAGCGCAAGGGCCTGGGGAGATCTCTGCGTCACAGTGATGCGTGAAGGGCAGGAGGCCACGCAATGCGCCCGAGCAGCGAGGTTAGCGTGGGGATTGCTTTCCCAGCAGGTTTCTTTTAAACACGTACTGGTGGCCGGTCTCCGTGTCTTTGGAGGGTGGATGGAGAACAGATGTGGGGAGGTATGGGGGGTAAGAACTGAGGAGCCTCCTGGAAGCAGGACATAGTAAAACCTGGAGGACAGGACAGAGCAAATGCCAGGAAGGCCGGGGGCAGACCTTGAGTGCATGGTGAGAACCTGCTTCAAGCCCACGTGCCCAGCCGAGCTCCCTGGGGATTTTCAGAAGATCTGGAAGGATGCTGCCACTGGGCGTGGTCATAGACTGTCCCCCATACAGCTGGCTCCAGATCTGTCGCCAACTCAGCCTACCTCCGTCCTCCTCGCACCCGCAAAGTTAGGAAGATCATCGTTGCCTCGCCTCAGCCAGCCTCACAAGGAGGTTTGGGGGTGGGGAGAAGGTAGAAGGGGAAAAAAATCTTTTGCTTCTAGGCTCTAATAGTCCTGCATTGATTTGTAGTGCTGAGAGCGTTCCAGTCACTGTGCCTTAGCTGCAGGAATCTGTTGGTGGGACAGGGCTCCCAGACAGCCAACACAGGCGTATTTCTCACCCTGTCCTGCAGCTTGAGGAAGGGCCATCGGTCTCCGTCCCCCTCGCCTCCCTGCCCTTCCCGCCCCTGCGGCTCTGTGGAAGAAAGCGGTAAGCAGCTCTCAGGAGTGTCTAGCGCAGGTGGGCCTGAGCTGCAGCATTCAGAGCTGCGCTGAATCTGCTCCATAGGCCGTGGAAGCCGGGATTCAGGCCTGCCTGTATGCGCCAGACCACAGCACAGTCCTCAGCAGTTACGTGGTGTCTTGGGAATACTGGAACATCCAGGCTGGCTCTGACCCCGGATCTGACTCATCTAATGTCCTACTTCTGACCAGCAGGAGATGTTTTGGAGCAAGGTGCAAGGAACCTTACCATCGATGGTTTGCAGGATAACCTGCCCTGTTAGGGAATAGGAGGAAAGATTAATTCCCGGAGCCTGAAGTTTAATATCCTTCCATGCTGTGTGGGTGTTAACTGCAACAGCCTGGATACCGTTCATATCTATCTCAATGGCCAGGGTATTGCTGAATTCTTGGTTCTACGGACCTTCGGGGGCAGTGAGTTCCACAGTTTAATTACGTGCTGTGGGGGGGGGGAAATATTTCCCGTTTTTGGTTTGGAATTTGCCACCTTTTAATTGAATTGACTGTTCCCTTTGTATTTCACAGGACAGGGAGAACAGTATCTCCTCCCCACCCCCAGACCAGCCAGCATTCTGTTGCCTTTTATGTCCCTTCTTATTCCTAACCGTTCTCAGCAAACAGTCCCACTCTCTTCAGTGGCCTTTCACGTGAGAGTTTGCCTGGGCCCTGGATCTTGGTCGCCCCTCTCTAGTTCTGCAGTGTCCTTTCTGGGATGTTCAGTCCTCACCACTGATTTGTACAATAGCAAATCTTCTTCTTAGGCATCTGGCTTGCTTTTCTGACCACAGCTGCCTGCTGCAAAGAGGTTTTCGTTGAGCTCCACAACGATGCCTGAATCACCTTTTTTGAGTGGATGCATTTAATTTAGAACCTTCCAAGGACTCCCCATCATCCAGCAGAGTCAGTCAAGCTCTCACATGGAACCCACAAGGGAAACGCAAAAGAGGAAGATCTCAGACCACGTGGAGAAGGTCTGCTGAGTTTGAAGGACGACAACTGGGATATTCCTGGAGGCAGCTGGAAGTTTTGTCCCAAGACGGAGTGAAGTGGAGACTTTTAGGTGATGTATGTGCCACTCGGAGTGCAAGGATTTAACTTAAGGGCTCTGAGCGTTATCCATTTTCCCCTGCAGTGTGCTTTACTTTGTATTTCTCAACTCTGAATTTCACTTGCTGTTGTGTTGCCTGTTCACCTGGCTTGTTTAGGTCTCCAGAGTTCCTCTCGAGCTGTGGTAGACCATAAATGCAAAGGGTGAGGCTCTCGAAGAGCACGTGTGTGTTCTTTCTCCTCCTGAACTTGAATTGGTCAAGCCTGGTTAGCTACCTGGAGTTACTTTTTGGGCCCTTGACCTGAGAGGCAGACGCATCGCCTAGTGGTTAGAGGTCTGTGCCTGCCTCTGAAACAGATATCTTCATTGGAGCGATCATTTTTTGTTTTTCTGTGATGTGGAGGTGATAATTCTGGCCTAGCCATCGACAAGAGTGTTGAGGATCAATTATGGTATTGCCAACACTAAGCGTTTGAAAATTATGATTGGCTTGAATATGAGAGGGTGTTTTTTTTTTTTTGAAAAGTTGGGTTCACTTTCCTTCTGTTTTAGAAGCCTTAAGGGGTCACATTTTTAAGCTTCATCCAAAACCAGAAGGGCTCAGAAGGTGAGAGCTTCACAGAATCACATGATTCCAGGAGATGAACCTTTAAGAAAATCTCCAGGTTTCATGAGAGTGGGGGAAAAAGCCTAATTACTGTTTTTAAAATCGTTTCAAAGTGAAAAGTACTGTGCAAATACTAAATATTATTGAATGAGTTGTTACCGCACAAGAAAGAGAGCTGGGGTTACCTGATGACATTAACACAAACAGGAGGATGTACGTTTTTACAAAGTGTGCGACTAACTTGTGGAACTCCTTGCCAGAGGAGGCTGTGGTGGCCAAAAGCATAAATCAGTTCCAAAAAAGAGCTGGATTGGTTCATGCACGATAGCTCCATCAATGGCTATTAGCCACTTAGTCAGTGGTGGAACCCCATAGTCAAGGTGACCCTAAACCTGACTCCCAGATTCTGGAAGTGAATGACAGAGTGGATTCCCACCTAATTACCCAGTTCTGTATACTTTCTTGAAGCTTTGGCATGAGCCAATGATAGAGACCAGGTAGTGGGGAGGATGGATCATGGTCTGACTCAGTGTACTTCTTCTTATGTTCGTATCAATCCACTCAGGCTGTGTCTTGTCCATACGCTATCACAGGAGACAAAATGGTTAAATAACTGGCAAGGTTTGGGTTTTTTAGTTTTTAAAACACTGTAACACTTGAAACTGACAATGTTCTGTTTAATAACGTGATTTATTTTGCAGTAACGAAGCTGAAACCAAAACAGGTAAAATTCATCCCTGGTGCAGCTCTACGGACTTAACCAAATTAAATCAGATGTGAATTTGGCCCAAGTGTGTTTAATTAAAAACAGCACCTTTTTTCTTTTTTGAGTGTCGGGTTCACGTACAAATTCCATATGAGCAGCTGCAGAGAATTTACATAGCATATTGAAATCATTAGGTTACAGCTAGTAATTAGGTTTACAGGAGTCTTTTTTTTTTTTTCCTCCCACCCCTCTCTTTCTTATGGAAAGTACGTTGGGCATGTGTCTTGAGCACAGACTTTTTTCAGTTCAGAGTCAGTATTGCTTTGGTAAGTTTACTTTGTTCCTTTTTTGAAATCTTTTGCTGCCTTCTATTTCCGTGTCAGGCATAGATTGTATGTGGTTAATGACAGCAATTATTTTCAAATCAAAATTTCAAGTATCAAGCTGATGTAGATCTCTGTATTAGCAAGTGGGAAAGGTGCGCCAGGGTCCGAGAGTAGAAGTGGCGTTTCTCGCTGTCTGGGTCCTCTCCCGGAAAGATATTGTGTGTTGTATTCCTGGCGTTGCAACTCACAGGACTATCTCATACTGGGTGATTATGAAACGCACCGCCGCTAACTTCTGTACCATGGTTTCCCAAACTGGGGGGCAGGCCCTCTTGCGGGGGGGTGAAGAAATTCCAGGAGGGGCGTGAGGTGACCCAACTCCCCCATCATTCCCCCCACCTGAAGAAAAAGCCTTCCTTTGCCACTGGCTCTCAGCCCCTGCCACTTTACGTGGGTGAGCTGGTGTAGCCACTATAACAAGCAGGCAGCCAGCAAAGACCCACGTGGAGCTGGCTGCCTTCTGCAAATGAGTGAGTGTGGGTTGTGGGGCAGGAGGAGGATGGGGTTAGATGGGGGGCTGGGGGTGCCTGGCTTTGTAGGAGGGCAGGGGAGGGGTTTGAGTGGGCAGCTTGCAGGGTTTGCAGGGCTCGGGCAGCCAGCCAGCTTGTGGGGCTGGCGCAGGTTGGGGTGGTGGACAGGCGGCTGACCCTGGCAGCGTGGGACTTGGGCGGCTGGCCCTGGCAGCTTGGGGCTTGGGTGGGTGGCTCAGGCAACCGGCTTGCAGCTGAGGTGGGTTGGTGGTCCCAGCATCGCATGACTCATGCAGCTGGCAGGCAGGTGGACAGCTGTTCCCATCAGCTGGCGGGTGAGTGGGTGGCTGGCCCCAGCGGCATGGGGCTCGGGCAAGTAGCTCCTGCAACGCAGGTCTCAGGCAAGCAGGCAGCTCTGGAGGCTGGCACAGGGCTCAGGCAGCTGGCCAGCTGGGGCTGCACCAGGCAACCACAAGGGGCTAAGAAAAACTATTTGTGCTTGTTTTTAATTTTAAATAATATTTTTGTATCAAGCTGTTGTGTTTATTTTAAATTACAAATTGAATTTTTTGTTAAAAGCGGGGTTGGATGATGGTGAAGGAGAGGTGGGGGGGCGTGAGGGTTTCTCAAAAATCAAAAGGGCGGCGTGATGCTGAAAAGTTTGGGAATCACTGTTCTATATGTTCCCACGGGACCTGATCCTGGTCACGTTGAAGTTGATGGCAAAACTTCCATTGCGTTTCATTGTGTTGGATCTGGTTATATATTGAACATTTAGAGCTTGATTCTCATTCACATTAAGGGCCTTTTAAACCACTCTGGGGAAGGTCTAAAAGTTATTTCAAAATAACAGCCCTATTTCGAAATAACCATGCTAGTGTCCAGACTACACAACTGCTATTTTGAAATAATTTCAAAATAGCGGTCGGTTTATTTCAAAATTGGTAAACCTCATTGCAGGAAGAATAGCCCTTTCGAAATAGGGTCTGTTTAGACAGGGGATAAAGCCTATTTTGAAATAAGCCATAGTCCATCCAGTGGCTCTAGGTGTGTAGATGCTGTTTCGAAGTAGTTAAGTGCTGTTTCAAAATGCATTTTGTGTGTAGCAGTGTTATTTTGAAATAAGCTATTCTGGGATCTCTCTTAGGCAGCGTCTACACTTGCAGTCCTGTTGTGAAAAAGGCATGCAAAAGAGGGAAATCAAAAATGCAAATGAGGTGCAGATTTACATATCTGGCACCTCATTTGCATATTCTTTTGAAAGAGCCTCTTTTGAACAAACAAAAAAAAAAAAGCAGTATAGACAGTGCTCCTTAAAAAGTAAACCCATTTTCGAAAGCACCCGTCTTCCTGAAAGAGTGGAAAGAAGAGTGCTTTCAGACCTGGGGTTTGCTTTCAAAACAACAGCATCTACACTGCTTTTTCTTTTGAAAGAAGAATATGCAAATGAGGTGCCATATATGTAAATCTGCATCTCATTCGCTTTTTTGATTTTTCCCTCATTTGCATGCCTCTTTTGAAAGAGGAATGCAGGTGTAGACGCAGCCTTATGGAATAGCTTACTTCAAGTCATTCTCCCGCTCTACTCTGCGCTGGTTAGGCCTCAGCTGGAGTATTGTGTCCAGTTCTGGGCACCGCAGTTCAAGAAAGATGTGGAGAAATTAGAGAGGGTCCAGAAAAGAGTGACAAGAATGATTAAAGGTCTAGAGAATGTAAGCTATGAAAAAAGGCTGAAAGAATTGGGCTTGTTTAGTTTGGAAAAGGGAAGATTGAGGGGAGACATGATAGCGGTTTTCAGATATCAAAAAGGGAGTCATAAGGAGGAAGGAGAAAATTTGTTTTTCTTGGCCTCTGAGGATAGAACAAGAGGCAATGGGCTTAAACTGCAGCAAGGGAGGTTCAGGTTGGACATTAGGAAAAAGTTCCTAACTGTCAGGGTGGTCAAACAGTGGAATAAATTGCCAAGGGAGGTTGCAGAATCTCCATCGCTGGAGATATTTAAGAACAGGTTAGATTGATGCCCATCAGGGATGGTTTAGACAGTACTTGGTCCTGCCATTGGGGCAGGGGGCTGGACTCGATGGCCTCTCGAGGTCCCTTCCAGTCCTAGTGTTCTATGATTCTATGAAAATAAAGCTGCTGTGTAGACATCCCCTGGCAGTGCACAGGGGCCTCGAAATGGGTATAAATTGCAACTCTCCCCTCCCCATCCTGGGAAGATGCCTTTGCATGTCAGTGGCAAAAAGGGGCCTTAGTGCAAATGAGCCTCCAGGCTGGGGGCCCCGCTGTGTACCCTTGAATCCACATGGCCCTTGGGAAGCTGTCTGCTGCTTCAGTGCCTGGCAATCATCCTGCAGGCAGTGTTTGCGGAATGCCCCCATGCCTGTAGTGACTCCAGCCCCAGTCTCGAAGTGTTCCAGCATCTTACAGCTTCAAAGGAGTTTCCCCCGGGAGTGCCACAAGCTACTGCTTGATTGTGGCCTTTGCATGGTGAGCGTGGGGGCTTCATCTGGAGTCGAAACCACAACCCCCTGGTCTAATGGAGCTACTGAGTCAGGGATACCGAAAGGCCTGGGGGGTTCATTAGCAAAAGAAACTCCCAGTGGCTCCGGTTGTGGGAGGATCCTTTTCATCCCACCAGCCAGTCGATTTCTGTTGTATCGCAAAGCCGCTCGGTATGTTAGCACCACCAGGACTCAGGCAGCCAGAATGTGCGCCAGGTCTGAACCCTTGACATGAGAAAAGGGCTCAGATTGATTGGGTCCCGCAATATTTAGGCAGAATCTTTCCCATTCAGGAGTTCCTAAAGGACTGACGGTTGTCTCGCTGCTGTGTTTTGAGCATGGGGGAAAAGGCATCAGGTGAGTGAGGCTCAGCTAAATGGCGGTGTTGCCATAAGTCTCTGTATTTTATTGGTACGTGAGAGTTTATGGGCACATAGGCTAAAATGGAATAAATAATTGTTCTGCTGTAGTCTTTTAATAGGCAGGCACGAGGCGAACCATTGTGTCTCCTTGTCTGCTTGAATCTACTCTTTTAACAGGAGTGTTGAGAGCAAGACACGAGAAGTTATTCTTCTGCTCTACTCAGCACTCATTAGGCCTTAACTGGAGTACTGCAGCCAGTTCTGGGCACCACATTTCAAGAAAGTGGTGGAGAAATTGGAGAAGGTCCAGAGAAGAGCAACAAGAATGATGAAAGGTCCAGACAACATGAGCTATGAGAAAAGACTGAACGAACTGGGCTTGTTTAGTTTAGAAAAGAGAAGACTTCCAGGGGACATGAGCACGAGTGTCAAGTAACTAAGGCTACGTCTACACGTGAAGCCAACATCGAAATAGCTTATTTCGATGTAGCAACATCGAAATAGGCTATTTCGATGAATAAGGTCTACACGTCCTCCAGGGCTGGCAACGTCGATGTTCAACTTCGACGTTGCGCGGCACCACATCGAAATAGGCGCTGCGAGGGAACGTCTACACGCCAAAGTAGCACACATCGAAATAAGGGTGCCAGGCACAGCTGCAGACAGAGTCACAGGGCGGACTCAACAGCAAGCCGCTCCCTTAAAGGGCCCCTCCCAGAAACAGTTGCACTAAACAACACAAGATCCACAGAGCCGACAACTGGTTGCAGACCCTGTGCCTGCAGCATGGATCCCCAGCTGCAGCAGCAGCAGCCAGAAGCTCTGGGCTAAGGGCTGCTGCCCACGGTGACCATAGAGCCCTGCAGGGGCTGCAGAGAGAGCATCTCTCAACCCCTCAGCTGATGGCCGCCATGGAGGACCCGGCAATTTCGACGTTGCGGGACGCGGATCGTCTACACGGTCCCTACTTCGACATTGAACGTCGAAGTAGGGCGCTATTCCGATCCCCTCATGAGGTTAGCGACTTCGACGTCTCGCTGCCTAACGTCGAAGTTAACTTCGAAATAGCGCCCGACGCGTGTAGCCGCAATGGGCGCTATTTCGAACTTAGTGTCACTACTTCGAAGTAGCGTGCACGTGTAGACACAGCTTAAAAGAGGACCACAAGGAGAAGGGAGAAAAATTGTTCTCCTTGGCCTCTGAGGATAGAACAAGGAGCAATGGGCTTAAACTGCAGCAAGGGAGGTTTAGGTCAGACATTAGGAAAAGCTTCCTAACTGTCAGGGTGGTCAAACGCTGAAATAAATTGCCTGGGGAGGTGGTGGAATCCCTGTCGCAGGAGATATTTAAGAGCAGGTTAGACAGGCATCTACCGGGGATGATCTACGCGGTGCTTGGCCCTGTTGTGAGGGAGGGGACTGAACTCAATGGCCTTTCGAGGTCCCTTCCAGTTCTAGTGCTCCGTGTTCCACCAACCTGTTGACCAGTCCCTGTTCTTGGGGAATTGTCTCTTCAGGGTTCTTTTGATAAGAAAACAGAGGAGCTGGAAAGAGGCTTCTCTGCGTAATGGCCTGGCGCCTGAGTGTGTGAGCAGCAGCGCCCTTGACTAGGTGGAGCAGAACTACCCAGCCATGTGTGACAGACCCTCGGCTGCAGAGAGCTGGTTACAATTCTCCTTCAGGGCTCTGTGCTGTTGGTAAAGCATGTCAGGGCTTTGCCCTCCTCCTCGCTGAGGTTGCGAGTGGCTGTCATGTTCAGCGCCGCAAGGCTCCGAAAGAGGTGAGATGGCCACAGCATGTAATGTAAGGACGCAGGTGCTGGTGATCGGGAGTCTCAGCAGTTCCCTCTTCCTCTGCACACTGCCTCTATCGGTTGCATTTCCATCTCTCCTGCCGGCCTTGTTTTGCAGAAGGTGGCTGCCCAGAAAAGGGTACCACATTTCCCCTGGTGTGACTGGGCATCGCTCCATTGGTGTTACAGCAACGGAAAGTCTGGCTCAGAGAGTAACATGAGCTTGACCCATCACTCTGTGTGTGCAGGGGTGTGTGTGATGGGAACAGGATGAGGGGCTTTAACACTATGCCAGGAGTGGTAATAGTTCCACCCTTCTAAGGGATGGTTCATTCACTCCGGGCTTTCGGCAGCTGCTAAAGCTCTTCCGTGTGATGATCCTTGTTGCTGTGTTGTGTTCTGTGAAAAGCAAGACACGGTGGGAGAAAGGAGAAGATCTTTCTTAGCGAATAACTTTTCTTGTCACTAGTGTCGGAGGGGTCACCGTGTTAGTCTGTATCTTCAAGAACGACAAGACGTCCTGTGGCACCTTATAGACTGACAAATACTTTGGAGCACAAGCTTTCGTGGGCACAGACCTGCTTCATCAGATGACAAAGCGGGTCTTTGCTCACGAAAGCTTCTGCTCCAAAATATCTGTTAGTCTATAAGGTGCCACAGGACTACTTGTTGTTCCTGACCAGTGGGTTACACATCAGTGTGTCCTCACACAGGTCTTTATCAGTTGGCTATTGCCTACCGTTGTCTGCATTTGAACCTATCCAATCTACCAGTCACTCCATGGACTTAAACCAGTTGATGAATTGAATCCGGCCATGGTATTCAGAAGGAACCAGTCCATTTGGTGGCTTAGCATTGCTGCCGTTTTTTCCTTAGGTACCACTGCAGTTTACCTGCAGGGGATGTGCTGATTGTTCCCTACTGCCTGCTCTTAATTGTTGAGCTGTCGCATAACGAGGTGCCGCAGAACCGAGTAATACGTTCAGGGCACTGCTTCCTCTTGTTTTTCTGTTCATGTGGGAAATAAATTTTGTTACGTGTGCTGAGGCATCTCCAGTAGAAACATTGTAGCTGCTGGCTGTGGATGGTCTGCCAAGTGGGGACCCCTGAATCTCTCCTGGGGGCTGCCTAAGCGCTCCGCTTACAGGGAACAGTGGTTCCTGGTATTACAATGGAGCAAGAGATCTTTATTTAGTACCCTGTCCCTTCACACCAGCCATCAGGTTTATTTTGCTCCTTGTCCCAGCCCCACTCCCCAGTGAGCTCCATACAGCCTCATGGGTGGTCCTGGGAAATTGTTTGGACGCCAAGGGCTGCTGGAAGGGTGCACACTTCGCCCTTCCTCTGCAGAGTCAATATCCTTGTAGTTTTCCCCCTCCTGTAGCTCAATGGTTCCCAAACGTTTCAGCGTCATGCCCCCCCCCCACTTTTGATTTTTGAGCAACCCTGACGCCCCCCCGCCTCTTCTTTACCATCATCCAACTCCCCTTTAACAAAACATTCAGTTGGCAATTTAAGAGAAATGCAAAAGCTTGATATAAAAATGTTATTTAAAATTAAAAATAAGCACAAATAATTTCTCTTGGCTCCTTGTGGTAGCCTGACGCAGCCCCAGCTGGCCAGCTGCCTGAGCCTTGTGCCAGCCTCCAGTGCTGCCCACACCAGCCGCCCACCCGCCTGAGACTTGTGCTGCCAGAGCTGCCTGCCCAAGTCCCATGCCACCGGGGCCAGGCAGCCACTCGCCCGCCAGCTGCCGGGGCCAGTCGTCCACCTGCCCACCAGCTGCCTGAGCGCCACAGTACCGCAACCAGCCGCCCGCCCACCAGCCACCCACCCCAGCTGCAGGCCTGAGCCACCCACCCAAGCCCCTGGCTGCTGGGACCAGTCACCCGCCCGCCTGTCTGAGCTGGCCAAGCCCCACGCTGCTGGGGCCAGCTGCCCAAGCCCCGGTCTGCCGGGGCCAGCCCCCTGAGCTCCACGAGTCCCACAAGTTGGCCAGCCACCCGAGCCCCTCCCCTCCTACAAAGCCAGGCACCCCCAGCACCCCATCTAACCCCATCCTCCTCTTCCTCCTCCCCTCCAACCCACACTCCTTCTCATTGGCAGAAGGCAGCTAGCTCCAGGTGGGTCTTTGCCAGCTGCCTGCTTTTTCTAGTGGCTGCGCCAGGGCAGCCCCCTACAATGGCAGGGGCTGAGAGCCAGAAGCAAAGGCCAGATCTTTCTTCAGGTGGAGGGAGTAATGGGGTGGGGGGGCTGGGTTGCCTGGTGCCCTCCTGGAATTTCTTCATGCCCCCCCAGTTTGGGAAACCATGCTGTAGCTCATGTAGTGAGTCCCCAGTCTGCGTGTTGTAGAAATTCTGTAGCCCAGCTCCCAGCCTAGGAGTGTGCCGAGGCTTTGCATTCAGTTCTGCCATCCCCCGGCTTTAAAGGGGCTCACCTCCTCCCCAGCCTGCCCTCTGGAAGGCTGATTCACATGGCACGCTGCACCGTCACGCAGACCCACTTGTTTGGAAGCTTTGGGGACTGGCCGCTGTGGGAGAGCGGAGGCAGGGTGAGATGGACCGCTCATCTCTTCGGTACGGCCACATCTGTGATAGCAGCCACGCGTGGAGAATGTGGTACGTGCTAGAGGCCCTCAAGTTTCGGAGAGGGAAACTTAACGCCCAAATGTAAACTGCACGGCGTTGATGGCTTGATTGGTGGTTAGCATTTGTGTTTGTGTGGCATAATTTTGTATTCCAAAATGGCAGGGGATTTTGTGCTTAATTGTAGCCACTAAATATGGCTCATGTATAGATGCTACTCAAGTCAAATCTGGGTAGCTTTGTTCGGCAAGTCAAAACCTAGGGAGGGAGGCACGGTTCTGATTCTATCTCTTAACAGTCTCCATTTAAAAAATTAATGGAAGCAAGCTTTTGAGAGTTCCACGGTCTTCATCAGAGCCCTGAGAGCCTGTGTCTGAGATTAAACCTCACATTTCATTTTTATATGCTGTGCTTAATCCAATAATGATTTCATGTTACAAACAGCAATAATATCTTTCAGCATAGTTAATCAGAATAGACTTAATGCTGTCACTATTTATTAACCTTTGTTGAAAAGCAAGAAGTTTCCCTACTTATCTGTGATTGTTGCTCTTGTCAGGCTCAAGCAAGTGAAAAAACAGGTTTGGCATTCATTAAAGCGGTGAGAATTCTGTAATGACAATTGAAACGACATGGTGTTTGGTGCATGAAATCTTTGTTCTATTCACCGCAATAGCTGTGAAAACGGAGCAGGGATCGAGTAACCCAAACTGCTAGTTCAAAAGACTAAAGTTTATTTACCATCTAATGTATCTAATCACTGTATAACAAAGCTGTCCAGTAAATGAGGGAACTCCAGCCGCCTACAGACACCCAACAAAGAAAACCCTTTATTTGAAGCCGAATGGCCTTCTGGTATTAGGCGGTGCAGAAAAAGGGTGAATTGGAACATGGAGCTATTCAGCTGCAGCAGACTCAGTCTGCGACCTAAATGCCCTGATCTGTAGTCCTAAACTTTAGGCATGTTTGGATCCCAGTTTATTGGCTTCGTATCGTCTCTTGTCACTTTGTCCGGAAAAATTTCCACTAACAGCTTGGGAGTTTTGCCTGATGAAGGATTGCAGAATTTGGCCTATTTCTTGCTGGGGTCTGTACTACATACAGTGTTTGAGTGTAGGAGTCCTATTGACTTCCTTCACTTGACTTAAACCCTGGTACTCCGAGTGGAGCATAGGGCCTCTACAAGTCTCCTCCACTTTGGGACAAAACTACTAGCTGACCCCAGGATTACCCCAGTTGTTGTGCTTCAGTCTCAGCAGATCTTCTCCACGTTGTCCGAGGTCTTCCTCTTTTGCGTTGCCCTTGCGGATTCCATGTGAGAGCTTAACGGACTGCTGGGTGGTGGTTTTCTGAGAGTGTGGCCTCGCCATCCGCACTTTCTTCTCTTGGTTTGAACGTCAAGTGGTTCTTGTCCTGCTCTGTTCCAAAGCTCCTCATTTGTGGCCAAGTCTTGCCATTGGATGTGAAGGATGTACCTCAGGCGTCTGTTTATCAGTCTCTGTAGCTTGTTATTTGAAGACTCCTGTTGCCATGTGATAACTCAGTAACTGCTCAGCTTCGTCACGGGTTTTGTTGTCGTACCACGTTTACCTGAGCCATGGTGGTTTGGGCTAATTGCCGGAGAAATCTTTGCCTTCTTACCGTAGTCATGTTGGGCTTCTGAGGATCTTTTGCCTCATAGCCTGTACGACATTAACGGGGCTATCTGGAAGTTGGAGAGCATTAGCCATGGCCGTCTTCAATTCCCTTTGAAGGTGACTAGACATTCTCTTCATTTTTATAGATGGCGTAATTGAGGCACAGAGTGGTTAAGGAGGTTCCTTAAGGTCACACGTCAAGTAGGCGCTCGAGGCGGGAAATGGAATCCAGCTGCCTCAAATCCCCACAACTAACCCGCAGTTGTTCTTTGGGATTAAGTTTAGCAGGTGAAAGTGTACGTCCGTAACTGGTTGAAATGTGCCTGTACCCTCAGTCCAGGACCTGGCCCAAAACCAACTGTAACCAATGGAAAGACTTCCACTGCGTTTTGGATGAGGTTCTTATAAATAGTGTCCAGGGTCACAGCTTGCGGTATGAGAATGTTGCCTTATAAATAGCTTAGTGGAGAGTGCCTCCAAAAAACTGAATCCCAAGTAGCCCTGGTGTCCATTTAGTAAGACTAGGATTCTGTCATCATTCAAGTTACTTGTAGAAACTTACCCTGAGACACCTGGCTTATCCTACAGCCATTTCCTTTTGTATATTCCTAGAATCATGGACTCGCAGAATCCCAGGGCTGGAAGGGCCCTCAGGAGGTCATCTAGTCCAGCCCCCTGCCTAAAGCAGGACGAACCCCAAGTAAATCATCCCAGCCAGGACTTTGTCAAGTCAGGACTTAAAAACCTCCACGGATGGAGATTCTGCCACCTCTTTTGGTAACACATTCCAGCGCTTCACCACCCTCCTGGTGAAATAGTTTTTCCTAATATCCAACCTAGACCTCCCCCTCTGTAACTTCAGACTGTTGCTCCTTGTTTTGCCATCTGTCCTCTGCCCTTTCAGTCCTCCCCCGGATCATCTCCTCATGCCTGGAACTGCCTCTTATCTCTTGTCCATCAAATGCCCTGCCTCTCCTTTTGATGCTAATAACTGACCCCCCCCAACGGCCTTGCCTCTTCTTGCACATAAACTGTTTCCATGCATATCCGCTCCCCATGTGTCTCTGGGTTAGCCAGTAAGGTTGCTGGGGCAGGGACTTACTCTGCCCAGTGAGACATCTGTGTAACCCACACCCCTAGGGGTGAGGTTCCCTGTCCCATGTAGTGGCACCTAGACCAGTGTTTCTCGATATTTTTTTTAATAAAGTAACCCTTTTAAAAAAATAAGTACCGCCTGTACCTACAACTTTCACACACACACTTTTTTTCTACCATTGCAACGCCACTTAATTGCCACCGGTTGGCTGGAAGACATTGCCTATAGGCAGTAAACTTGCCATTGTACTTATGACCGTGGAAAAAGGATAAATAAAAAAAATTAGACTAACAGATATTTTGGAGCATAAGCTGTCGTGGGCAAAGACCCTCTTCATCAGATGCACGACTCACGCATCTGACGAAGCGGGTCTTTGCCCAGGACAGCTCGCGCTCCAAACTATCTGTCAGTCTATAAGGTGCCACAAAACTTCTTGTTGTTCTCGAAGCTACAGACTAACACGGCCGCCTCTCTGATAAAAAAAAAAAAAAATATTAGTGGTTCTGGTATGGCTGTGATCTGAAAAATTGGCTCTGTCCCACGAAAGCTCCTCACCTAATAAATTAGGGTTAGTCTTTGAGGTGCTACAGGACTGCTTGTTTGTTTTGTTAGGATGCAGACTAACTTGGCCACCTCTCTGTTACCACTTACGGAAGGAATGAGACTCCTCCCCAGCCTTAGCTGAGCGCTAGCTGTCTTTTAGCTCAGACCGCAGGGGCTCCTGCACTAAACTCCAGAGGTCCCTGGTTTGGGTCTGCCTGTGGGCAGTTTCATGTGCATTTACACTCCTCTTCTAGGACGTGTGTTCTCCTGCCAGCGCTCGGAGACAAAAGCAAGGGAGAGCGCGATCAAGGCAGCGAAAGGAGCCCTCGGCCGAAGGGGGAAAATGAAATTCCCACGGTCTTCCCCAAAGCTGCTATCATCCTCTGCCCATGTGCCATGGTGAGGAAAGAACCCCTCTGCCATAGGGGACCATCACCTCGCTCCACAGCCCCTCTGGAGTTTCCTGCTGTCGGAGAACAGGTCTACGTGGCAGTCTTGGCAAACAAACCTGGGGGGAGGGGACAGCAAGCGTCTCATGGCTAAGGTACAAGTCTCCTTGAGCTGACTTCCATTCTTGGGCTTGTTTTTTTCCCCCTGACGAAAGCTTTCCCCTGCCTTGCCAGGGAGCTGGGAGCGTACGATGTGCTTGTGGGATGCTTTGGGTGAGAGAGAATAGTAATGGCAAGAACTAGCTTTTCTATGGAATTTTTTTGTAGCAGATCACAAAGGTGGCTGGTCTCTTTCTGCCCATTTTACAGATATGAAAACTGAGGCACAGCATGTTGAAAGTGACTTACCCAGCATCACATGGGAGGGATGGGCAATGTTGGGAACACAGCTGAAGTCTCCTGAGTTGCAGGGTTTTGCCATGCTGCTTGGTGTTTTTGAAGCTTCTCAGGGGCCTTGGGACCATGGGTATGGGTGTGATGGATGTGGAGGTAATGATTTGTGATGGTGGTGATTGAAATGGGTACGTCAGTGAAGAGGATACACAGAGCCAGCCAGGTGGACAGGTGCTGCTATGTGCGGGGAAATGAGGCCATCAGAGGTGTATGTTTTCGAGGCTGTGTAGTAATAAAAGGTTGCTGCACGACAGGATCTCGAAATTCAATATTCTCGTGTTTGCCTCCTACTGCAAAGAAGTCGGCGCTGGAATTGGCGTGTAGGAGCATCTGGAATTAATGAGCCAGTTTGGTACAATGCAGAAATCAATGTTGCCTGCATTAATTGCCCGGTGTTCGAGCTTTGTCCTTTTATTTTGAGTTATGTAGTTACAAGGGAAGATATCTCTCTTAACCAGCAGCCCTCCATCTCCTGGGGAAAGGGCTGTTCTCGCTGCACTGGCAGTGCTCCCAGGCTTTCTGGGCATCGCATGTGGCACCTCCCACACAAGCACTGCTTGTTTGGGCGCTGTTCGATATGCCCCACCTGAGTGGCCCTCGCACAGGGATGCTCGGAGCAGTGGGGACAACACCCTCTCTAATTTTTTTGTCTGTGTGCAGAATAAATTTTACGTGCACTGAGGCACACGTGGGTGTGCACCGTCATTAGGAGAGCACACCGTCGGCCGGGGGCGCTCTGCTCACCAGCTGGGTAGCACCTGCGTTTCTCCTGGGCAGCCACCCACGTGCTCAGCTGGCGGGAAGCTCTGGCAGGAGATGCAGTCGGTTTTGGCGTCACTGGTTTTCCGATGCGACGCTGGTTGGTGAGGACCGGCAATTCCTCTCTGAAGCGGTGGCCTGTCTGAAGGGAGCGGGTGAGCTCAGCCCAGAGGTGGCTAGCCCAGAGACAGAGCAGCTGTCTGCTCCTGGAACGGCCGGGGTGACGGAGCCGGTTCACAGCATACGGTGCGCTCTGTTGTCCGTGGTTGTTGGCAGTGTGACTCTGCTGGGTCGCTTGAGTAGGAGGCTGTCCGCAAGAGCAAGCAGGCGGAATGGCTTGAGGGATTTCGTCCCCTGAGGGGTGTAAAGGGACAATGCCCAATTTGCTGGCTATGAGTGTGTGATTTTTCTTTTTCCCCCCGGCCAGCCTGCAGAATTAGTTCCACCCGGGAAGGGCAGAGCTGGTGGCGGATGCAGAAGGACCGGAGCAGTTTTTAAAAGAGGGTTTCACCGGTGCGTAGGGAGTTGCTCAGAACTAAGCTGGATGTATCAGAAGAAGCCCTTGAGGGGGTGGTGAGCCTACGCAGGTTGAAACGCCCTTATCCGACACACTCCTCTGGCAGGACAGTGGATGTTGCTGGACCAGAGAGCAGCTGTGGGAACCCTGGTAACTCCGTGGAGACCCCAGCAGGGACCAGGAGAATCCTGGCAGCCCCACAGTGGGGGCTGGCTGGGGCGTGGAGCCCTGCTGGCAGCCCCAGCTGCAGGAATCCCTGCAGCTCTGTGGCTGGGAGCCGGCAGGGCACTGAGCCCCCCCCAATGGCCCTGCAACCACACGAACCCTTGCCGCATGGAGCGGGCGGGGGGAGAGCCAGGCAGCCTTGCGGGGGAGCCTGCAGGCGTGGGCCCCACCTCTAGGCAGCTGGCCTGAGCTCCCCTCGTCCAGGACCTCTCAGGTGTCAGACAAGAGAGGTACAGCCTGTAGGATGGTAAATAAGTGGCTCTAAAATCATGTTCCCTGAATGCTTTGTTACGACTGCTCCGGCACATCGTAGCTGGGTTTTAAGAAATCTGTTTGGCACCGAATACCAGGCCCCTAAGGGAAGAACCAGAGGTCCCAGAACTGTGGGGTAAGCCCGGTTGGTACACGGGGTGCTGTAGCCTAGAGCCTGGTCTGAGTGTAGGAGGACTGCAGCGTTCTGCGCCAGGAGACGGAAAGGCAGGAGGCCCATCACCTGAGGGAGTGTGCTCAGAGCGGCCGGGGGGGCACAGAGGTTCAGCTTGTCCTGTGACTGAGCCGGTTACCGTGTCCCTGTTCTGCTGAAAGCTGATTTCCGTTTTCAGGGCTGTCAGCCGATCCAGCAACTTTCATCCATACTAATGGCCTATGCTGGAAGCCCTGGAGGGAAGCTCGGGCGGATCCCTGTAGGAGGTCCTTCAGGAATAGGACTCGATCAAACATCAAGATGGTACTTTGCAAATACACCTAAGAGAATCAAGAAATTCTCAGTTGGAGATGTTTGTGGGGGAAGGAGGTGAGATCTTGGGTCAGGAAGCAGGGTCACCACGTGGCCGTGGCGGGTGGGGAAGGAAGGCTCCCACGTTGTTTGAACAGTAGGATAGTGGTCACACAAGTATGTAAACTTCTGGCTGTTGATCTGACCTGAGCCCCGGCAGTGTCTGCGTTTACCGGTCCCACATGTTAACGCAGCAGTGGTGTTGATTCCTGGGAACACTTGTTTGAATCTAACCAGAGCAGCGGTTCCCAGCCTTTTCCAGGCGGGGACCCATTTTGACAATTCAGGAAGACAGGGTGACCCAAGGGTGGAGGGGAGGTGAAAATTACTTACTGCAAGAGTCTATGAAGTGGCTTGCCTGGGATGACTACGAATATCAAAGGTGGAGAAGCTGTCTTTGTAATGCGCAATTGCTTCTCTATTGGTAGCGAGACCTGCTGGATGTGCAGCGTTAAGGAGCTGCAAATGGCTTCTATGAGAGCCACCTGCAGCTCTGAGCTGCTGGAGACCCTTAACAAATCTAATCGCGACCCATGTTTGGGTCCTGACCCATAGGTTGGGAATCCCTGAGCTAGAGGCTAGAGTGTGGCATTTAGTGTCGGAGCTGTCCGGGTCCTACTGAGACATTAACTACAATCTACAGCATCCCCTGGAAAGATTTTGCTCTACTTCCTGTGTCCAGGGGGAGATGTTAAGAACTCCGCATTCGCCTCTTTACATGCCGGTGGTGCTTAGCATGGGAGAGATCGCAGTGCTGCAATCAGGCCTTCATTCAGCAAAATGCATCTGCCAGGGTTTAACTATAATCATGCGCTTAAGGCCTTCTCTTTCCAGTGAAGAACTGAAGCATGGTCTGACTGCCCCTTGAAATTAACGGGCTCGAAGCACATGCTTAAATGTGTTGCTGAATCAGTGCCCCCATGTGGGGTGGTCCTTGGGGTGTTCTTAATGGCTCCCCCCTTGGGCCATTGTATTCTTGGAGCTAGTTGCCATCCAGATGTGGCTCCTTCAGGCTGCACTTCCCTTATCCGGCATGCTAGGGACCTGGGAGGTCCCAGACAAGAGACATTGCAAGCCTGTGGCTTCTGCAACCAGACAGCCCTGTGCCTGCAGCTCCAGCCTCTCTCCCCTGGGATTTTGCTCCCAGCCCAGGCTTCCAGGGGCTGCCACAGGGCTCCAGCTAGCCCCTGCCCTGCCAGGGGGCGGACGGGAGCTCCAGCTCCCAGCCCTGGCAGCTTCCCATCCCCACTTTGCTGCAGAGGAGGCAGGGGCTTCTGCACCGGCCACTGTTCTCTTGTCTGGCAACATTCATGGTCCTGCCAGACGAGAGAGCAATGGATTTTAGAGGTGCAACCAATAGTAGCCAGCCTATGAGTATCCTTTTAACTGAAATCCATTTCTCCTTGTTTTACTCTCAGTGCCAGCGAACACAGATCTTTTCCCCTTTGTTCACATTATTACTCTCTAGACAGAGTCATCAGGCTCAGTTTTCAACTAGCTTGTCTAAATTAAAGTTCACATTCCACATTGCTGTATTTAGGTTGGCCCAGAGATGCCAAAATGAGTTTGTGTTGGAGAGGTCAAGTTCAGAGCTGGGTCCCCAAAGCAGGCCTCTCTAGTGAAAAATCGGACCTTGATCTTGTACAATCTCCAGTTGAATCTGTAGATGGTCTGAGTTATACTGTATTTAGTCTGCTGTAATCGCTTATAGTTCACTGCTAAAAAAAAAAAAAAAAAAAGACAAGAGTTTTGATCTTTGTGCCCGAGAGTTTGTACTGAGACCATCAATGAAGGGTGTGTGCATGATATATTTGGAATCGTCATAGACTGTAAATACGTAATACAAATTTAAGCAATATCTGCTAAAAAGACAGAAGATACTCTCCCAATAGGATTTTCAAGTATGCTGAATCTACACCAGCAAGTTCTTTCGAAAGATTTTGGAGGGGGCTCTTTTGAAAGATGCTGTGGAGCGTCTACGCACACCGTGGTTTTTCAAAGGTGAATCGAAAGAATGCGGCGCTCCTCTGGAAAGTGCTCTCCCACCCGTGTCAGGAAGAACGCCTTCTTTCTAAAGCTTCCTTCAAAAGAAAACATGTAGCCACTCTGTGGGCCCTTCCTTCGAAAGAGCAGTCCTCGTGGCACCTGATCTTTTGATCCCTGGTCCATTCTTTTGAAAGAATGGGAGCTGTGAGGACGCTTTCTTTCAAAACAGCAGATCACTCTTTTGATCCACTTTTTTGTGCGTGGATGCACTCTTCCAGAAGAGCTCCTTTTGAAAGATCTCTCTAATGTAGACATAACTATAGGGGAAAGTTTTTAATAGGTAATGTGAGCTCTGTACCTTCGTTGGCAGGATTGCTACGCAATCATGACAGATTGAAATTGCACATCTGCAGAGAATTTGCAGGTAATGATTATAATGTGAAAGTTTAATTTACTAAGAAGGTGTCACTTTCACAGCTCTGGTTAGAGCAGCTGAAAATCTGTAGGATAGTCTTGACTGAATTAATTTTAGCTAATAATTAGGAAATTCCATGAACTGAAAAATACTGAGATTATTTTTAAGTGAGGAGAATTAGGTGTTACCAAAGTAATGAAATGCAAGAGGTGTTTTGCAGTAGTGAACGAAGGAAGGGATTTGGTGTCTCATTAGACCTTTTTTTTTTTATGAAAATTAACATCAAAATTATATGTAGTGCAGAAGCTTGTTCTCACGTTTCTTTTGCACTCCAGTGGCTCAGATTCTGGAGTTCTGTCACCCAGCAAAACTTCTGTGGATTTAATAGAAGTTGGTGCTGGAGTAACCACTAAGTAATATGAAAGTAATGGCTTCGGGACTTGGGCCATGTCTACGTTACCTGCAAGGTTGACCTGCTCAGGCTCGATCTTCCAGGGTTCGATTTCATGTGCCTGGTAGGGATGTGTGAAATTGACCTATCGGGGATCCATGGGAGAAACTCTCCCATTGACCTTCCGTAGTGAGGAGGGCCAGGTAAGTTGGTTGCAGATAAGTTGATGCTAGCAACGGCAATTGCCGTACTTGGGATTGCGTGTCTGCAATCGACTTATCTACCTAGTGTAGACCAAGCCCTGGTTCCGTGTGTACTACATTCCAAGAAAATCCTTGGAATAGATTGTGCAGCTTCAGAGCAGTTTTTTTTTTTAAACATTCAGCAGAAAACAGCAGATTTAGCAAAGCACATGTGCATGTGTTTAACTTAAGCCTGTGCTTAAGTTGCATTAAAATCAATTGGACTTTAAGCACTTTGCTTACTGGAGACCTGATATGATAGCTTTGTATTTCTTAGTGAGCTGGTCCTCGGTGTTTTAGGTTACAGATTAAATGAGTTTCCTCTCGTTGCTGGCTGGGATGTGTGTAAATGGGGCTGGTATAAAGAAATAACACAGCGCCTGTCTAGCTGTGTGTTTCCATGACCATGGACCATTATATCCTAGATGAGTACTGTGTCATTGAAGCTTCACTGCAAAAGACTCCATGTAGCCTGTAGGCTGTGCTTAGTTTGGCAGAATCTAAGCTCCTTAGGAAGTTTGAAAGATACGCCCGTCATGAGGTGGCTCCCGCTAATTTTTTTCCACCTGTGTGCAGAATAAATTTTGTTAGATGCACAAAGGCACGTGCAGATGCGCACCATCAATAGAGCCACATGCTGCCAGCTGGGGGGCATGGGGGGGCTGTGGGCACTCTGCTAATCAACTGGTCAGCCCCTGAATTTCTCCCGGGCGGATGCCCAAGTGCTCAGCTCACAGGGAACCCTGATGGTGGGGGGAAATGGTATGGCGTCTTGTGGTGATCCTGAAACTGACGTGTGTCGTTGATGACCAGTATTTTTATTGAGCACCCACCAAAATCTGTGGAAAGACCTCCATTGTCTTCAACAGGCACTTAACTGGGGCCACTGAGCTAAGAGCTACTGTTAGGTAGCATCTCCAATACAACTTTATGATGAACGTTCCCCAGTCAGAACGAATTGCCCATTGCTAATGTAAGTGCCCTGTAAGGTGGTGCCCTGAGTGAGCTCTTTGGGAGAGGATGCCCGCTCTCTGGGGTATTTAATTATCCTGACCAACATATTCCTCCGCTATGTACTATAGCTAAACAGCTGTCATCCAAGGACTCTCTTCTTTGCAATTTCTTACATTAGCTCTTAAGTTCAATATTATCTCTCTGAATACCGCAGCCACAAATTGCCAGTAATCAACCAAATGAAGAGAGTGACCATGAAAGTCTGATTTGATTTAAATCTTTTTAAAGAGCCGCTCTCTGGAGCTCTGCTAGTTTCAGTGTGGAGCTGCAATTTGAGATACATATGTAAGACGTGTGTTTAGCCCTCTACCAAAGGATTGTGTTTCTTTGCAAGCGGTTTGGTAATCACCTTCAGTTTTTGGGATGGTGACTGGTGATATTTCGACCTGCACGCTAATTTAAATCAACAGAAGATTTCCTCTGGACCCGCATAGCTATGGTCCTGCTGTTTTGGAAGCGAAATTGCTGTCATCGTAAACTGTTGTTTGCAGCATTCCTATTTTGAGTTCAATTTGCAGCAAATGTTGCTTTGATCTTACTCTGGTCACTTGAACAGATGCGGTTATTTTAGTAACAGACACTAAGAATCAAGTCTGGTTAATATTGTTAAAGCATAAACATGGTATTTATATTTTTAGTAAATTGTGCTTTATGGTATTGATTTACACGTAATGTAGCACTTGCATGATGAACTGCTATAAACCTGCAAGCATTTATCATCTGAAGTAGCTATGAATTCAGTCCATTTTTTTATTTATTTGGCACGATTATGAAGCTTAAGCTGTAAGGGTGAGAGTAAAATGTAAACTGTTTTTCCTAGGAACACCACCAAGTTTTATGCAAGGAGCTACAGGTTGACGCTGTCTAGTCCGGCACTCTCTGGGCCAGCGACATCCGTCGTCTGGCTTGATTTTAGGTAGCTGGATTTTCACTTGTCATGGGTGTGGCCAAGTTTCCTGTGGTTCCATAAAGTTGGTTTCCAGCCACTAGTCCTGCCTGTCAGCGTTCTGGGTTGCTTTTTAGCTTTAATTTACCCCAAATGTCTTCTAAGAGCCCAGTAATCAGTGGCAGTGTTGATGATGCTGCTAGACAATATTGCCCTATGGTTTGGCAAATTCTTTAGTTTGGCACCAGTCAGGTCCCGAGGGCGCCGAACTAGAGCGGTTCAACCTTTAGTTGATTTCTCAGCAGAAGTAAGGGTTAAGACAGTCTGTTGAAAGGAAAAAAATCTGCATGTTATAATAAATGGATGCCTTGATCTGACTTGTGAATGTTCGTGTTGGTGTGGGGGCTTCGAAGAAGAAACCAACCTTTTGATTAGATTGGACACAGCGGTTCCCCTTCACTCTCTTCCTTAGTGCTGATAGGCAGCTGTAGCAGCAAATAATTTGTTTTCTTGTTGATGTTTGAAACAATGGGGAGTCAAACCTTGTACCGCTAAGGCTTTGGAAAAAAGTTTAAATCTTATGTCTTAAATGGTGAACAGAAAAATACCCTGCATCCTGTCATGCGCAGCTACTTGGAGGTCTATAGTTCAGAGGTCTGATGTGTTTCATGTCTAAATTTAGCCATTTAAAAGAAGATTATGGACTATCCCCTTAGGACTTTCAAAACGCCTTTCACAATAACTCTTGAATGCCTGACGCCTTTAATCCTTAACTTTAATTTAAAATGACGAAATCTTTTCCACTTACATTTTTTCTATCCCCCACTCCAGTCTAGAGGAATCTTTATAACTTGTTTATAGAGCAGAAATGTGCTAAAGCTCTTTAATTTCATATGAAGAGGTTTTTTTTTTTAATAGAAATCAAGTCAGTACTCGAAAGTATACACCACAGTTTACTGAGATAGGAGGAATTAATCAGTCTGTAAAGTTCAAAATGTATAAAGGGGGGAAAACTGGCTGATCAAACACAAGCTCTTCTATGAGATAACAAGATAAGAGACTTTTCCTCTATGAGCGTCTTAACCATTGGCAGACAGTGGGGTCAAGATTTTTTGTTATGGAAAGCTAGAGATAATTAATGTTGTTGAAAGAAGACTATTCTGTTGGCGTCTAGCTGGCTAGCCCCCTAGTCTGGGATCCTCTGAAAAAGAACCATGTCAGGAAAAAGTTCTCCGCCGAGGACCTGCCAATTTAACTGAGCAATAAATAATATCTAGAGATAAAAAAGAGCATTTAAAAAGTTATGTGGTGCCGTGGCTGCTGCTCTGTGATACCAGGACAGAAAAAATAACGTGTGTGTGTGTGTGTTTTTTGGGGACAATTACATGCAAACCTTTTCTAAAAGAGTTTGCAACAGAGTGTACAAATGTTGAGCAGTCACCCTGCTATTTACAGTTTTCATTGCTTTCTCTCCCCTCTAACATGGTTCCGTCTTTAATTTAATGGGCAGGAAATGCTTCGTGCGGCTAAGAAGGCCATTGCCTCCTATGCTGCCCGTCATACGCGGTAGACTTTGGAGTGGTTTTGGTAGCCGGAGTGCTTGAATGGACTAGCAGCACCAGCAAAGCCCAAGACCTTAATGGGATTCAAAAAAAAAAAAAAAACTAGATAAATTCATTGAGGATAGGTCCATCAATGGCTAATAGCCAGGGTGGGCAGGGATGGTATCCTTAGCTTCTGTTAGGTCTGGGAATGAGCAACAGAGGATGGATCCCTTGATGATTGTCTGTTCTGTTCATTCCCCCTGGGGCACCTGGCATTGGCCCCTGTTGGAAGACAGGATCCTGGACTAGATGGACCTTTGGTCTGACCCAGTGTGACTGTCCTTATATTCTTAGGACGTCGCATAGCTTTGGGATGGGACATGTTGGGCTGGCAGCCTAGCATCGAGCCTTCTCTTTAGAACCTCCCATTGATCATCTGCAATGTAACCATGATGGTCAGTGCCTTGATGTTCAGGCACCGCTCTGCAGGCTCTCTTGGTTTTCATGAGGATTTGCTTGCTGAGATTCCTCCCCGAGGCTACGTCGCTCCGGTTTGTTTTCACGGCTGGAAACATTTTAGATCCCCCCGTACTTGGACATGTTGTGATGGCTGCCTGAAGCATGTGGAAGGCCCTCAGTTTCCCTAGCACATCAGTCACGTAACGTGTCACCTGGACATGTTGGTGGGCGGAGTGGAAGGAGTGGGAGCGCTGCTTGGACACGTAAAAACATGCCTGGGTGATAAGTTAATGTTTGCTTGGACTGGAGGCATTTAAGCTGATTGATGCCCAGACAGAGGGCAAGCTGCCTTGTCCCAGCGCAGCACATTCATCAACGGTAATGCCTAACGTTCAGATGTGGTTAAACAGAGGCCCTGGTGAAAGGACAGCGCTGTGGCTTTAAAGGGTTCACTCAAATGCTGTTGGAAAAAATAGCCGCAGGTTGGAGAGGAAACACCGGCGGATGATCTCAAGCAGGTCTTTCCATTCGTGAGCTTTTAAAAGGGCAGAATATTTGTGCGCCATTAAGGCGGTCAGAGCCCTCTAATGAAGCCATTTAGGTCCACTGATCTGTTTTGACTGCTACTGCTCATTTGGATATGGCCTATTACAGTGTTTGCGTTAAATCTCCTTGCGCAAAGAATCAATAGCCGTATGGTCCTCCAAGCTGTCTATGGATCTCTTCTATCAAAGGTGTGACAACCAGAGCTCGAGAGGTGAGCAGCCAGGCTGATACGCTGAGTGCTATTTAAGAATCAGGATGAATTAATTACGGCCATTAATAATTGGGGCCGTCCAGTACTTTAACAGGCTTCAGCTAAGAGTTTTAAGCCTCTCCTGTGTAAATCTGGCACAGTGATGAGCAGCCTGTGGCCTGCAGGCCACACGTGGTCCATCGGGGTTCTCTAGGTGGCCTGCAGAAGTGTTCTTTACAGTTGCCCATGTGCAGGGTTGCCAGATTCTGCTGGTTTCTGTCTGCGCAGGTTTTTTTTCTTTTTTTCTACTGCTATTACTAAGGTGACGCGTATGCAAAGCAACAGCACGAGAAGTGAGGTATGTGCTGATTGCTCACAACATTGACTGGGAGAGCCATGTGCTCCCGCTGCAGCCAAGCAAAGCGCTCCGGGGTTTAATTGGCGCATCTCGCAAATTTTAGGTAGGCAAATGTGGTTAGCAAAACTGTCTGATCCCTGAGGATCACCTTGGTCATGACAGCCTTGCTGGCCACGGGGATGAAAGACGGCCACTTGCACGACCCACTTGCTAGCTTAGGTTGCCCATCTCTGGTCTAGTAGGTGAAATTTTTTTGGTATTTCTGTGCTGGTGTTTCAGCAGAATGTACATATATAGATGTCTAGGTTGATGATTATGCATGAAAACGAGGCAGGAAAATCTCTTCCAGGTAGGATATTTCTTAGGAGCATCGTCGTCCTCCTGGATGAAACGCCTAAAATTCACCTCCCCTCCGGCCAAGGTCCAGGGATGGTGCTGGAGACACAACAGAGGGCAGAGTTAGTCTCTGTGGAGTGATCAGCACTTGGAAGTCTACAGAAACTTTGCCCGGCGTGGCTGGCATCGTTGATTACAGGGTGAGGAGTGCTGCTAGGTGATCTCGAATGTCTGGCCCTGGGAACGTCGAAGTCAGGCCACGTCTATGGCTGGTACCTGCATGTCCTTTGCATGGTGAGGTCCATTCCTGCAGCCTAGGAGAAGCAGAGTAGGGAAGGAAGATGAAAACATCACTGCAGTAGTTCTGGCATGTAAATAAACCTGGTCCCTGGTCACTGACCCTCATCCTCGTCCTGCAGATCTACAGTGGAAGAAATAACCAGTGATGGACTTAACCCCTCTGTTTGCAAACGATTCCAGGTAATCAACTAGGACAGCCCTGGTGCACAGCGAAGCTGTTTGCGCCCATGCTAGTTTGCGTTGGCTAGACAGCAGAGTTTTGGTGTGGGGCCATCTAGTGCCCGCCAGTCCCGCTTCATCCATGCCCAGCATCTCTGTCTGCCTGTGGTGGGAGCTGGTGGGCTGGAAGTTGCTAAATTCACGGACAATGCAACTCAAAGAGGTTTGCATGCATCACGAGGCTGTGTAACAAGGTGTTGGTGGGCCCTGGCCTCACGGGGGAGCTCAGGGCACGGTTGGGCCTCTCTAGAGACAGATATCGGGTCCCCGTGCCTGGCTCAGGACCCCTCCAGAGCAAGGAGCCAAGGTGAAGGGCTGGGACTGCACAAAGGGGACACCATGTGCTCTGCAGGGCTGCTGGGTGTTTTGCTGCAGCAGGGAGGCATGAGGCTTGACTCAGCCCTGCCTACGGTGGCCTCTCCTGGAGCAACTCAAGACCCAGAGGGTTATTTTGGAGGTTTGAAGTGCTGGAGGGTTGCATCGGGGACCTGTGTATGGGGAGGGCAGAGCCCTCTTGGCTGGAGGAGGTGTGGCTGGAACACCTGGGAGAGGTGCTGATTTAGCTCATCTGTGCAGCCTCTGTCCAGCATTCCAGCTAATTTTCTTTATCCACAGACCGGGTAAAGTTTATGTGCACCGAGGTGCGTGTGGAGGTGCACCACCAAGAGAAACACACTCTGCCGGCTGGGGGTGGCTGGGGGTGCTCTGCTAATCGGCTGGGTGGCACCTGAATCTCTCCTGGGGGGCCACCCAAGCGCCCAGCTTACAGGGAACATGCACCCTGTCCCGGTGAGCGGGGTCACTTGGGCTGCAAGTGAAACCTGCTTTTCCTCAGTGGGGCCCAGGAGGGGTGTGATGAGGCACATCCTGCCCGCCCTCCCCGGTGCTGAATCTCCCCGCCCCTTCTGGGTGTGTTGGGGTGACCTTTCAGCAGGGAGGGGGCAAGACAGGGATGGAATACCGGCTCTGGGAGTTTTGGCCATCCCTAACCGTCCTGCTAGCAAAATTGCTTTTGCATCTTCCCAGCTTAGGGAGATGATCATTGGCCGCTGAATCTGCCCTCTTGGTGACTTTGCTGTTTTGAGGAGAACATGGGGTTTTTTAGTTGCTTGGGGGCCATGGGCGGTGGGGGAAGGCCGAGCTGCAGAAGGCAAGCCCCATTCTTGCCCCTTCAGCAACCTCCCCGCTTCTCCCCATGGAGCCAAGCCTTGCTCAACCCCAGCCAGATCCTTCCTAGCTACCCAGATGGCCGGGGCTGCTATACCGCGGCCGGTGAGTGTAGGCAGTTTGGGGAGGGCGATGCCTTCCCTGGCCTACGTTACTGCTCCATTTTGGGGGCGTTCCTGTCTTCCCCCCTCCCCACTAAAACCAATGCGGAGCTGTTAGCTCCCTTTCTTCCCCACCTTTTTCTTTCTATTGCTGCATGATAGATAACCCCAGAATCAGAGCTTCCATACCACAGGACTCGTCAGCCATGCAGACACTGGGAAATTTTACTGGCAGACCGAAAGGGCTTTTTTTTTCCCCTTTCCTTGTGAAAATATTACAGGTCTCGTTCTAGTTTCGAGACCTGATTTTACTCTGGTTACTCTTCAATTTAGTTTTAAAATGCGTTTTCAGACAGGAGTCAATTTTTCAAGTCTCATTTGATGCACTCAGCGGCCGTAATTTTTAATGTCTAACCTATAAATTGTTCGGAGAGCTTGGAAATGATTTGCAGAATTTGTGCTGACCTGGCCTGGATAAAGCCGTCTTCGTGGCCCCTGACGGGGGGAGAAAAGGATATGGTTCTGGCGTTACGGCTCCTCTCTGGGCAGAAGCGTAGCGGAAGATGGGGAACCCTGGGTCGCCCTTTGGAATGGTTCGAGGATAGGTCCGAGCAGAGCTTGATATAGAATCACAGAGCTGGAAGGGACTTCAAGAGGTCATCAAGTCCAGTCCCCTGCCCCAAGCAGGACCAACCCCAACTAAGTCATCCCAGCCATGACTATGTCAAGCCAGGACTAAAAACCTTGAGGGAAGGAGAATCCACCACCTCCCTAGGCAACGCATTCCAGTGTTTCATCACCCTCCTGGTGAAGTAGTTTTTCCTAATATCCAGCCTATACCTCCTCTTCTGTAACTTCAGACCATTGCTCCTTGTGCTGGCTGTCACCACTGAGATCAGTTTCTCGCCGTCCGTTTTAGAGCTCCCCTTCAGGAAGTTGAAGGCTGCTATTAAATCGCCCCTCAGCCTTCTCTTCTGCAAACTAAAGAGGTCCAGATCCTTCAGCCTCTCCTCATTGGTCATGTGCTCCAGCCCCTTAATCATTTTTGTTGTCCTCTGCTGATCCTGCTCCAGCACATCCACATTCTTTCGGTACTGGGGGTCCCAAGACTTGACACAATATTCCAGATGTGGCCTCACCAGTGCAGAATAGAGGGGAACAACAACTCCTCTAGATCTGCTCAAAATGTTCCTCCTAATGCACCCCAATATGCCATTGGCCTTCTTGGCTACAGGGGCGCACTGTTTGCTCATATCCAGCCTTTCATCCACTATAATCCTTTGCTCTTGCCCGAAGTGAAGGAATTCTTGCTCTCCGGGTGCTGGGGACAGAGCTTGCTGTAGATTGTGCAGTTTAGATTATAGTCCCATTGTCATGATCCCTGGACAGCACAGACTTACTAAACATTCTGCAGCATTTCTCCATCTCCAAGGCAATTTTCTGCTGCAAATAGCTTTCCTTTTGTGGCCAAATTTCCTGTGCTTTTAAAAACCAACAACTGCACATATTATTAAGAGTGGGGAGATTAATTGTTTAGCCATTCACCCAGCAATCTTAGGAGGCAGCTTCCTTCCAACCAATAAGCAGCTATTTCAGTCATTTCTTTTTATATTTATGTACAGCGACACAATGCATCCTTTTTTCCAAGAGTCCGCCATTAAAGGAAGAGGCCAGTGGCTCTCGCTCGGAAGCAAAACCAAGGCTAAAATCAAAGCCTTCTAATGGATACACTCTCTGCAAAGTGTAACAACACAAGCACAGAGGGTTTTTTCCCCTTGACAAATCAATCTGGCCCCAATCCAAGGATCTAAGCAGACAGACTGAGCTACCTCACCTGTTTTATTAAGCCATTAGCAGAATCATTTTATTCCCATTTATAATGTTCAATACGTGGTCTGAAGCCTTTTCTTGTGCAGTAATTAGATGGAGCACTGGATAGATTAAATTGGGGTGGCATTTTATGCCACTGCGCTTTATGGCATTTTGCCTTCATTTCAGACAGGGTTCCTCTCACTATACCCCTTCCCTGTTGGAAGTCAGGGATGTTTGGACGTGTGTTAAGTAATCCAGGAGAAAATTCTGACCTGAAAGTACTACCTCTTTCAAAACACACTTTGATTTTCACTGAAAACAGGAAGAAATCTGCAGATCAGCCTGGAACTTGTGGAACTGATTCCACATCATGAAGAACATTGAAGTTGTGACACTGCAGAGGGGTCAGGACGAAGGCCTGAACCTTCTGGGGTAGAAGGGCGTTGTTGAGTTCCGGTCAAAAATAGATGAGGGTCGGGCAAAATGAGGCCACTAACTTCATCTTGGTTCCCATCAGCTTCCTAGACAACAAACTTAAGTTGGACCTTTGGCTATGTCTGCACTAGGCTAAGAAAGTCGACCGCAGACATGCAATTTTAGCTACACCAATTGCATAGCTAAAATTGACTTATCTGTGCTTGGCTAACTTGTCTGTCTATGATGGGGAAAGCTGACGAGAGTTTCTCCCGTCGACTTCCCTTACTTCTTGGGTCTCACAAGGCATATAAGGGTTGACTGTGACCCCTGAGAGGTTGATTCCTCATGTCCGAACTAGACACATGAAATCGAACCCCACAAGATCGACCCTGAGCAGGTTGATCTTCTGGGGTAACGTAGACCTGCCCTTAGTCTGTCTTTTCCTTTAGAGCACCTGGGGCTACCCACGTTCTCCATTCTGATCCCTAGACAACAAACCACGCTGTAAAATTACCCTTGTCTCTCGTTTGGGTCCTGATTCAGTAGGTCATTTATGCACTTTCATAGATTAGGCCATTCTAGGAAAGAGCCCCAAAGAAGCAATTGCTTAAGCCCCAGAGCATCTTAAACACCTACTTGAAGTTATACCCTTGCTTAAGCATCCTGCTGAGTCGAGGCCTTAGTCAGCTGTCCTTTAAGACGTGTCTTGCTAAGTCTCTGTCTGGTGCAAGCAGTGCTGTAAGGTTTCTATTTACCCTGCTCTGGTCCACTTGCCATTGGCCACGCATTAAAAAGAAATGCTGCCTAAGCTGCGATGGTCAAACACAGCTGAGCAGCTCTCAGAACAACCCATCTGCAACCCATCCTGAACAATGATCTTTCACTCTCACGGACCTTGGGTAGGCGCCTGTCCCTGCCTACAGACAGCCTGCCAACCTTAAACAAATCCTCACCAGCCGCTGCAAATCACAGACCAGTGACTCTAGGCCTGGAACCAGCCCCTGCAATGGTCCTCGCTGCCAACTCTGCTGACATATCTACACCAGTGACGACATCACAGGACCTAACATCAACCATACCAGCAGGGGCTCCTTTACCTGCACATCTACTAATATTATATATGCCATCATGTGCCAGCAATGCCCCACTGCAATTTACATTGGCCAAAGTGGACAGTCTCTACGTAAAAGAATAAATGGACATAAATCAGACATCAGGAACGGTAATGTATAGAAGCCTGTGGGGGAACACTTCAATCTCCCTGGACACTCGGTAGCAGATTTAAGGGTGACAGTCCTGAAACAAAGAAATTTCAAAAATCAAAAGGAGAGAGAAATCTCTGAGCTGCAATTTATTTGCAAATTTGACTCCATTAACCGAGGATTAAACAGAGACTGGGAGTGGCTTGCAGTTTACAAAGGCAGTTACTCTGCTCTGGGTGTTAAGATCTCCCCCTTAGACTCTGACAATGGCTCGTATCCACCTGTCTGATCTGACTTGTTTTTTCCTCTTTTGATACGTACTGTTGCTAATGGGCCTTTGCCACCCTGACTGAACAGACCTTGTCAGCTCTGGCCCTCCCTTTTACTGGGACCCCACTCTTTAAATACCCCTCTGAAACCAACCCCCTACTCAAGCCTCTGATGAAGCGGGTCTTTGCCCACGAAAGCTTATGCCTCAAAATATCTGTTAGTCTACAAGGTGCCACAGGACTTCTTGTTGTTCCCCAGGGATCTAGAGCGGCTCAAGTGAAAGAGAGCGACAGCCATATTGGCACAGTCGGGTGGAGGCCATTGCAGACTGCAGAGCGCTTCAGAGAATCAGCCTCTCGCTAGACTAGCCATTCCTACATGGCTTCTTGCCTTGCAGCCCAACTTACTTCACCGCCTCCCAGTGTTCCCGCTAATTGTTTTTTTTTAATCCGTGTGCAGAATAAATGTTATGTGCGCCAGCAGATTCTGCTGAGACTGAAGAACAACAACTGGGGTTCCCCTGGAGCCAGCTCCAAGTTTGGTCCCAAGACAGAGTGAAGTGTGAAGTGGAGGAGACATGTAGATGACCTATGCTCCAGGTGGAGGACAAGGGTTAAGTAATGGTAGCACCAAAGCATGTGAGGACGTGCATCCCCAGTAGAAACGCTTGCTGCTGGCTGTGGGCTGGAATTTAAGGTGGAGACATGATTTCCAGAGTAAATGTGGAACACTGGCTTCTGGGTGGGACGGAGGCCCGGGAAGGGGATGCTTGGCTTGAGGAGCATCTTACACTGCAGCTGGGAGATGTGGTCCAAGGCCTGGGGAAATGGATACGTGCTAGCTCTGCCTGAGGTAAGACGTCGGCAAGAGTCGTGCGCCTCGTTGAGCCCTCTAATCTTTTCCATACATGTGCGGAAAACTCTTAAGTGCACTGAGGTATGCGTGAATGTGCACCACGCGTAGAAACAAAAGACCCAGCTGGGGGTGCTCCACTAATCAGCTGGGCGGCACGCGTTGTTTTGGGCTCTTAGTAGACAGTCAAGGGTAATTTAGACAGAATGCCGAGAGCTGGGGCTGGTGGCTGGAAACAAACTTAACGGAACCACAGGAAGCTTGGCCGCACCCCTGATACATGGTGTGTAAGAGCCAAGTAAAATCCTGCCAGATTATGGCTGTTGGTGGACGAGAGAGTTCTGGATTAGAGACGTTCGACCTGTAGCTATTTGTTTGGGTCCCGATTTGGCAGGTCACTTCCATGTTTGCTTTAGGTGTACGAGCACAGTCCCATTGAGGCCACGGGGTTAAGCAGTTGGCTGCGTTGTGCCCTCCATTCTTGGATCAGTGTGAGCTGAAGCAGCTTGTGACTGCTCTGGTTTGACAGGTGCCCTGGGCCACCCACCAGTTCCATTGAAATCAAGGGGAGTGGCCGGTGCCCAGCGCCTTTGAAAATCAGGAAGCCTGTTGTAGGTTCCAAGTCAACCAAACATGGAAGCAGCAAGGGGACTTCGGTGCTTTTCTGGCTGCGGATGGACATCCCCGTTGCACTGGGGCCTTGACTGTCAGCCAAGTGCCATTCAGACCTATTGGGCTTTATCATCACCCTGGGCTAAATCCCACAGTCATTACCAAGGCAGATTTCTCTGCAGAAGGATCTCAAGATTTGACCCACTAATCACAGACGTGTCAGTCTTCTTGCAATGAATTCCAAAAGGTGCAAGACTTCAACCACGTGTATGTAAACTGTGGAGCCAAGGTATTTTTTTTTTAACCTGCTCTAATTCCTATCAAGTGCATTGTGAATTCTTCCTAGATTCTGCCGCTGATGTAATTATCACTTGCAATGAGCCTCCTAGAAAAAAAAGCAGGTTTCAGAACTGGCATGCGATTAAAAACCCTTGCCCAGATCTGCATTGCTTATCCCACTGTATTTTAAAAGGTGTTCAGATTTCACTGAGTGGGTCAAGCTTGTAGTGCAAATATCCTTGCTTATTTACAGTACAAACCGTATCATGTCTCGCTCCTAGTAGATGGATACGCAGGTGTCAGAGGTTAAATTCCAATGCACCAATAAGGTGTCCGTCTTGCCCAGAGAGATGCCATTCCTACTTGGCGTCTTCTCTGTTGTCATGGATACTAAAGCATGGGACCCCAGAGATTGGAGCTGGGAATTAATGGCAGTCCCGTATAAAGGATTCCTGTCTTGGCGGAGTTGATGGATTACATTGATGTGCCATTTGTCATACTGTAATTGTTCTGGCAAATGTAATACCCACTAGTATAAACATTGTGCTGCTTTGCTAATAAAACTGAAAATAGGAAGAGAAAGGATGATACAGTGTTACGTTCAGTTAAAGAGACAATGCTGCTTTTCTCTACCCAAGCATAGTTCTTCTTCCTGAAAACCCGGCTCATTCCGCTCTCTTTATTGATGAACGAAAATGTACTAAGAAGCCATTCTGGTTCCTCGCAGAATACTTATTGCAAAGCTTCTCTTTGTTAGTGCTTCCTGCCTGGGGTTCGAATATTTCAATGTGTGTGTGTTGGGGTGGGGAGGGTGGTTACGTTCGGGAGGCAGAGAGATTTCAAAACACATCTTAGCAGTGGCTTCCCTGTTCACTTACATTCTTCTGACATTAAAAGTCATTTCCAATGGGAGACCTGTCCAGCCAGATTCCTGCATATAGGGGCCATTCAAGCTCGGGACTTGTTCCACTCTGGGTTCTTGTCCCTTTGTTCTGCTAGGGGAGTTTGAAATTGTAATTGACTGAGTCGTGCGTGCCTTATGGCACGTCTATACTTACAGGAAGATTGACATTCCAGACATCAGTCTTCTAGGGTTTGGTTTAGCGTGTCTCTGTAGAAGCTTGCTAAAGCAAACATTGAGGATGTTTCTGTGAACTCTGCTTCTCCTTGCAGTTGCGAGGGCCGCGCCAGAAATTCGATTTTTAGGTACGTTGACTCCAGCTACCCAGTTCTCATACCTGGAGTTGTATATCTCAAGTCAAATTTCTCTTGTAAGGTAGACCTGGCCTTAGTGTTGCACGCACTAGAATCGGTTGTTGGAGGCAATGGTTTGGTTTGCATTGTACTATATTTGCCTTGCTCAAGAGGAAGTTTGACATGGAACATTTTTTTGTTGATTGATTTTTTTTAGCTTGCATGGGAGGTTATTGTGAGGCAAAGAACCATTGGCTGTTCCTCTTGGGTGGTTAATTTTTTATGCTCTTAAAATACACCCACATACACTCTTCATGGTGAGGGATATTTTGGTGACCTAACACTAGAGGCCAAATTCATTCTTGGTGTAACTCTGTCGAATTTGGATTTCCAGGGCTGAATTTAGACTCATCGAGGTAGCAACTAGACTTACAGAAACTAAATATTCAGGTTTTGGAGTGCACAACTTGGCCCTAATACTTGTTTGGTAGGTGAAATGAGTACCATAAAGTTCGGCTGTGGCTGGGTCTTAATGACCGTTTTCATGCAGCAAGTCCTGCTATATCTGTACAGCTGTTAAGGGTCTGATGGCATGTTTGAAACGGTTCCATCCCCCAAGTCCTGTTCTATGTGGTGCTAAACAGCTGTTGCATTTCACCCCAGATACAGCTGCCTTTTGGGGATGATGAATGTGTATAGTGTCATTTGGCAAGTGCTTTGGGAAATGACAAGATACAAAATAGCAGATAAATTGTAATATGAAATGTTACTGGTATAAAATGGCTAAAGGACAAATAAAAGAATCAAGGGGCACATCAGCAAGCAGGTCAAAGCAGGCCTTGGGCACTCTCAGGTCCACATTCATTTACTGAGAGAAGTACGTAAGTGTAAAACAGAAGCTGTACTAGCAGTGCCATTTTATCAGTTGATTTTAATGCAGATCTAAGGCACTGCCGCTCTGGAACTTCAGCATGTTTTGAAGTCCACATCCGAATTTTGGTCCAAGTCTCTGTTCTTCGGGGGTTTGTAAACTACGTTCTCTACCTTCTTGTCTCGAGCATTGGGTGCCTCGCTACATCGTACGTGAGATGCCCTGCCTTCCTACTCTCTGCAGAGACACGTTGGGGTGGATGGATTCCCCTCCCCTCTTGGGGTAAATCTGGAGCTAGGTACTGGAGCTGCTCTGGTGTAAACCCGGTTGGAGAGGGGAATGAGGCCCCTTGCTGGGTTAGTCATGGAAGGATGCAAAAGCTCTCTGCTGTCTCTTTGCTTGGGTGTTTTCTACCACAGTGGCATGAACACTACCCAGAGCTCAAGAGATCCCGCAGCTCGGCCTCGTCCCAGCCCAGTTCCATCCTCTGATCTGTGCACATGGCTCCCAGGGAAGACAGTGGGAGCTGCAGAAGCACATCTGTAGGCAGACCCCATTGTGTCTCCTTGGCGCAAAAGCAGCACGTGTTAGCTGCAGCAGCTGCTTGTGGCGGGGGTTATAAAAAGAGCCCATGTAGGTTGCTGGACCAGGCAGCACGTCTACGGCAGGGCAACCAGGAGTGATCTCGCCAGATGAGGAGCAAGGGTTTAGTTTTAATTTCTCTGTGACTGACGAGTAGATTTGATCAAACCGAAGCATAGAAATGGTTGATTCTGGGTCAAGCCACGTTTTAGGCCTGAATAAATTGAGCCCCAGTGTCTCTTTAATATGGGGAAAATGCCAACTACCCTGGGCAGCTCCATAAAACCAATGGATTTATGCGGTCTTGACTGACTGGCTATATATTGTTCATTCCTCATTATATCAGTGTGATGAGACTCCCTGCTGCTTCTCTATACCGTTATTTGTGGTAATACAGTTGTTCCTCTTTACGATTGTCTAGGCTACTCCCACTCTTTAAAGAGACACTGTTGTATTAAAAAGAAAATGCCAGAGGTCATCAATGGGGTGGCTAACGAACTCCTAGATGACTGGCACAGAGGGGGCTTGTTGGAATGGAAGTTAATTTTTCACACTTTATGCAACTTTTTCCCCTTTTTGCTTTTCAGCGAGACTGGCCAGAGATCGGCAGCCGTGTCAGTTTCACCTGATGTTGAGGGAGTTTGATCCTGTGTGTGTTTTTTACCATGAAGTCCAGCTGACGGTGATGGCAAGCGACTTGCCGTTGGCTAACAGTGTTACCACCCTCGAATCTAGAGGCATCAGAACGATGGAGGGCATCAGCCCCTTGGCACCAGCTCCTCTCTTGCATTGCACCCAGCTCAGGGGAAGCGCTAAGCTGTCTTAGTAACAGGCTGGTGCCCTCTAAGGCTCCAGTGTGGTGTACACTAGGCAGGTAAGTCGATTGCAGATACACAATTCTAGCTACAGCGACTGTATTGCTAGAATTGACTTATCTGCAATCGACTTGCGTGGCTGTCCTCCTGGCAGGGGGTCGATGGGATTTTCCTCTCATCAACCTCCCTTACGCCTCGTAATATTGAGGAGCACAGGGGGTCAACTGCCGACCCCAGATTGTTCGATTCCGTGCGTCTCTACCAGGCACACAAAGATCAAACTCCAGAAAATCAGCCCTGACTGGGTCAATCTTCCGGGTAATCTAGATTTAGCCAAGCACTTCTGCACATGCTTAACGTGAAGCATTCTGCTACGATCCCGCAGAATAAGGCAGGGCGCAGCTTTGAATCCCCCTAGTCTCACGTGCTGGGCAGACTTGCCGAGTGGCTCCCCTTTAGTCCAACTAAAGAACAAAGGAGTGAAAGTCTCTGGGAAGAGGAAGAAGGGGACTGAGACAGAGGTGGCTGTGCTACCGGGGGAACATTTGGAATAACTCAGCACTGGGAAGGAGGTTGCGTTGAGGCTTGTGTTCTTTCGATCTCTGTGGCCATGCAGAAGACATCCAGGCTGGCAGATCTGATTGCAGGACTGGGGCCCAGCTTTGCCTGTTGTTTGCTTATTCTTCCCCTCCAAGAATTTCGTCTTCGCTGACAACAGCGTGGGCCTTGGCTCCCTCTCGGATCTTGTCTCATGAGCGTGAAAGCTCTCCCGGAGGCAAAGGAATGGGAGACAGCTACGGTGGAAAAAAAGGGGGGGAAAAAGAAAATTGTCACCCCCTTTTTGGTGCATTGCGCCTCTGTAAAAGCCCATGTGAAGTCCTGAATATTTCAAAGGCATCCTAGTTTATATCACTGTATCGCCAAATGTTTTCAGAGTTTATGGTTGACCTGATTCATAGAAAAAGATAAACATCCTTTCTGTGTTTGCAGTCGTATGTAATTTTTATCTCTTGACCTTTAAATGTAAGCAGCAGTAAAATGAAGAACTATGGCAGTCATTTAACACCCTGCCTGTACTAACTGGTTTCTGCCTGTGAGCCGTGGTTTTAAATTGGCTAATGCAGAATACTTGCCGAGCTAATAATAATTCAGATTACTCCTGTCAGCTATTCTGGTTTCATGGGTAATTTAGTAGTTGAATAAATTTTTTAAAAAAATTCATTCGTTTCCATGCACTGTTATGAATCAGTAGATGGTTTACCATTGGCAGCAGTAACTGTAAGAAGATTTAAATTGCAACTGCAAAGGATTTGAGTGAAGGTAATGTTTTATAATGTTCTAAGCCATATGCACTACTTTCAGGCCTCATCAGTTTTACATTGATTCCTAGTGAAGTGTTTAATTGCATCATGAATGCAATATAATTCAGTTCTTTTTGCTAATATGGTATATATCTCAAAGTGATATACAGCACTGACAGGGAGAATTCAGAATTTTCATCGGGTTTTGAATATATATGTGAGCGTGTGTTTATACACATCCTGAATGTGTCCAGGGTTCGGTTCAGATCTCACGGAGGTGTAAATGCCTATCTGCCAGGCTGAATGCACGTGCCATTGTGCAGGACTAGCTAAGAAATCTCCAGAGATGTATGAATGAGCACCGGCGTGTGGGTGGAGTTTGGCCGATTGTGTAATTGACCGTGGATTTTAAATATGGGCTCAGGGATTTTTTCCCCTCCCACCTCCTTGCTTGTAGAAGGGGCTCCTTAGATTTTTCACAGATGCTAAATAATCAACACAATA